>NC_133664.1:115492104-115833217 GCF_037893015.1 Macrotis lagotis | reverse complement strand
CTAACCACAGGCATTCTCTCTCTGTTCAGTAGAAGCTTAATAAAGTTTTGCTAAATTGAATTTGATTCTGTGTTGGATTAGTTTATTTCTACCATCTCTCTTCCCCAGTCTTTGCTTCCTCATCTACCAACTGACTCAAAAACATACATAAGGGGGAGGCTAGGTGGCACAGTGGATGGAGCACCAGCTCTGGAGTCAGGAGGACCTGAGTTCAAATCCAGCCTCAGACACTTAATAATTACTTTGCTGTGTGGCCTTGGCCAAGCCACTTAACCCCATTGCCTTACAAAATCTAAAAAAAAAAAAAAAAAAAAGCTAAAAAAAAACCAAACATAAAGATAGATTATAGATGCCATGGGTGGGGAGGGATGAAAATAAGAAAATTTTAGGTTCTAATATAAGATAGTTGGAAAAGGTAAATCTTGCAATACCATAAGCTTAAATATGACTAGTATCAGAGCACACTACTTGCTCAGCAAGGGTTTACTAGGTTGTGGAAAAGATTAAGATTTTTCTAGCATGAATTCAATAAGCTGGAGATGGGTAGTGGTTTGAGTCTTGGTGAATTATAGGGGACATATTCTTATTGTGCTGGCACACAGTATAAGGTTCTGAAATCTTATTAGATACTCCCTTGATATGGGACCAGCTTCACAATCATCTCCAAGACTAGGGATTGCATAATAGCTGGCAATCGGGGCCACTGTATCATCTTCTAATTGAAACTTGTCCCAATCTTATAATAGTTTTGGAAATGGGTTCAAAACATTTGACTCTGAAGGAAGAAGCCAGTGAATTAGGTACCTCTTCCACCAAAAACACCAGAGACATATGTTCGTGATTAGATGAAACTTTATATGTTTTTGTTTAAAGCCAATCACTATCCCAATTCTATGACCACCACGAGTGTCATTTCATTACTTTATATGAACTAGATACAACATTTACATGCCTTTAAGTAAGAGTGAAATGAAAACATTTTCTCGTGGGCTGGTACAGTGTAGGTACTCATGGACATAGGTGCTAGCCATGACTCGGTGAAAACTCTTTCCTTTCGTAATACATCTGGATCATTTTGGATTCTTTGTTTATTACTTTTTTCTCTTCAGAATGAGTTTGATGGAATACTCAGAGAAGAAGTGGTGGCTGAAGCCCTTTGTAAACTGGGCCGCTCAGGTCCTGGGACTGAACAAGTCTACCTCAACCTATCATTACCAGTGAGTAGTATAACAGAATGCCAGTGATTGTTGGTGTGTTTACTAAACCTATTGGTTTCTTAAGGTTTT
Source organism: Macrotis lagotis (assembly GCF_037893015.1). NCBI lineage: Eukaryota > Metazoa > Chordata > Mammalia > Peramelemorphia > Peramelidae > Macrotis > Macrotis lagotis. The sequence goes on along the minus strand of NC_133664.1, from coordinate 115,831,931 downwards.
CTCTGATATTCATTGATTTGGGGATGATTAAAAACCATTTCATTTTGATGAAAATTGATGTTTAACAGCTACTCATAAAGATGCTAGTCTTCAGGGGAATCTCTATCATGGTTGATTATCAAATTCCCAAGTTCCTTAACTGTTGTTACTCTAACACTAAATCTTTCCATAAGTATTAATACAAGTCCAACACCTCTGAACCACCATTCTCTCTGGAAAAGGCTAGAAAGGAGAGAACCTTCAGCTGATACAATTCAGCTAGACAGCATCAGACAATCTAATATTGTATATCACTTGCCTCCCATATTAGTAGCTGCTGGTGATGCAGCAATGTGGGGATCACTTATACCAACAGTAATAGGCCAAGAGCAATATGACCTAATTACAGCTCAAAAATACTATGGTTCTGTGTCCAAAATTTCTCTCTGAATCCAAATTAAGATTTTTGTGTGTCAAGGTGATCTATCTTTACAAAGAAAATGCTATTTAAAAAAAGTATATTGTAAAAGGAAATGGTAAAGGAATGTTTTTGTTATTCAGTAGTTTTTAGATTTTGTATATCATTTATATGTAAAATGAATGACACAATTTGATCTAATCAAATAAAAATGAGAAATAAGAAAAAAAATTAGAGTACAAATTAAATTAAATCCTGGAAAAAATATTTTAAGTTTTTGTTTCAGAATATTGGAAAATGTTAAAAAAAAACACACTTCTTTAAAATGGAACCCATGTGACTTAGTGAAAAAGCACCGGATTTAGTGAGCAATGTGAGTCCAGATTCGATGGGTTGTTATAGAACATACACATGGTTCTCTATATCTGAAGAAGTGGTTCTTGTGCTTGAGTGCAGGAGCTTCAAACTGCAGTGAGGCTGACACTGATTGGGACTCTGGCACCGAGGAGATAAAACCCCAGAATCAGGAAGCCACCAGAAGGTGTAACAAGGGGCTGACTCGGACAGATTGGGGAAAAACAGGAAAAAGTTAAAGCTTCTCTGCTGATCCATATTGACATAGGTGACTGCATTCCCAGGATGGGCAAGCTAGAATGACCAATCTCAAACAACAAGAAAAACAATATCCTAGTTTTAATCCCCAGTTCTGCCCATCCCAAAACTTCTCTGGTTCTGGTTCCTAGTTTATTAATCTGTAAAAAAGAGTTGAGGCATATAGCCACTAAGATTATTTATAGTCATAAATCCTGTAATACTTTTTTTTCTGAACAATGTATTTGTACAAAGTATACTGAAATTTTACCATAGCATGCTGATTCTTTCACACAATGGAATTCATTATAAGATTATTCCATCTTCTACCTCCTTTTAGGAGACATGGCACATCATTAAAAGGCAGATTCATCTACAAGTCAGTCTCATGACATCTCCTTTAATGACAGCATTATACCAAAGCTTATATATATTAAATTGTTACTTTAAAACATTTTAAAAGATGAGTCCATTGTGCACATAGCACTCAAAATAGGTATGGAGATGATAAAGAATTTTAGAAGTTATTATGTTCTCATTCAAACCTCTTTCAAAGAATATTCTACTTCTGTATATAGTGCTCTATCTTAAATTAATCTGTTAAAAATCCATTCTATTGTATTTTTGCTGAATTAAGCTGCTTTTGCCACTAAATTTCTTTCATAAAGGGCACTATATTACTTATGACTTAATATTCTCTTTTCTATATTTGGTTTCTTTAATGGATCTCTCAGCTGTTCAAAAAATAAATTTTTATTGATTTTTTTTAAGCATCAACAAAATTTCCTTTTCCAGAGAACCATCTCATGTAAAATAACATTTTTCAAGGACAAAAAAAGTGAAAAAAATGAGCCAAACTGACCAACACATCAGCATTTCCCTACTTTGTTCCAGTCACTGTGCTAAGTGCTAAGGATAGAAAGAAGCAAAAGACAGTCCCTGACTTTAGAGAACTTAAAATATGTTCAATGTACATGGACATCATACCTTCTGTGTGTGTGTTTGTGTGTTTATGTGTTTGAGAGTGCTCACCCCTGAATGAGTTTGTCTTCCTCAACATTCACATATTTGAGCTTTCTGGTTAATGACTCCTAGCTAGTATTTCTCTGGCCACACCTGTCATCAGATTCCCGAGCCTTTTCTAAGTCTTCTTTGCAGAGGGACTAGATTCTCTCCTTATAGGTATTAGTCATAGAGTCTTAGAATTGAAAGACAGCCTTGGGCTTCCCTGCTCTCCTTTTATAGTTGAGGATGCTGAGACCTAGTAAGATTTCATGATTTACTCAATATCACACAATGAATTTGTGGGGCAGAATCCAGGTCTCCAACCTGAGTCAAGGCTCCTTCTTCTACACTGTACTATTAAAGGGAGAAGTAAGGCCTTACCTAGCTTGTCAGATTATTGAATCAAGTGAAATATCACAAGTTAATGTGTTTTAAAAGTATCCTCTATAAAGGTTGTGCATTAATGAATCTTGGAAAAGCACAAAAATCAATCCACAAGTATTTAACATGTACTTCCAATGTGCCAGGCAATGTAAGGTATTGGGGATATTAGTAGTTAGAAGGAAATCATTCCTATGCCTACTGAGCTTATGTTCTAATGGGGAATTTACAAGCATATTAAAAAATATGTGCAACATAAGTATAAAAGTAATAAATACAAATATAAACAAAAGCAGTTAAATACCAAAAAGTTTAGGGGGGCACCAGCATTTGGGGGGATGAGATAAGGAGAGCTTTTCCTGCAAAGGAGATGGTACCTGATGTGCATCTTTTTTTTTTTCCTTTTCTAAGGCAATGGGGCTAAATGACTTGTCCAAGGTCACATAGCTAGGCAATTATTAAATGTCTGACATTGGATTTGAACTCAGGTCTTCCTGACTCCAGGGCCAGTGCTCTATCTACTGCGCCACCCTAGCTGTCCCATGATGTGCATCTTAAAGAAAAAGAAGGGCCTCTGAGGTGCATTGTAGGCATGGGGGACGGTCAGTGAAATTGGGGAGGAAGGAGGTAGACTCTCATAAGCAGAGGTAATGAAAGCTCAATTGAAGTAGAATTGTAAAGGATTTGTGTTTGGTCGCTTTAAGTAGCCTAATTTCTGGCTTATTATTTTTTATTATTCTGATTTATTTCTTACATTGTTTTTTGCTAAGAATTTATCTATACACAGTTGCTATAACTGTCTTTACTAGAAATAAGTAATTTCTTTGCCCACAACCTATTTCACCATTTTTTACTCTAATTCAGTTAGCAGTTGTTTTCTTCACATGGTTATTTGAAGGGTGCTTTTCTTCTTTTGAGGGTCTCTTATTGGTAAAATCTTGAATAAACATTTTATTTCTTGTTAGAATTTGGTGCCTATCTTTTAACATCCACCTTGAAGGTATGCTAGATTGCTTTTTATCATCTATTCTTTCCTTGTGTTCCAAGGAGACTACTCTATTGAGATGATATTAAAGTCCTTTTTACTTTTTTCCCTCAGAATGCTGATTTATTAGATGTTTCCATTCTTTGTGGATATGTTCATCTGGAGAACTTGGACCTGTCACACAATAGAATTAATGGTATGAAACAATTATTCTAGTAAATTCCTGCCTAGACCACTGAGATACAGAGAATTAAAATGGTTTGATGTAATATGTAGTTAATACTGTAAAAGTTCATTTTAGTGATGGTACAAATCAATTCCCATATGGTTCTTTGTCCTCAAACCAAAAGAAAAAGGGGTACAAGTCTGCAAAAAGGATAATGCCATGGAGTATTTGTGATATTACAGAATTGTTTACTCAGTTATTAGAGATTCAGGAGAAATTTGCAAAGCATTATCACTTTTTATGAAGTTGATTATGCCCTAGGATTTAAGCGTTTTGTTTTCTTTCCTATTTTTCTCCAATCTTCAATAAAGATTATACATTCCTTTTATGTTTCCTTTATCCTTAATGGGTCTCTATTTTAATTTGTTTTTCTTTTATATCTCTATCTTCTTCCTGGCTATATTTTTGAACAGTAGAATCTCAAATTTTTTCTGTATGTGTAAATTATTCCCTTCTCTGACCCTTGTTATTTTTTCAATGCAATTTGGATTTTTCTTTTTTTCTTTTAGTGTCTTTCAAGGATGTATGCATATGGTACATAACTATAAAAAAATCATATTGTGCCATTTTTCCTATTTTATTAAAATGGTCTTTAAGCACTTCCTTCTCCTCCTCCCCTTTTCCTCCTTCTCCTCCTCCTCCTCCTTCTCTCCTCCCGTCCCCCCCAACTAAATCCTTTCTTTTTAATCTTGGTTGCTAAATCCATTATGTTCTGTACATTCCTTTTCTTCCCCAGGAGATAAAGAATTGTTTTTTTTTTCCTTCCTAATAATATTTGTATGGGTTTGGTTAGATGGCCTTTGAAGTCTTCCTTCCAACTCTCAAATTCTACAATTCTCTGATCCATCGATGCATCTCACTGATGACTACTTTCTAGCAGAAGTTCTGTCCATGAATTGCTGTGTCTGTGTCATCATCACACCCCCAATCTAGCAAGAAGCCTCTAAAATGTTAAAAAGACTTGTCTTTGGACAAGCAATAAGGCCATAACTTTCTGGTTTTGTGGAATCTTTAGAGCTGGCACCCTGATGCTATGTTCCTTCAAGGATCCCATAAAGTGCTGGTGGAGGACTTTAACAGAAGACTTTCTCCCCAGTAATTCCAAAATAGATATCATTAATCCTTGTCTAGGTCTTTGGTTTTGTTGGAGTGGAGTACTCTTGGATTAGAACCCAATTCACTGATACAAATCAGCAACTCTTCGGTATGTGGAATTTTGGAATGGTGCTTAGAGCACAAAGGTGAAATGGCAATGAATGGCCACATTGTCTGAAGTAGGCATTGTCTGACTGCTGGGATTCATGTCTGTTGACATGCCCCTCATTTTTTTCTTATAAGGAACAGTCCAGTTGCCTCACTATTTCTTAACTTTAATGATGGAAAACTTGCCTTTTTTTTCCCTCTTTGGCTTGTTTTCTCAGTTTCTTTCCCTGGTTTCTGTTATTTCCCCTTAATTAAAAGAAACTTTCTTTTCATTGATTAAGAATTTTTTCATATTTTTCCTTAAATGTTTGAAACATTTTAACGAGAATATATTATAGATGACCTATCATTTGTATGTTTTGTCCCACAATAACTTGTGAAGGAACTTACCCAAATTTGGACGCCAGAGACCATAAGGCCTTTCTATCTGACTTGCAATTGAAAATCTCCCTCAATGGAATAATCAGAGCAGTGACTGCCTCATTGTTCTATTTGCGTCACCAGTGCCTAAACACAGTACTTAACCATAGTAAGCACTTAATAAATGCTGTATTCATTCTTTCATATTAGTAAGGAATAGCAAGGTAGGTTTTAGGTATGATTTATGATTCAGTATACCATTTTGAAATAAAATAATAGCCAATTTAAGTTTTCAAATGAGCATATCTCATGTTCTTTAAAAAGCATTTGAAGGGATTTTGATGACATATGCCCTATTATTAGAGTGTTAGGAAATAATACCTTTAAGTTAGTGTTTCATTTTATAACTTGGAAACAAAATAGTGATGAATGGTTTCAAGTACCACAGCTCCTGAAATTTTTAATGAGTCAATGAAATTTGGTATGCCCTTGAGGTGAGAAATATGTTTTTGCACTTAGTGAAGTAATAGGATCACATATTTAGAACTAGAAGAAACCTTACAAAAGTATGTAGTCCAATATTTTCAGTTTATAGATAGAGAGACAGTACTGTAGAGTTTTAATAACTTGCCCAGATTCATTCTTTTAACAAATTTTATACATCAAGATTGTTTTATCTGATTTGGTCTGGGAATAATTAAGATTCATAGAATTTAGATCATGCAGCAATATAATAATTACCAAATAATTACCAAAATCCATTTGAATTTTACTGTTTATAAAACTAAAACTCAGAGAGATCAAATGGTTATATAGCTATAAAATAGGAGAGCTGGGTCTCTTTTTTTTAATTATATTTTACTAAAAACATTGAAGTCATTTGCCAAGAGTGCTTTCTGTTCCTTTCTTCTTCATATTACCCACTTGTTTTCTGCCAATTTCTCCCCTTCCACCCCATTTCATGTAAGTAATAGCCCTTCTTTTTACCATAGCATTAATAATGATTATAATAACAATAACCTATGATGATGAGGTATAGAAGGAGAGAAATGGAGGAGGAAGAAGAGGAGATGGTGCTTGCATTCAAAGTTCAGCTCTACTGCTTAAAGATTCTTTGTAAAACAGGGGCTTGGGCTTGATCTCTAAAGTCTCTTCCTTAAGTGTTAAATCCTATGAGGTAATTAGAGTATAAAACCATACCTGATTGAACCAGGAGTGGAATGCACATCATTTGACTCCCACTGTTTTCATTAAATCATATTCTAAATCACTCAATTTTGTTCTAAATCCCTAAATCACTAAAACTATTTTGTGGTACATAAGAAGGTTATTAGCAAATTTTGTACTTTAACTTTATTTTTAAAGTTATACATGACTCTAGTGGATAAAATTTAGTCTTTCTCTCTTTGAAATGAAAGTACAAAATGCTGGCTTTGCCCAAATGTAAAGTTTAGGTGAATATTTTAGCAAAATAGAAATTAAAGTAAAATTGTAGAATTCTAGAATTGCTTAGTGATCTTATAAAATTCAAAAGATTCAGGATTCAGTGATTAATTCTCAGGCATTTATAAACTAAATTTATTTCAAATGCAGAGGTTACATTACTTTCCATTCTTTCTATGGAGTTCTTTTAAACTCAGTTGTTTAAATTTGTTACTTGGTAAGTGATTCAGGAATGTTACTTCTCTTCCATCTTCCTCCTGCTGCTTTTTACAAATAGTAAAATATTACTTGTATTTTATTATTGCATGTTTAGGATAGAAGAAGGTGAAACCTAAAACAATCTATTTGCTATTTTTAGTTGTTCTGGTCAAAGGCAAAAAGCTGGCTGTTTGCAATTAAATTATTTAAAAAATGTTTTAGTTGTACTGTAAACTGCTATTAATTGCTTTTGCCTAATTTTAATTATTTAATTGGTTTAGCTTATTCTATGTTCTTTCTTTTTTCCCTAGATTTGAACTGTGTTAGCTACATGCCTTATCTCCTAGAACTCAATGCTTCTCACAATGAGTTGACAACATTCTTCGGTTTCAAACCACCTAAAAATCTTAAGGTAGAATTTATAACTATGCTAAATAAGTGCATTATATAACCTAGTAGATTAAATTAAATTAAATAGGTAAAACAATGCTAGAGAAATTTGAGAAATTTACTTTGAAAGATTCAGATTTTAGTGGAGAGCAAATGGAAGTTTTTGAAGTGAGATGAGCATTCTGTCTTATGACTTCATTTCATAATGGAAAAAATGCTTCTATGCTTTTTAAACTTTGCATGGCTAATCATTTATGTGAATTCATGTATATGTGACATAGGCATAAACTGTTAGCCCATTTCTCAGGTTAACATTTTATATGTGAAGCAAATTGCATCTAAATTTTATTTCTGAAGTTCTTTATTGACTTTCAAAAACAATTTATTCTACTGCATCATTCATTCATATTACAATATCACAGCAGACTAGCCCTCATTGATTTCTTCCTTTTTGATAAGTATTTTGTCAATTATCATCAGTTTGTTACTTCTTTCTTTTAAAATAATGTTTATTTTTTGTAAGATGAATGCATCAGATTGTTGTTCCTCTCTACCTATAAACCACATTTATGCTCCTCTATGGACCCATTAGGCACTCTAGGGAGGCCACTCAGTAGTCACACTGATTAGACCAATTTTCTCTGACCCTGGAAGAACTTTTTTCCTCCTGAGAAGCCTCTTTAGAACCACATATCACTGGAGGTAAATAATCTACTTGCCCTAAAACATTCAGTCCCTGCCCTAACACCACAAAGTCCCCAAATCTTAGCAAAATTAGCAAGATTAAGAGACATGGGGTCCTACAGAAGCCCCCACAACCAAGAATGGCAAAGAATAAGGACAGTGACTTGTTCCCATGGTTCTACCTACCTTATACATCCTCCTTTCTTCATATTTAACTTTTCAGATGTTTTTGCATTGTCTACTCAACTATAAATTTCTTGAGATTAGAAATTATATCTTACACTTCTTCAAAAGTGCCTGGCAGGGTATCTTGCATGTCCCTAGCAGGCCCTGTGAATACTTGATGTGTATGGATCCCTTTTTTCTACTTCCAGCTAGGCTCCAGTGTATATCTGAGTGCTCTAGTATTACCTCTCGAAATCTCTATAGCAGGTATTCTTGAGGATAGAAGCCTGATTTTAATATACATGCTGAGTAGATACATGGAGATAGAGGATAAAAGAATCAAAGATATTAATTAAGCGGAAATAAAGTCTTCAAGCATTAGGTAATGTCTTCTATTTTATCATTTGCCATTTAGTTAGGAATGAATACATAGTCTAGAAAAGACTTTTATTGAAATAATTATGAACAGGGCAGCTAGGTAGCACAGTTGAAAGAGAACCAACCCCAGAATTAGGAGGACCTGAGTTTAAATCTGGTCTCAGATACTTCCTAGATAGGTGACTGTGGACAAGTCATTTAATCCTGATTGCATCCAAAAATAATAATAATAATGATAAAAGAAATAGTTATGAGAAAGGTCATAAAGTAGAAGGAATGTGGTTTAAGGAATGGATTTAAAAAATGAAGGAGAATCCTTAAGGGTGATTTAAAAAATTTAAAGAAGAATTTCAAAAGTGGTGACCAATGCAGTAATTTGATTTTGTTGTGTGAATATTATGAGATTGCCTATGTCAATGGTCCACAGAACATGGAAATTACATGTTCCTTGAACTAGTTAAAAGATGAAAGCAATAGGGGCCATGTAAGAGATGTTTACAAAGTTAGTATCAAGGTTTTTTTATTAAATAAAAAATTTTTAAATTTACTTTTTAATATTAATAAATATTTAAAAATTACCTTTGAACTATCATTAAACCTAAATAAAATTAATTCTCTTCATTCTTTCTGTAAACATCTTTTTCTTACGTTATGCTTATTGTAAAAAGATGAAAAGATTAGCAACTTGGGACAAATTGGTCTGTCTTTTTTTTTTTCAGAAAGTGGATTTTTCAAACAACAAAATTCCAGAAATGAATGATCTGTGTGCATACACAGGACTCAGTAAACTAATACTGGATAGTATCCTTTGGAATGGATGAAGAAATTATTTTTGATAATAGATTTATCAAGTTTGCTGATTTTTTACATATTTTTATGATACATTGGTACTCAAAATTTTTGATAAATATATAGGAATAACATTTCAGCTTATTAAAACATATAAAAAATTAAATATTGAAAAAGGTATTTTTTTAAAGAATGAAAGTTTGAGTCAAGATTTATGAAAATAATTTTATTAGGAAATCTGTGGATCATACTTCTCATGTTTACTTATTTTTGTTTCAGCTATGTTTTCAACTAATTGTAATTCCTTGGTTTCTAGAATACCAGTTCATCTAGGTTTTAAATTAATCTTATATGTGAAAATATGGATTTAAATAATTCTATTGCTGCAATATCTTTTGTCACCAAACTTGTAAAATCTCTAGTCACTGCCTGCCTGAACTAATAATGTGAGATCCTTCTAACTATGGTGCAATGGGTAGAATGCGGGGCCTAGAGTTAGGAAGACTCATCTTCCTGAGTTCAAATATGACCTCAGACACTTGCTAGCAGTGTGACTCTGGGCAAGTCACGTAGCCCTATTTGCCTCCATTTCTTCATCTTTAAAGTGAACTGGAGAAGGAAAAGACAAACTAGTCCAGTATCTTTGCCAAGAAAACCCCTGATGGAATCAGGAAAAATCAGATTCAACTGAAAAGACTCAACGACAGTCTATCTAATCCCCCTTCACACTCCTTTAATCAGTACTTTATATCACTGCCAGGCTAGTCTTCGATATTCATAGGTCTGGCCATGTCATTCCTTTGATGGAAATTTTTAAATGGCTTCCTGTTTCTCCCCAAGTAAAGATCAGCCTCCTCACCCTTTTCACTATGGTGTGCCATACCTTCCCAACCTTATCCCACATTCACCTTTTCTCTTCTTTTAATTCTCTATTCCAAGTAAACTGGATTACCTGATGTTTTGTATCTCTCTAATGAACTTACTATGCAATACTGTGTGTTATGATTACCTATGTTTCTGATGTATTGTAATTTTTATGAAATCAATGTCTTCTTTAAAATCTGTACTTCCTCTAGAGCCTAGCCAATTAGTCTGTACCAAGAAGATTCTTGATAAATGTTTAATGAATTTGAGGTCAGCCTGGCAGGAATGACTTTAATGATTTTAAAATTAAAATCTATTTATTTTCAATATTTTTTAAAAAAATTTGAATTCTAAATTCTCTCCCTTCTTTCAGCTCCTCTCCCATCCATTGAAAAAGCAAGCAATATGATGATGATGATAATTATATATAAGAAGTCATGCAAAACATATTTTCATATAAGTGATGTTGCAAAAAAGTATTTTTAAGTGAAAAAAAATGCTTCTATGTATTCAGAGTTCATTCATCTACCTCTCTAGAGGTAGATAGTATTTTTCATCATGAGTCCTTCAGAACCCTCACACTGCATTGATCAAAGTGTCTTAAGTCTTTCCCATTTGGTCATTACAATATTGCCATTACTAAGTATCAGGACTGCCTGATTCAGCTCACTTCACTTTGTACCAGTTCATATAAATATTCTCAGGATTTTCTTTTTAATCATTCTTTTTAAAAAAAAAATTATTTAAGGTAATGGGGTGAAATGACCTGTACAAGGTCACACAGCTAGGTAATTATTAAGTGTCTGAGTTCAGATTTGAATTCAGATCCTCCTGACTCCAGGGCTGGTGCTCTTCCCACTGCTCCATCTAGCTGCCCCTCCCAGGTTTATCTAAAACCATTTCTCTCATAATTTTTTATAGCACAGTGGCATTCCATCACAAATATACCTCAACTTGTTCAGACATTCCCCAATTGATCGGTATTGACATCACAAAAAAAAAAGAGCTGGTACAAATATTTGCATATAGATAGGCTCTTTTCCTTTTTCTTTGATCTTTTTGGATAGAGATCTAGTAATAGTTTTTCTGGATTAAAGAATATGCACAGTTTTATAACCCTTGGTTTTAATTCAAATTTCTTTCCAGACTGGTTGATCCAGTTCACAACTCTACCAACAGTGCATTAATTTTAAGAATGGAAAATTTCTGTTGCAGATAATGGGATTGGACAGATTGTAGAATAGCTTCATTGCCAGGCTAAGAAGATAGCCATTAAAGACTAAAGGGCATTGGAGTTTTTGGAGTAACTTGAACCAAATGGTGTTTTGGGTGTTTTAGATGACTATTGCTTAGAATTTAAGCAGGTTGGGAGGGATAACTAGTTTTAGGAAGGGGAAAAGATAAGTTCATTTTGAGAAATGTTGAGTTTGTTACCATAAACTCAACAGGAGATAGACTTAGAAACACAAATGGAGAGCACATGGAAGAAGATGGAGCCTAGAAGACACAAGAGCTCTCAGAGACATAAGCAAATGGAGAGACTTAAGGCATGAACAGTTAAAACTGAAATGTGCTAAAGAGGAGTTAAGGGAAGAGAAAGGCAATTAGACTTGATTAGGGGGGTGATCTAGTGAGCACTTTGAATAAAGTGATTGAAAGATGGAATAAAAGAGATTGCAAGAAGTTAAGAGAGCTAATGTGAGGTGAGGAAATGGCATCTATGCATAGGGACCACTTGTTTGAGAAGTTTTAACAGGAAAGTAAGGGGACAAAAGTCAGATTGTATCAAAGGTTAGGGATGACAGACTCAAGTGAAGGGTTTTTTTATTATTTTTGGAAAAAGAGGAGAACCAAGTACTTTTAAAGGTAAAAACAAAGGCAGTCAAGAGAAGTTGAATTGTTCCTTAATGGAAGGTTGGTCTTTAGATTGTCATTTATCACAGATGTCTTCAGAGGATACAAAAGTGGGAACAATTTCTTATTGCCCCACTAAGCTAGTCCAGGGGTAAACTGTAGGGTAAGACATCTCCTGAACTCAAAGGTTCTGTGTGAAAAAGCACACAGCATCCTCAAATCGATTCTAAATTAACCAAGGAAAACTCCAAGGCAAGCAATGTGTTATTGTGATATTGCTTTCCCTTCTGATTAAACAAATCACATTCTAATGTAAATGTAGCTAAGCATTCAAAACCTGCATCTTACTAAATTCTAGTATTTATTCACTGTTTAAAATATACTTTGTACTATTCTTTGTATAGAATTCATCCACTCTGTTTTTTCTTGCTTTATTTTTAAAAATTTAAATATTAAATGGTTCCTATATTGGTAACTTGACATTAACTTTCTTTTCTTATAAACAAATGACTTTTAAAAATATTTTCCTTAAATACAGCCTCTGGTATATAGATAATGAAATAAAAGATATAAAAGGATTAGGGAATTGTAAAAACTTAAGTCATCTCAGCTTGGCAAACAACACAATCAGTAAAATAGATGGCTTATCCAGTTTACCAATCAAAATCCTCTGCCTGGTGAGTCTAACAAAATTCTTGTTCTTCCTAAAAAATATTAAAATATTAAAGTAACATTAGTGAATGTTAATATCTTAATTGGTTTACAAATTGGGAAAGTGTTAATTTTTTATTTTTTAAATTAATATGACCTTTTGCATAAATGATATCTCTTTTGCATATTAATTATATGCCAAATGAAGATTAGCTAGTTTGTTATCAAAGTATTTTGAATTACCTTTTTAAATCATTACCATTTAAATCATTTCTGCAATGTTCAGTTCTGGAAAATGGCTTCTACAATAAGTTCTGAAAATATTTTAAGGATTGAATAATATAAACACAACAATAACATATAAATAAATGTTAGAATGTAGAAAAAACAATGGAAAAAACTATTAAGATTTTTCATCCCATAATTTTCTGTATATTTCAGATTAACTAGCATATGATAACACTTTATTCTAACAGTGCAGAATCAGTGAGAAGTTATGAAGACTTATTAAACTTAATCAGTAACTTTTCATTTTTGTTGAATAAAAGTGATATAGTGAGTATTGTCATATTATCATAGATTTAGAGAGGGAAGGGATATTAAAAATAATTTAGAACACCATTTTTAAGATGAATAAATTGAGGCTGAGAGAGGTAAAGTGTTTTGAACTAACATCAATCTTGGGTAAAAAATCTGCAAGATTATATTACCTTTCAATACATATATAGTGTTTTTGAAATAACTTCTAATAATTATTTGTGTAATGAAGGCATAATTAAGTTCCTGATTTTCCCTCCTTCTTACTCCTTGCCTTTGTTTCACTATTCTTTATTACAACAAATACAGGATAAACAGGATGGTAGTGAATTTCAAAGTAGCTAAATTTACTTTCTGATCATATCGTAGGTGAATATTTTGGTGAGGAAAGAGATTCGTTGAAATTGATTTTTTAAATAAAATTTTTGTATTTTATTTTTTTAATAAAATTTTGTATTTTTAATTTTGTGGAATTTTATGTTCTTATCCTCTTTAACATAGAGAATTTAATTTTGACTATTCATCTTTCAAAGACTTTAAAGTACATTTTTGAGATTCACCATACTATACAGTGAAGCACGTTGGTGCTAGGTATTGATATAAGATCATAGATGGTACTATTGAAGTATATATATATATATATATATATATATATATATATATATATATATATATATGTAGAGAGAGAGATGTAATATTTGAAGCTACAGAGTTAGTAGTTTAAAGGGATCAAAATCCAATTCACCTGGCTTTAAGTTGTATATGTTAATGAACTCACCTAATTAAGTGAAAATTTGAGTGAGAAATGATATATCTAGAAAGATAATAATTTGGAATACTATTAGTAGCCTTTACAATGAATTTTTATTACATGGTAGAAAAAAATATTCTTGCTAAAGAGGCATATATGGTTGGAGCTCCCATTAACTTCAAGTAGTATGATTCAAGGATGATTTGTGGAGTGCTGAAGGGGATAAGAATTATATCCATTATTAAAAATAATACTCATGGCATTTTCATATTTAGAGTGAATTCCAAATACTAAGTAATCCATATTGACAATTTTTTCTTAAATATCCTTTAGGAAAAGCACTATATTCACATTCTCTTTTCTCAAGAAGTGATTAGGTGAACTGTCTTTTTTGTACCACAAAGATGAGTTTGTAAAAACATGGAGTATAGTGTCTTCCATTGTCTTTTAATCATTTGAGAATAAATTTCTATTTTTTTCATTATTATACTAAGATGAAAATACATATGCTAGACTTTGTTTGCTTAATTTCCTTACCAATTTAAATAAAGCCAATTACTTCATTTTAAACCCCATTAAAAAGAATTTTTTTAATCATTAATAGGAAGGATAAAGAAAAACATTATCAAAAGCAATGATTAATTCTCTAGCACCAGCTTTCACAAGCTTTCTGAAATATAACTTCATCTCAAGAAATGACAATAAATTCCAAACTTTAAAATTTAGTTTCCCTAAGTAAAACCTGTTTTCTTATTTGGAATAGTACAGTTTATGTGTATTTCTGGTTTCGTTATTTTTAGGAAATTGAATTTATATCTTGATATATTGTTTCTTAAGAATTTTTTCTTATAACTAGGAAATTTAGGAGATATGAAGCATTTTCTTATTTATTCTGTAACTTTAGGTTGACTAATTATATGCATAGTCCAGATATCATTTTTAATTGATTTCACTGTGATAGTGGAAGGAGTGTAATAAGAATAGTTAGATAAAATTACTGCAGACCCTTTGATTTGTATTATAACAGAGCTTTGTGAGATTTTTCCTTGGTTTGACAGTGATGTATTGATGACATTGTTGTGAAATTAGAATTTGTAGAATATACCTACAAACGTCTCTAAGCCTCACTTTCACCATTTGTAAAATAATAGTCAATGTAATTATGAATTCATTGAGTATTGTTAAGTCTTTTTTTATTATTTTTTTTTTTGGTTTTTGCAAGGCAAATGGAGTTAAGTGGCTTGCCCAAGGCCACACCGCTAGGTAATTATTAAATGTCTGAGACCGGATTTGAACCCAGGTACTCCTGACTCCAAGGCCGGTGCTTTATCCATTACGCCACCTAGCTGCCCCAAGTGCCTCAGATAGTTCATTAACTGTATGATCCTGGGCAAGTCACCTAACCTTTCTAAGAATCAGTTTCCTTAACTATAAAATGGGAATAATAATAATGATAGTAGTATATACCTCACAGGGTTGTATAAAGATCAAATGAAATAACATATAAAGGACTTCGTAAATCTTAAAGTGCTAAATGAACATTAGTAAGTAATTATTATGAGTTAAAGTAAAGCATTTTAAACCTCATTGGGGTAAAGTAGCTGCAAAATCAAGAAATTGAATTTTTTTACTGCAGGAATATCTATTTTTTAATTATATTCATATGATTATTTGTGGTAAATATGCATATAAAATATGTTCAATTTTTTCTTCCTCCACATTTTCCCTTTTATCTCTATTCTTATTCTATCTTTTACCCTAAGTTATTCAACTCTAAAGAGTGATAAATTAATTGTATCTATGGAAAAAAAAATGTAGAGTTTATGTAAGTCTTCTTGACTTAAAATTAAATAATGAGGGGCAGCTAGGTGGCGTAGTGGATAAAGCACCGGCCTTGGAGTCAGGAGTACCTGGGTTCAAATCCGGTCTCAGACACTTAATAATTACCTAGCGGTGTGGCCTTGGGCAAGCCACTTAACCCCATTTGCCTTGCAAAAACCTAAAAAAATAAAATAAAATAAATAATGAACTCTGCTAAATGAAGAGAACTTTTAGGAATTTTATACCTTCAAAGTGGCATCTGGGATCTATTTACAGAACCATATTTTTTGTTGTTGTTTCCACAATTTGAAAGATCAGCAATTTTAGATTTTTTTCTTTTCCTGTACTCTATTAAAATAAATCCTTATGAGAAATAGTAGGTAAATATTGCTATTAATAATAGCCTAATTTTAAAATGTACAAGTCAGGAAAAATGGTAGTAATGCTCAAGCAGGTCAACACTATAATGTTCATTTCTTGAGTTTTAAGTTTTTATTAAAATGATAGAAAAAATGTTAAATAATTATGCACAAAATGACATTAATGGGTGATGATGCTGAGATGACAGTTTTAGTTTACCAACTTAAATTGAATATATATAATATTTTAGTGTGAATCATAGAACTAAAAGCTAACTTAAGGAGCAAAGGGGATAATTGCATTGACAATCAACTCTCTTCCTGAAATACACTGTAAAATTATTATAGAATTCAAAATATTACTATTGTGATTATGAGTACAGAGAAAGGTGAGGATTGGGCATATGAGCAAAATTTGCTTTGTATGATTTTTTTCCCATCTTCATTGTCAGAAAGGATATTTATACATGAGTAACTAACCTTCAAATAAAAGGAAAGCAAGTTTCTGAGAATAGGGTAATTGTGCCAAGCTGTTGACATTTAAGAGGTCTTTTGATTAAAGAATTGCACCAAATTTCTATTTCTTATGTTAAACTTCGAATTACACTGCCATCAGAATTACATTTTTCCTGTCAACAGAGTTTATTGGAACTTACGCTTCATTAGATTCATTAATGCATCCTTCCAATATATTGATTAGATAGACCTTTTGTGGTCAGCTTCATATGAGCAAGAATCATCCCATTGTTGAAAGGAATTGATGGGATCCATTTGAGTATTGAATATTTGAATATTTATTTATTCATTCACTCAATATTTGAAGGATTGAGAAAAACAAAGAGGAGAAAGATTTGCCACTTCTTAGCAGATTTTGAACAGCATTGAGAATGAAAAAAAAAAACAATTACTTAGGAATGATAACAGTATTCATTGTCAATAACCTGAACAAAATTTCAAGTATGTTTGATCAATTTTAGAGCAATAATCGGATCGGGGAAGTAACTTGTTTGCAGAACATGAAAGTACTACAGCACTTGGACTTATCTGGAAATATAATCAGTAGCTTACAAGGCTTAGAAAATCATGATCTTCTGGAAACAATCAACCTAGAGGATAATAAGGTAACATCATATATAAATGCAATTTTTTCTTAGAATAATAAACTTATGACTGTGAACTCCAATGAGAGCTATGATTGTCTTTTACATTTCTTTGTATTCCTAGGACTTAGCAATGTCTGAAATAGATTTGATGTTTAATAAATATTTATTGACTGACTGCATGACTTAAGTCGACATTCTTCATGGTAGTTTCTCAAAGGTTGACAACTACATCATATTTTTCTCTTTAGACTGCATCCAGAATTTTTGATCTAATAATTCAGAGCTTTGCTGCCTCCATATTTTGAGTAGAAGGATAAATGATTGGTATTTGGCAGTTCTGAGATGTTGGCTCTAGGAAAAAATAGTGTTATCCTAGATAGACTGAGAAGAGGTTTTCATCAATTGCATTTATTTATTTTATTTCTTCTAATTATTTGAAAGATAATTTTTGACATTCATTTTTGTAAGATTTTGAGTTTTCACAGTCAATAGTATTTAAAAGGAAGAAGGTTGAACCTGGCACCTACCCTCAGGTAGATTCAAAGAAGTCAGAAAGATACTATCCTCCATGTTTTCACAAACTCATCTTTATGAAAAGACAAATTCATTTAATCTTTTCTAGAGACAGAACAGATATATACTGCTTTTCCTTAAGGATTCTTGGGAAAAAATTCTTATAATGGTAATGTTTTTGGAATGCATTGGACATGGCTGATGGGAATTTTTTTTTACTTTATATGTTTGTAGCAGTTTTTTTTTGTTTGTTTTCTAAGTGGCAGAGGAACAGAATGCAGATCTCAATAACTCTGCATAATGAATAACTAATTATATTTATTCATATTTCCACAGCATACTTAATTCCTATTACTTCCCAAATTGCACACATTATTTTCTGTTTTTAATGGTGCCTGATTTTTTAATAAAACATCTTTCAAAGCATGAAGTATTAAGTTGATAGACTTGGCTGATTTGTTCTGTAGTATGACTTAAGAAATAATTGTGTTCATGTTGTATACTTAAGCCATGTTTTGGGAAAGGTTTATTACTGAGAGAAGCTCAAGGCTTCCTTTCCAGCTAAAGTACCGATATAGTTGGTCTTGGTAGAGTAGAGAGTGTCAGCGCTATCTAGAACCAGATCTAATGCTCTGCAGACATCTTCCATTCAGGAATACTCATGCCCCCTCAGTTCTAATCCATGACTCATTCATTATTCAGGGGTTTAGAATAAGCAAAAGTTCCAATGGTGCAGGAGGGGGAAAAAGAACATTTTCCATCTTGGATGAAACTATAGCTATTTAGATCTTTTTTTTATTTGCATATTGACCTGAAATGGCTTGCACAATAAAGGAATTCTTACTTTGAAAGTTCAGTTTGAAAGTTAAAATTTCTGTAGGCAGTTACTCTCGCTTCTTGAATTCAGAGACTTTTTTGGAAAGCTGTCCTTGTTCCCTGTTCAAAATTATATTCCCAAATATAGGAATACAACAAATTTTTCCTTACTTTAGAATAAAATTTACAAATTAAGTTTGTCATTCAGGAATTGAAAAAACAAGTATCACTAGTTTTGTTTTGGGGGGGTTTTATTGCAAGGCAGTAGGGTTAAGTGATTTGCCCAAGGTCACACAGCTAAGTAATTATTAAGTGTCTGAGACTGAATTTGAACTCAGGTCCATCCTATCTCCAGGACTGGTGCTCTATCCACTGTGCCACCTAACTGCCCCTAAGAATCACTGTTAAACAAATAAAAGCATTGAAATTTTTTGGAGATATCATTATGACTCCATTGAAAGCAAGTATTATCTTTCCCTCCTGCCCCCATCCCTTTTACTGCAGAGGTGAAAGACCTAGATTCAAGAAGCTCTAACTTCAAATTCTACCTTAGACACTTCTTAGTTGTGTGACATTGGGCACAATTAACCTTGTCTGCCTCAGTTTTGTCTTCTATGAAACAGAGATAATTATAATACCTATCATTCTGGGCTGTTATGAGGATCAAATGTTGGATAGTGTCAAACGTTTTCAATACATTTATTAATTTTGGAACAACTTTCTTCTGTTATTCTTTGTTTAAAGAGGATGACTTTGGGGCAGCTAGGTGGCGCAGTGGATAGAGCACTGGCACGGAGTTAGTAGTACCTGAGTTCAAATCTGACCTCAGACACTTAACAATTACGAAGCTGTGTGACCTTGGGCAAGCCACTTAACCCCATTTGCCTTGCAAAAACTAAAAACTAAAAACTAAAAATAATAAAGAGGATGACTTTCTGGAAAGGAGAGGAAGAAGGGAATATTGGGAAATACAGAAGATAAATTTTATTTTTAAAAAAACAATTTAAAAAAACCCAAAGAATAATAATGTCAGTAGAGTTCCTTTGGCAATAGTTGGACCTGGTGATTCAAAGAGCCTCCTTTGATCTGTAGCCAGGTCTTTTTTTTATGGTCACTATCCTCTGGTAGGAATACTTTAGACAGACAGAGCAAATGGAGGAGGTCCATTCAGAATGGATTAGTATCTCAGGACCTGAACCCCTACACCCAGCCTGATGTCACTCATGAATCCTCAGCATCATGCCTGAGAGCATTTATTTGTTACTGGATACCAAATGTTCTGTGGTCATTTCCTGTCTTTTCTTTTTATTAATCTTAAAAGTATTTTTCTAATTATCTATAGAGATAGTTTTCAACATTAATTTTTATAAAGTTTTTTCCCTCCTTTGCCTCCCCACCCCCCAAGACAGCACATAATCTGATACAGGTTATACACGCACAGCCATGTTAAATATATTTCCATATAAGTCATGTTGTGAAAGAAGAATCAGAATAAAAGGGAAAAACTCCAAGACAGAAAAAACCAAAAACAAATTTAAAATGTGAAAATAGTATGCTTTGGGAGCAGCTAGGTGGCACAGTGGATAGAGCACCGGCCCTGGAGTCAGGAGTACCTGAGTTCAAATCTGGCCTCAGACACTTAATAATTACCTAGCTGTGTGGACTTGCAAAACCCCATTGCCTTGCAAAAAAAAAAAAAAAAAGAAGAAGAAAAGAAAAGAAAGAAAATAGTATGCTTTGAACTGTGTTCCAACTCTATAGTTCTTTGTCTGGATGTAGAAAGCATTTTCCACCACAAGTGTTTTAGAATTGTCCTTAATCACAGAAGAGCTAAGTATATCACCGTCATACAGTGTTGTTGTTACTATGAACAATTTCCTTGTTCTGCTCACTTCCCTCAGCATCAGTTGATGTCCTTCTAGATTTTTCTGAAATCTCTGCAGTCTTTTTTCTTACCTTCATTGTCTGCTTCACAGCTATTCCTTCAGGAATTCTGTAGTAAATTCCATCTTCCCAAAAGCAGGATAGAATCTAGTCCAAGATTTAACTTTATATTTTAGCTATCCATGGACCAACACCACCAGATAAATAACCAGAGTAATCTAGTGAACCATTTATCTCACATGCTTCTAGGTTAACATCTGGGTAGTTTTCTTAGTAGATCTATCTTCCTTCACTTAAAATAATATCTCCCATACTTAACTACAATAGACTTTTGCTGAAAATTCCCCATGAAGATTCTTTTCCATTCTGAGTTTTACTAATGGGGACAGTGATCTGTACATGATCAATAGCCACCTGAACTCGAAGTTCAAGGAACTTGCCTTCCAGAAGTTAGGTCAACTAATAACGATTGGGGAGGTTTCTCTTTTTACCTACTACTTTGGCCAGAAATATGACTGTGGTCTATAATATATTTATACTTAAGTATCCTTATGCTAAGTAAACATTGGACCCTGGAACTGAGAGGTTATTTGGTCTAACCCTCTGATTTCCCAGATGAAGAAACCGAAGCCCAAAAAAGATCAATGATTTGTTCAAAATCTAGTAAGTAATAACTAGCCAAGCTAGAATTTGAATCCTTGGACTCCAAATTCATTGTTTTTTTCTTACTATACCACCTTGTTGCTTTCAAGTTTGTAAATCTTTATACAATCAAAATTTACTTGGTGTTTCAATATTCATTAAGATTTTATCTGTTTTTCTATGCTGATTTCCTCAATTCTTTCTTAGCAATCCCTATTTTGTTCAGATCAACATTTTTTCTGTAGTGATTGACAGGGATGGGAAGAATTTTTAACTTCAAGGTGGTTTGTGGAAATTTTGTCATCTAAGCTGTTAGATAGTGCAGTGGATGGAACTCTAGACCCAGATTCAGGAAGCTCTAATTTCAAATTCTGCCTTAGACACTTCTTAGTTGTGTGACATTGGGCACAATTAACCTTGTCTGCCTCAGTTTTCTCCTCTGTGAAACAGAGATAATTATAGTATCTATCATCCTGGGCTGTTACGAGGATTAAATGAGATAATATTTGTGAAGTCTTTTGCAAACCTCAAAGTGCTATAAAAATGCTAGCTGTCATTTTTATTATTTTATGATAAAAACATTCTGATGTATATTATAAAATAATGATACAAGGATTCTATGGAAAAGGTTTATTCTTCTACAAAAGCCTATAAGTTAGCTTTCTTGAAGCACTAGTGCCTTAGGTGAAACACCCAACTAGGAGGAGAGATCATGATATGAGTTAATACTCAAATTTCTGCCTAGGCCCTAATCAGGGACAATATTCCCGCCCCCCCCCCCCCCCCCGCCAACATAGTTCCCCAAGTCTATGATGTCTTAATGGATAGAATCAACCCTTGTAAGTGTAGAGCTGCACCAGCACAGAACATAAAAGAAGGGCAGTAAACAAATAAGTTTTGTCCTTGGTTTGGAATTAAATGTCACTCCTTAAACTGACCTTTTGAGTTCTGGATCATACCCTGCTAGACTGCTTCCCTGCATCAGAACCAACTTCTTTGGGTTTGATTCCTTACCTGCCTGCAGTATCTACTGGACCCATGTTTTTAATGGAATTTGAATCCTGATCCTTGTTTTTCCTGGCTCATCCTGCCCCATCATCATTCTCATTCAGGCATGACACAGATTTTGTTTTAGTCATCATTCCTCCCTTAATTCTTTCCCTCCAGTCTAACTTAGCCTTAATAATCTTTATTTTATGATCAGAATCTTCCTTGTGCATGAGCAATTTTGGGAGAGTGTTGGGGGCTTCAGATAAGTACTAAATGTCTTCAATGATACATAGATAATGTTTTCTCTTTGCTTGTTGATGGACTAATTGGCAGTTTTCCTACAGCATTTGATTTTCTGTCATAACCAGTCAGTTGACTTTTTACGTAAAGAGAAGGAATAGTCTTATTTTTCCTTTCCAAAATTGTCAGCTCCCTCACTTCTTTCTCTTCATTACCTCTGTTCTCTTGGAAGAACTCAACTTTTTGGGTACCATATATTCCTCAGTACTTTCCACAAATTCCTGTAGGGACCTGCCCTCCTTGCCTGGCCCATTATATATCAATGCTCAGGCCCCCAATTGGCATATCATCTTTTTCCTATAGTGTCTGCATGGAAATTCCTCCTTGTGGGAAGTTTTAAAATGTCCTTCCCCCATTATTGCAACTGCACAATCACCTTCTCCTTTTTACTTCTTTTGACCCAGTTAGTTGCTTAGGTCAGACCCACTGCTTCCTTCTTTGATCTTAAGCTTCAACTCTTGATAAAAGTGGGTTTCCAATTAATAAATGAACCCCACCTATCCACATAGACCTTAAGATTAAGTTCTATAGACAGGGTTTCTTGCAAAATCAGAATTACTTGTTATTTATCCATTACTTTTGTTCTTTAGGATGTCCTTTGCAAACCTTACAATCTTATTCCCATTGAGACTTAAGATTTCATTCCCTTTGCATCATTATGTGTAACAAGCCATTGTTACTCAATCCTGACAGCCTGCACAATGGGAAAAAAGTATGTGGATTCTTTTTTTCCCCAAGTGATAGGTTCCTTGCTAACAAACTTATAAATATTAATATATTTTCTTCTTTTTCTATTTGGAAAATACTCCAGCTACTTGGTAAATCACCAATACCTTCACAGCTTGACTACAGACCCAAACTGTCTCTATTAAAAAGAACCATGTCTCTATAGATCACAATGTTTTTAAACAAGACAGAACAAGGTTCATAAAGTCGTATAGAGTATTTTCTGGTGACATTCTAAATCCTAGTATATGGAGTCCTAACATCATAGAATTTTAGAAGAATAAGTGATCTTAGTGTTTTTCTAAATGACCTTTCTTTACAGATATGAAACTAAGCCTAAAAGTGAAACGATTTGCTTGAAATCACATAGATAATTATTTTTTTTTAGGTTTTATTTGTTTGTTTTTCAAGGCAGTGGGGTTAAGTGGGCTTGCCCAAGGCCACACAGCTAGGTTATTATTAAGTGTCTGAGGCTGGATTTGAACTCAGGTATTCCTGACTCCTGGGCTGGTGCTCTATCCACTGCACCACCTAGCTGCCCCTACATAGATAATTATTGACAGAAGCTGAAACAGAATACAGATCTTTCTTTTTCACACAGAGTAAGATGAGATAATCAGTAAGAACCTAGTTTTGGAATCAGAGTAGTAGAATTTGGATCTTGGCTCCACTGCTTATCATGCATTTGGATCTCAGTTTCCTGATCTGTAAAACAAAACTAAGATGAAATTTAAAAACCCTTCCGTATCTGAATCTGTGACTTTTGATCTGAATGATCTTGACAATATTGGACTGTATGGAAATGTAAATTCTGTAGTACTACCCTAAGAAACAAGGAAAGGACTTTCTTGAGTTGGAGATAGATAGAAAGCATGGGGGGGGGGGGGAAGTGTCTAACCAACTGTCTGGTCTATTGGATGACACATCCTTTATATCTTCACATAAAGAGTCAATTGGAGCTTTCCCCAGAAGTTGATATTTCCCTTCTCTTAGCTTCAAGTCCTGACTAGAAATTACTAAGCTTCTCAGCACTTTTATTAATAATTCTAGATACCCTAGTAATAAAGTAGTAATTTCCAGATACTATAGCCTTTGCTATTAAGACCTCAGGGGACTTGGTCACCTTTTTCAAAAATATTACAATCAACAAATCTACTCAAATTAACTTTTTAGTTGGTTTTTTTTTAGGTTTTTGCAAGGCAATGGGGTTAAGTGGCTTGCCCAAGGCCACACAGCTAGGTAATTACTAAGTGTCTGAGACTGGATTTGAACCCAGGTACTCCTGACTCCAAGGCTGGTGCTCTATCCACTGCGCCACCTAGCCGCCCCCTCAAATTAACTTTTGTGAAATACAACTACAAATAAGAGTTTTTCTATGTTCAAAATTGAGTCCCATGTTCTTACCTTACAGAATGCTACAATATATTAAAAAAGGGGGATTTAACCCTTTTCCTATGAACTGGTCTATAGGAAGTTCAGGTGGTACTTTTTCCTTCCACCTTTGTGTGATGTATAGCAGAACTTCACATTGATGCAAATGTTCTTCCCATTTTGGGGTTTTGGATTTTTGACTGTTTTGCTGCTGGTAACAGAGATTGTTTGTCCTGGCCCTGTTGTGATCAAGTTTTACTTTATTGCACTAGTGGAGAACTCTTGTCACGTTGGGAAACAAGTCTGTGGGGAAAAGAAGAAAAAAGAAAAGACCGTTATGGACTTTTGAGAAGTCTCACTAACCATATATAAAATAAAAATCTAGTAATATTAATTACAGGCAATGGAATTAGATATCTCTTTGAACTCGATTGCTGAACCAAAATGGATGAGGAATTGATGGTGCCTATTGGCAAAGCTGCCTTCCTTCACTACATATGAACTTTTGTAAGAGAAACATTTTCTAGTAACATAACCTTTCTGTTATCTCTTGAGAGCTTCAGAAAGAATGGATGAGAGACTCTGAACATTATCAAAATTACATAATCTTTGATTTTGATTTTTAAAATGCTCACTTACTAACACACACACACACACACACACACACACACACACAAACATACCTATATCTATCTGATAAAGTTATATTGAGTAAATCACAACCAACATAAATAATTCTAATAGAATGTAGTGGCCCAAGAAGCTCCATATGGTTTTTGTTTGTATTATTTCCCAATCTGTTCACTCTATTTAATTTCTGACTTAAAATAAATATGAATAAGGTGTACAATATCAGAATTAAAATTGGCTCTTCACTGCCCAAAGGAATAAAAAGCAAGTGTGCTTCTGGGTGAGAGTTCCCATTTTATTAGAGGCAAATAGATCTTTTCCAGTCCTTTAGAGCTCAAACAAATAACAGAATAATCTTTGTTGCATGCTGCATTGGAAAGACCTTAATGACTCCTTCCATTCTTTTTGTTTATTTAGCTTTGTGTTAATATTGTGTTTCTGTGATTAAACAGATTGCAGAGTTGAGTGAAATAAAACACATTGAAAATCTGCCACTTCTCCGGGTGCTCAATCTTTTAAAAAACCCTCTTCAGGTAAGATGCAACAGATGGAAATAAATGAAATGGACTTTCATTGAATCAGTTATTTGGAGCAGAACTTTTGGTAAAGAAAATAGAACAGCATAAATGTGCCCATCTTTATCACTTCATCTTAGGAATATTTAGGAAGATTAAGTGGCAAAGCATCCTCAAAGTGTTTGTTATTAAAATCCAAATTCACTCTCTCAATCTGGTTATTGTTTTCTTGTCAGTTTAGTCGTTTTTCAGTCATATCTGACTCTTTGTGATCCCACTTGAGGTTTTTTTGGCAAAGATAGTGGGATGGTTTGCCATTTCCTTCTCCAGCTCATTTTACAAATGAGGAAACTGAGGCGAACAGGATTAAGTTACTTGCCTTGGCTAATTAGTGTCTGAAGTCAGATTTCCACTCAAAAAAAAATGACTGACTCAAGGTCTGGCATTCTGTGCCACCTAGCTGCTCCTTTTTCTTGATCTAGATAATTTAAGATCCCCTAAATCTTTGCTGACTAACAAGCTTAAGGTCATGCAGCTTCCTCTGAAAGCAAAGCCCAGTACTGAATATCGAATTTGACTGCTTTGTGGTCATTTGTCACTCACCCTGAGTGGTTTTAAAGATTTACTGGAGAAGCTATTGATGTTGCGGATTAATGTTTCTTTGAATTGGCCAAGACATCAATGATTTAAACAGAAAATATTGTGTAATAACAGGAAGAAGAACCTACAAGAACAGGCCTCTGTGCTGATTTTCTCAGAAAGAGCATTTTATTTGTCATAAAATTGCTATAAAGTAAATAATACATTTCCTCCCATTCCCTCATCCTTTTACTTAGTCACTTACTATATTTTCCCATTTACTCATCTTCTCACTTCTGTTTTAATTATCCAACTTCTATCTCTCCTAACTAGCTGTATAGTTCCATTTTTCTTCACTAGTGTTTTATAAAATACCTATTTTGTCTACAAGCATCTTTTTTTAAAAGGATACAGACAACCCTAAATTATCACATAATCACTCTTAAATGAGAATAGTGTCAGCAACTATACTTTCTCTATCAGAGAGACATTAACAGCCCTTGAGGTTTAAGGCTCATTAAAATCTTCTACACGCTCCTGTAAATCTTAACACACATTCTCTCTGACAGCCACTTGCACAAACACACACATATATAACATAGTATTTGTATTTATTAGTTTACACCTATACAATAACATTTGGGGATGGGTATTTTCACATGGTCATTCCAATACCCAGCTACCCCAAAATTGGGTTTTTACCACAATGCCCCTTATACATAGATATACACACATTCACAAGTTTGTGTGTATAGCAGTAGTATGTAACTAAGAGAGAGAGTCAAAGTGTTAGAAGAAGCAGAAGGAGTGGAGAGATAACATAAATGAGTGACTTTGATTTGATTGGATGAAAGGTTGAAGGATCAGTAAGGTCAGCGCAGGATTCTAGGGTTTGTTAATGTGAAACAGTAACTGAGAACTCTTCCTTATCTTGACAGGAGAAATCTGATTATTGGCTCTTTGTCCTTTATACTTTGCCTCGACTAACAGAATTAGATCGAAAGAAGATTAAAGTAGAAGAAAAGGTACTGTATTTAAGTCCTGCTATATAATTCACAGAATCACAGAACTTGAGAATTGGGAGAGAACTCAGCAACCATAGAATACCAATTCATGCATGAAAAGAATCTTGACTATAACATGTACACAAGGAGTCAGTTAACCTCTGCTTAATGACCTCCAAGAAGAGATAACCCATTGCCTTTTTTTTTTTTTAGGTTTTTGCTAGGCAAATGGGGTTAAGTGGCTTGCCCAAGACCACACAGCTAGGTAATTATTAAGTGTCTGAGACCGGATTTGAACCCAGGTACTCCTGACTCCAGGGCCGGTGCTTTATCCACTGCGCCACCTAGCTGCCCCAACCCATTGCCTTTTGATGCAACCAATGTCATTTTCAGACAGCTCTAATTTTTAGGAAGTTTTTCCTAAAATCAATTATAAATTGGCCCTTCTTCCTATTGTTCATTACTCTGACCCTTGTTTCCCACTGCTAGTCTTCTTGTTTTCATGCTAAACTTGTCCATATAATCATGATATATCCTGGACTCTAGAGCCCTTTACCATCATGATTCTCTTTCTTTAGACACTGTTCTTGCTTTTCAATGTCTTTCTTAAAGTGTGGTGTCCAAAACTGAACATTTGGTTAAATTCTGATGACTGCAGGATAGGGAGGAGTATCACTGCTCTATTCCTTGAAGCTATACCCTTCTTTATGTGACCCAAACATTGCATTTTGTGGGGCTGCCACATTACAATGCTAACTTATCATTAGGAAGCTTATAGGTCACTATAGTCACCAGATTTCTTTTAGAATAACTGTTGTTGACTCTCCCATTTTATATTTGTGAAGTTGATTTTTTTTGTAACCAAGTGCAAGAATTTTTATTTATTTCAATGAATTTATCTTATTAATTCAGTCTAATTATCTAACCTATCAAGATCTTTTGGGATTCTATTATTTCTTGTGTTAGCAATCCCTCCTGGTTTTATGTCATTTGTAGATTTGATGTCCATACTATTTATTTCTTTGTCTTAGTCACTGATAAATATATTAAACAGTTTAAGGTCAAGTACAAATCCCAGAATGTATCTTTTTTCCCTTTTTTTCCCCTTCTTGCTAATTTATTTTGGTTTTACTAGTTTTTTTTTTTGCAAGGCAAATGGGGTTAAATGGCTTGCCCAAGGCCACACAGCTAGGTAATTATTAAGTGTCTGAAACCGAATTTGAGCCCAGGTACTCCTGACTCCAAGGCCGGTGCTTTATCCACTACGCCACCTAGCCGCCCCAGTTTTACTAGTTTGTGACCATTTCTTGTTGTCCTTTTCAGGCTCATCTTCCTTCTCTTGCCCTCTAAGAGGGTAGATTCCCTCTAAGCCCTAACCTTGCCTCTCTTTTATCTCTTTACTCTCAGTGAGTTCACGTAACTTCTATATCTTCACATTTTCTCCTATTTTGGGTTTTTCAAATCTATCTACCCAAAGCTCCAGTAATACATTTTTAACTGCTGCTGAACATCAGCATCTGAATATCCTTCCTAAATCTCTAGCTCAACATATACAAAATTGGACTAAACTTTTCTTCAAAAGCTGTCACACTCTCAGTTTCTTTATTTGGCATGACCTCTCAGTCACAGGGGCTAAAAGCTTTGGGCTCAATCTTGGACTACTCCATCCAGTCTAACCCAACAAAGATTGTAAAATTTCCTAATACATGAAAAATACTATGCTAGCTCATACTGATATAAAGACAAAATGAAAACTATCTCTTGCTTTCAGAAGGTTGTATTCTTTTCAAGAGATAAGCATGCATATGGATAAGTTTATCCACAATAGTTTGAAGAGAGAGAGAAAACTAACAGCTAGAAAGATAAGGAAAGTATTCCAATTGAAGGTGATACAGGAGATGAACCCAAAAGGAAGAGTTGGAGGTGAAAAGAGAAGGCATTTTAGGCCCTGGGGACAGCCTCTCCAAAGGCATGGAAGGAGAAGCAAAAATACTGGGTTTGGAGAAGAAGAAGGAGGTCATCTTGTCTGAAAAAAGAGAGTGTGAAGGATGCAAAATGAAATAATCAGCAGGCATCTATTAAGTACTTTCTGTGTGCCAAAAATTATACTATGTATGCTAGGGTTACATAGACAAAGAGAATACATCTCTTCCCTTGAAGAGCTTATAGTATAAACTTGGAAAAGTAGTGGAATCAGACTATCAAGGGCTTTAAAAATGGAAACATTTTTATTTTATCCTAGAGGGATCCACATCTAAAAAAATTAAACACAACCCTCTCTTTCTTGGCATCGATAGTCAAAGTCAAACAATTGTGGTACCAATAGAGATTTAATTTTTTAAAATTTAAATCATTAAGGGGCAGCTAGGTGGCGCAGTGGCACCAGCCCTGGAGTCAAGAGTACCTGAGTTCAAATCCGGCCTCAGACACTTAATAATTACCTAGCTGTGTGGCCTGGGGCAAGCCACTTAACCCCATTGCCTTGCAAAAACCTAAAAAAAAAAAATTAAATCATTAAATAAAAATTAACTGAACAAAATTAAATCATGTTGCCTTAACCCAGTGAACCTTAATACTTTAGTGCCAGGAATGACTGAAAATCAAGAAATCAAAGAATTCCTAGAATCCCTTTAATCCTTAATTTCCTATTATTCTTTACCTGTGAAACGTTGCTCCTGGTCAATCCCCATAGACCCATTCCTCTATTTCTTCTTCAGGGACTACTGAAATGTGGTAGGAGAAAGTCACAAATTCCATAGTGCTTCTACTATACCCTTATTGATGATTTATTTTATTCCTCATAGTTATCATTCCACATTTTTCCTTATCTTCTATATCCCCTCCCTTCCAAATTAGAGATCACCTAACTTCTTATTTCAGGGAATATTGAGGCCATTTTATGTGAGTCCCCTTACCTCTTTTATCTCTTCTCCATTCCTCATAACTCCCCAACAACATTACCTTTTCCTCCTTTTGGTCACAGAAGAAATGGTCCACCTTCTCTGTACTAAGACCAATATACCTCCTCCAATATCTTGCTCTACTTCAGAAACATTTTCCATAAAAATGTCTCTCACACCAAAATTCAGTCTCCCCCTTCCTATTTATTTACAAACATGCAGATTACCCCAATCCTAAAAAAAAGTCATTCCTTTACCCTTTTAATCTGTTCATTCACCAACCTATCTCTGCACTGCTAATCTCTTAGAAAAATTTTCTATACTTCATGCATCCGTTCCCTCACTCCCCTCTTCTCTCTTCTTGTAATATGGCATCTACCTCCCCTACTCTACCAAAACTTCTCTAGTGTAAGTCTCATCTTTGATCTCTCTCTGAAACTTTATCACTGTGGGCCATGTCCTTGTTCTACTTTGCTTTGAGAGAACACAGTCTTCTCTTCCTCTTTCTATGAATGCATCTTCTATAAAAGTTCATGCTTAGCTATCTTCCTGTCCTATACTGACATTCTCATCTACTCCATGTGTCCTCTGTGGCAGGTGATTTTTAAATCTACATTTCTTGTCCTAGACCTCTCTCCTATCTAGACCCCATCTCCAGTTGCTCTATAGGAACCCCTTCCTGTGTGTCCCAGTGTCATACTCAAAATGTTCCAAGCTTGTTATAAAACCATGGGGGTATTTTTCTTTCTAAGTCTTGCCTCTCCTATGAGATCAGTTATCAATATCTTTTGCAACATCTTATATATCTTGCTCATGTCATCTTCTTCAATATCTGCCTAGACTCTTGGAACAGAAACCAAGTGCTTTTTCCACCCTTAGTGAATACCCCTACAATCCATTCTTTACCATATCACCAGAATAACTTTTCTCATATATGTCATTTCTTTGCTCGAAAGTCTTCAGTGACTCCTGCCAAACAAATTACAGCCTCCTCTTCTGGTATACAAGGCCCTCACATTCTGAGAACACTCCACTCCTCCAGAGGTATTTGGAATTTCCTATTTTCCATTATTTCCCTTCACTCACTTAGAGTAACCATGCTTCTTGAAGCCAAATGTACTCCACCATACACTGGGACCTCCGTGCTTTTGAAATGTTCATCTTCTCTCTTTCATCTGTAGTATCCCTGCCCTTTTGAAGACTCCATAATGCTTTGTTTGACTTTGAAAATTGCCCATTTAGTTGAATTAATCCACTTTGTTGATAAATTTACCTCTTCAACTTTCATGTAACATTTTGATTTTTTTTTAATTTTCTAATGCTTAAATACAATACTATGTATTAGAAGAATTTTTGGTGTATTTTTGTCTCCATAAGAGACTATAGAGTATGTCATTATTTAATCTAAAATTTCTGCCTTTTCCACTAGTATTATATGAACTGACAAGTACCTTCCAAATCTAATACTCTATGATTCTTAATTTAAAAGGTTATTTTGAAGTTTTTTAAATAATACTTTACATATTGATTAATTAAAAAGGAAGTTTAAAGGAAACATCAAAATTCTCTAATACTTTTTTTTTACCAAGGATAGATTAGAAAAATAGGCTACAATGATATTTTAAATATGAATTTAACTGGTTCCCACCTTTCATGATAAAGATTGAATTTTTAAAATCTATCACATATAATCATGATTTTAAAGCTTTATTTACCTCACCCTCTCCCCAACCACAAGTTGTAAATGAGTAAATAAAAAACAACTCAATTTCCACTTACTGTCTTCTGTTTGTTTATCCCAGGAGTGTATTCATTTATTCTCAGGAGTTGAATTAATGAGCAGTCTTTAATAAGCCAAACATGAGGATTGGAACTTTTAATTAGGAAATAACCTTCTCCTTTTTAGATAAAGATTTGTTATGATGACATCATCTTCTCCCCCCCTTTTCCATTTTTACTTCCAGGTTGAAGCAGTGAATAAGTATAACCCTCCCCCTGAAGTAGTCGCTGCTCAAGATCATCTGACCCACATTGTATACAGCATGATGCAACCTCAGAGGATCTTTGACAGGTAAGTACATTTCAAGATCAGCAAAGCAACCCAAGATATTTTGGGGCACTGTCTTGGGATGTTGTTCTTCTTGAAAATGCCACTTTCCCTCTGTTAAAAAATAGTCTCCAGTTTAATTCTTTTGGACAAGACTATGCTTGTTTTCCTTCCTAATCTCCTGTCCTTTGTAGCTAAAATGAGGATTCTCTACCTTTCCAATGGAGATCATTCTGCTGCCTCTTGTGACCAATGATACAATGATACAATAGCAAAGTGGCTTCTAATTTTGGAACTAATGCTTTCACATCGCTATAACATGAAGTAATAAAATTGATTGCACCAGGCAGGATTACAACTTGTGGCTTTGGCCTCATTGAGGGAATTAAGTTAGTCTATGATGCCATCGAGAATTGTTCATTAACATTTGAGTAAACATCTAAATACCTCTGTTAAAAATTCTTAAACTAATAAAGATCTTTGGGATAGCCCTCTGGTAGCAATAATAACTTGCATTTATATATGCTTTAGACTTTGCCTAAGGGAAAAGTTAACATTTTCATTATACACAGTTTAGAAATGAGCTTAGAAATCCAACATGGTTGAATTAAAAAATGAATTTGATTTGCCATCTCTAAGTTTTGAGACAGGTCTACCATAGTTTCTCTGCTTCTTTATTTTTAAATAGCCTGTTGGGGCAAATGGTCACTTGTGCTAAAATTCAAGTGCAAAAATTCTACCAATAACCAAAGGAGTTAAAAAAATGACTTGTAAAACCTCTGGAGTAAATGGTCCTAAAATGATTGCTTTTTGTATAGAATTTACTCTATTATTTTGTATTCTAGGGAACCTAGGAAGAATAAACTGTTTTAGTTTTCATCAAAGAACATAATTCTCATATAATTGGATAATATATGTATTGAATCTATGTGATCATTGTATTCCTTTATGCAAAATGTTTTTATCGTTTCTTTGATTATTTCTGGAAAAGTACATTTGACTTAACAAAAGAACATTTATTTTTGTTTTGTTTTGTTTTCCTAATAAGAGAGGCTAGTTGTCTCCTACTTCTGGATACATTCATATAAAAATATGTATAAAACAAAATTTGCTGCAGCAGTTGGATAATCAAGTGACTGATCATTTCTGGCCTACCCCTAAACAAAGACTGATAACATTCTCTATCAGAAATAGCTGCTTTGCTTTCAAGAGTTCTAATTTTAGCATGAGTGGAAAATAGAAACATCACAAAATAACCACCAATGGTAAATGGTGGAAAAATCATCTAGACTTTGGTTATTATACCTCCAAGCCATAGGAAATTAGATTCTCTTTTGTTTTTGTCCCTTTGAACCTGCTCTCTTCCAAAAGCCATGTCCATTTATATCTGTAAGTAAAAATGCGTCTTTCAAGCAAGCCTTTTAATTTTCTTTGAAGCTAATATATTTTCAAATATGTGAACATATGGTTTAGTACTTAAGGTAACAACCAATTTTTAAATTACTTTTTCTCAGTATGCCAGTGTTCAATTAGGAAAGCACACATTTTATCCATTAATGAAATTTATCTAATTCTTTTTTATTCCCTGATTGATGAATTTAATGTTTATAAATATAATTTTCTGGTAATTTATCATGTTAAATCAAAGTCAGTAATCAATTTTATTTTATTAAACTTTACTTTTATACCAGCAAAACACAAATAGAATGACTAGTAGGTCATTTCTAGAAAGAAAAGTCACAGGTCACTGGGGATGCCACTTAGAAGCCAATGAGAGGCAGCCTTACACAGTGGATAGAGAGATGGCCTAGGAACCTAGGGTGACCTGGATTCAAATTCCACTTGTGACACATGCTGACTCTGTGACCTGGGGCAAGCTGGGTAGTTTCTCTAGTCTCTAAACAACTCTCTAAGATTGTAAGGTATAGAAGAGGTCTTGACTGGCATTGTTGGAGGGAGTCTTGTCACCTGAGTATTCCCCAAATTGATGAGATCACAGGTCCAGTCTCCAGCTATATCACTAAAGTGCTCAGGTAAACTAACACCCAACATTTTCTTTAAAAACAATAACAGGGGCGGCTAGGTGGCTTAGTGGATAAAGCACCGGCCTTGGAGTCAGGAGTACCTGGGTTCAAATCCGGTCTCAGACACTTAATAATTACCTAGCTGTGTGGCCTTGGGCAAGCCACTTAACCCTGTTTGCCTTGCAAAAACTAAAAAAAAAAAAATAATAACAAATACACAGACACACACACACAACACACATACACACGTGGATTTTACTTTATGAGTGTCTTTGATCTGAATATTATGTATTGTGATCCTTTAGCTTTTTGAAAGGAACATTTTTTATTTGTAAAAATAATCATTACACAGGCAGCTGAGTTCTAAATCTGGAGTCAGGAAGACCTGACTTCAAATGTGGCCTCAGACACTTAACTTGTTGTGTGAACTGGACAAGTCACTTAAGCTCCACTTGCCTCAGTTTTCTCAGCTGTAAAATGGGCATAACATACACTCCAACTTGTGAGATTACTATGAGGATCAAGTGAGATTATATTGTAAAAAGGGTCTAGCAAATATTAAGCATTTTTTCCCCTTTCTCCTTCCCTGTTTTAATAGAAATGAAAGTGCTTGGCTAGGTGGTACAGTAGATTGAGCAATGGCCTTGGAGTCAGAACAGGAGTTCGAATCAGGCCTCAGACATTTGCCTCTTACTGGCTGTGTGACCTTGGGCAAGTCACTTAACCCAGATCGCCTCAAATTCAGGGTCATCTCCAGTCATCCTGATTCATATCTGGCCACTGGACCCAGATGGCTCTGGAGGGGAAAGTGAAGCTGGTGACTGTACAGTGCCCTCTCACTCAAATCCAATTCATATGCTTGTCATGGCTTCTACTCCCTAATGTCATGGTCTTCTTCGAAAATGAAGGACAATGTTATTATTACTAACGAAAGTAGAAAGTCCTGTAAAAGTATTTAATGTGGTTTTTATTTAGATATCACATAACTAAACATAAATGTGTTGGATTTTGTGTTGTTACAGCACCTTGCCTAGCCTTGATGCTCCTTATCCCATGTTGGTATTAGTTGGTCCACAAGCTGGGGGGAAGCGTGAACTTGCTCATCGACTCTGCAGGCAATTCAGTACTTTCTTCAGATATGGGTAAGTTTGTTCACTGGCTTGTGAGATTAGAGAGAATGTTAAGTCTGAATCTTACTTTAAAATGACCATAGGGGAGGCTAGGTGGTGTAGTGGATAAAGCACCGGCCTTGGAGTCAGGAGTACCTGGGTTCAAATCCGGTCTCAGACACTTAATAATTACCTAGCTGTGTGGCCTTGGGCAAGCCACTTAACCCCATTTGCCTTGCAAAAACCTAAAAAAAAAAAAAGATAAAAAAAAAGATCAGAAAAAAATGACCAAAACATTTTGCAGAATGTGTTCTGTTTAAATAACCCTGGTAAGTGAGATTTCCAGAAGTAATCATTATAGTAGCTGGTCAATAAATATCAATTGGAATTGATAGTGAGGGAAGCCTTGATTCTCATGAATAAATTGTTAATATTATCAGTTGGATGCAAGTCCAGTGATCTATATTTAAATTGTCTTCTAATGGCTGGTTTCTGTTCTTTTACCATTCCACATGGAAACTGGGATGATTGTTGAACTGTCATCAATATGAGAACCACCAAGAAAGCAACAAGAAGCCAAATATTTCCTGCGGTAATAAACCCCACAGTCATCCCATGGCAACTGTATAGTGTCATTCAGTGACATCATGAGGCTTTTAAGGAGCAGGCTTATCAGCCTCTTTGCAGAGTTTTCTTTGCACAACAACAGAACATTTCTTGGCAGTAACTTTTCAGATGCATGACTTAATTCGGAGTCAGCCCAGAATAATTCTCCAGAGCTTGAAAACACTTTTCTTTTTAATGTAGCATGATGGTGTTTGAAAGCCGTCTCTTTCTGTTGCCACACAGTATGTCAGTATTCATCACAATGTTGTGATGTTCGAGCTTGCCATACTGGATAAACTCACACTAGTGACAGCCCTCTATTAGTCTCTGCTCTTAATAGACACTGAACAGCATCTTTCTGTCCTTGATCTTCCCTTCTGTCTTTTCTTTTGAGAGATGTGTTTGAAGGAAAAAGAAAGTACAAATTTTTTTCTCCATCACACCAGTGTTGTGGTTTTCTGAAGCTGATACTTTACCTGATGACACGACAAAATAAAAGCTGATAAAAATTACAGGAAACCAGAACTCTCCTGAATGTCCTCCAAATGATGACATACTCTCTTCAAAAGGCAACGAGAGTAAGACATCAAATTGGGATCGTGGTTCATGTTTCTTTGAAATATTCCCTTTATTTGCATGAATGAGAGATTGATTTTAGACTAACAGTCTATAGCAACAAATTGGAAATGCAACTCAACAAAAGATAAACAAAATGCAAGTGGTTTTCTAAAACTCTTTTCAGTCTTTTTTCCCTTGTTTGACTTGTCCAGATAATTTTAGACCTTTAAAATCATATTCCTCACTTAAACTTAATGTCTTGAATACCACAAGATATTATAAGGAAAATATTTCAGATACCCAGAAGTAACTAACAAATTAACTAATATAGTCTAATAAATTAGATTACAATGTGAGAATAAAATCTCAGAGTATTACTGTCAACTAATCAAGAACCCAGGCTAGTTTAAAAGAATCTTTGGCATAATTCCAGAGAGAAAATGGCAAAGGTATCCAAAGGTGTCTGTCTTTATGGTCCTGAACTCCAAAGATGAGAATTTTCCAGTGGAGAAGTCTAAAACTATTCCTTTCTTTTGATTCTTATGATCTTGGGGGCCTAATAAGGGAGGATCCAAATTTATTCATTCATCATTCCAACAATTAGTGATTCCCTGCTCCCTGCAGAATCCTGAGCTAGTTGCTAAGGACAGAACAGTGAATACAAGATAGCTTCTCCATTTATACTTTCCAGTCTCCTGAGGGGAATTAAGACAAGATGATGTTCCCCATCCACTTTTAGTAAAGTATGCAAGTGAAGAAGATGTATCATCAGGTGAGGGAAAGGACAGGCCTGGATTCAAGTTCTAGGATTGACAATCATGAGCAGCCTGTCTCTCTCTCTCTCTCTCTCTCTCTCTCTCTCTCTCTCTCTCTCTCTCTCTGTCTCTCTAGCTTCTCTTTCACCAGTCTTTTCCCACCCAGCTATCAAAGTGATTCTGTTAAAGCATAAGTCTGACCACATCCCTCCCTCCTGCACCCCAACTCACTAATGGCCCCCAGAAACAATTTAGATGTTAAAGTCCTTTATAGCTTAGCCTGCCCCTTCCTTTCCAGGCTTTGTACATCCTGTTCTTTTTCTGTTCTCTACAATCCATCAGCATCATCCTTTTGGAAGCTCTAATTCTCTAATGCTATGTACAAAATCACTGAATATTTGGCACCTCACTTATAGACACTCTCTGAAAATATTGAAAGTCTTTACTTCCCAAATATGTAAACCAGGAACAAAAACCTGTCTTCCCTGCCAGTTGAATGTTGTATAAATAGACAATTCTTTGTAGAAATTAATATCTGATTCATTATCTAAACATCTTTAGGTCCTGTAACTACACCAAGGTTTCAAAGCACCTCACCATCCTTCTGTGACATAACTGGACACCCTTCAGTTTATTAGTATCCTTAAGATAGGATAGAATTCTCCCTCCTACCTTTGAATGAGACTAGTTTTGTAACTGTTAGCACTTAACATTTGGATTTATTTCTCTATCTTACAAATGAAACTAAATTTTTGTAAGAATTTACTGTTACTTGACTAACCAGTGATTAAGGTGCATCAGAAAACCAATGTGAAGTTTGTTATATTTCTCCCTAGAAGGAAAATAAAATGTGGATTAAAACTCCCTTTTAAAAAAATATAAATGCCCATGTAAATGTCACAATTTTG
Organism: Macrotis lagotis; assembly: GCF_037893015.1. Classification (NCBI taxonomy): domain Eukaryota; kingdom Metazoa; phylum Chordata; class Mammalia; order Peramelemorphia; family Peramelidae; genus Macrotis; species Macrotis lagotis. Next base: position 115,793,919 of record NC_133664.1, on the reverse strand, counting down.
GCATTTCAGTGTTTCTCTATCATACACTTATTTTGGGGGCTTACCCAGAGGCAACTAACAGTGCAGTGGTTAGAGAGGAGGACCTGGAGTCAAAATTCAGTCTCAGAAACTTACATGCCGGATGACCTGGGCAAGTCACCTATCCTCTACTGCCTCAGTTTCCTCATTTACTTATTTATAGCACTTCCCCCAGTTGTGAGGATCAAATGAGCTAATGATTGTAAAGTACTTATCGTAATGCCTGCCACAAGCAGGCATCCAATAGGTGCTTGTTTCCTTCCCATCCAGGACAATCTCTTTTATAATGTTTCTAGAAATGACAATTGGGCAGTAGCTTCAAATATTGATCTGTGGGATTGGGTCCTTCTTCGTGAACCAGAGTTCATAAGGTGTCATTCTGGTAAATGCAGATGTGGTCAGCCACTGCTGTGCTAATGAGACCACTGGTTTTTTTTTGCTTGGGTAGAAGCTATAAATCGTTATAAAATCAATGCACATTTCCCAGGCACATTCTTAGCTGTGCTCTTAAGACACTTTTAATTCAAATTGTTTTCTCTGTAAGAAATTCTATAAAATTTCCTGTCCAGTCAGTTCTTCCAGCAGAGTTGGAAAGGTCACAGCAGAGTGGGTTAAAAAGGTGATTTCTGCTCTACTGATTCAGATGCCTTTATTGACCTGAGAAAAGATTAGCATCTAGTACAAAACCTGCAGCATAACAATGTAAATGATTAGCAAATTCACGTCTATTGATGGACTGAGGTCCTTTTTACTAAGGTCTATTAGTATCTTCCTGGAGTAAAACTAATTTCAAGGTATGTTGACAACCTCTTAGAGTTTCCTTGCTGTCCTGAGTTTATATCCAGATGTAACAGTAAATATTAAAAACAACTTTTATAGTCTCTCAATTATCTGCACTAATGGAAGGGAACAGCTTAGTTAATAATGGAAAATATTTAGTTTTGGAATGTATTTTGTAGGCTGTTTTTCTTCATAGAAGGTTTAGCTTTTAAATCGTCTATTTTGCAGAGTATGATCTCAGACTTAGTTGAGAATCTACCCAACAATGAAAGACACAAAATAGTATAGGAAAAAGACCAGTAGTTGAGTCATAAGACCTGAATTCTAGGGTTGAGTTTGACGCTGACTAGTTATAGGGCAAGTTATATTTAAGTGTCATCTTAAATAAAGTAGGAAGAGTATGTGATTTACCTACTTGAAAAATTTGGAGTGAGGATTCAACAAGATTTGAAATTTTTGCAAAAAAAAAAAGACATTCGGTTACTATTAATGTTGCTAACAATAGTAGCAGGGAGTCATTTATTGGCAGGAGAAGGATGGAGAACAAGAAAAAAGAGTGAGAGAGGTAGGAGGGACCAAAGATGACAAACAGGACAGAGTATCATGAAAAAAAAGAGGAGTTTGGAGTGGGAGATTGTAAGGGACTGTTGTGTATGGGAGCACTGTAAATTATGTTCACCTGGTGTCCTTGAGCATCAGAGCCTTATGTTACTAAGTGCCACCAGAGTGGGAGTAGATTAGAGACTGGAGAGGATATTTAAGCACTGGTATTTTGGTAAATAAACGGAGACCTTGGAATACTTGGAGACCTTGGTGTACAAAGGGAGAACCTGTCTTCCTTGTCTCCTGCCCCTCCAACCCTTGCCTGGGGAAAGGATAAGGGAGTCCAGAAAGGGACTCAACATATGGCACCCATGAAGTGACAAGAAGGTGGAGTCATCTGAGTGAAGTCTGGGATGAGGACACAGCGGATACAAGCAAGAGAGCCAGGTGACATCAGAGCCGAGGACTCTGGAGAAAGTAACAGGTTGATTTGTTACTAGGGGACTGATTTTAAACAAAGAGGTAGTAATTCAGCATTGGGAAGTGGAGTCCCTGAGGCAGTGCTGCAGGGGATGGAGCCGTTGGTACCAGTGCCTTGAGCAGGTTGAGGAGGACCTGCTTGCTGTCCTTTTTGGCTGTGGCTGCTTGCCTGACCACACTGGTCTCCTGGACCTGCGACTGTCTGCAGAGACTGGACCCTGGATGCAGACTGACTCAGACCTTGACGCCAAGAACAAATTTCACTCTCTGTAATGGTGTTGACTGCTGTTCGCCTAGTGCAACAACTCCAGATTGTACTGACATTTTAAGTAATTTAAAATGCTTTCTCTTCATTCTCTGCTGTTCCCACCCTCTGCAGAGGGAAGGGGGAAGGAGAAGGAAAAGCTTTCTTTTTGGAACTTTGAAACTCTAGCCCATGTCTCAAAAAAAACTTATTTTGGAAATCAAGGGACCTCTATGCCTTCTTCCTGGTTTGGGGAGGAGAAGGGGGAGTTGGGCAATGACTATGTTTTTCAATAGGTTATTAATTGGGAAGCTTTGTGGTTCAATTAGTTGAGAGAAAAGGGGAAGCAGATATTTTGGGGGGATTGGGAAATTTAGATTTTGTCTTTTGAAGGAAGCCTGTTCTTATGGCTGATATTTTGGTGTGTGTGCGTATATGTGTATTTAATCATCAATAGGACATTTTTACAACTCTCCCCTGGCCTGGAGAGGGGGAAAATGTTTTGAGGTTTTGGTGCCAGCCAGGGTGTCCAACAATCTCACTTTGATTAGTTTGAAATACAAAAGAGCTGTTTTCTGTGTTGAGAGTGTATTACTGTCTAAACTCTGAAATAGTTAGGTAAAAGTTAAATGTTACTCCTTTTAGTTGGAATTTTGAATTTGATTGCTTTGAAAGGTTTTTGTTGACAAAAGAAAAAGCTTTGTAATCTTTGTAAGTTGGGGATAATATGTATTTCAAGGAATTTGGGAATTTTGTTTAATTGACATTTGTTTATACTATTTTTGAACTTTTGTTTACAATTTATGTGGCATTCATTATATAATTTTGTTTCAAAAAAGACAAGGGGGATATGTTAGGGACTGTTGTGTAAGGGAACACTATAAATTATCTTCACCTAGTGTCCTTGAGCACTAGAGCCTCATCTTACTAAGTACCACAGGAGTGGGAGTGGATTAGAGACTGGGGAGGTATATTTGGTAAATAAACAGAGACCTTGGAGTACTTGGAGACCTTGGTGTATAGGGAGAAACTTGTCTTCCTTGTCTCCTGCCCCTCCAACACTTGCCTGGGGAAGACTGAGGGAGTTCAGAAAAGGGACTCAACATAAGAGTCTGGAACAGGGACTCAATAGGAGATGTTCAACAGTGCCAAATACTGCAGAAGAATGAAAAGAGGATGAGGAATGAAAAAAAAAAAAAAGCTATGTATTTTGTGAAAAGGCTATCCTTAGGACCTTTGATTGATTTTCTCAAAAAATACCTTGAATCATTCATTTTTCATCACATTTTAATTTAATGGAAACACATTAAATTATTTATTTTATATCTTTCAGTGCCTGTCATACCACAAGAGTTCCCTATTTTGGGGAAGGGGACCGAGTTGATTATCATTTTGTTTCTCAGGAAGTTTTTAATGAAATGCTATGCTTGGTAAGAATTTCAGATATTCCAAGAATGAACAAATCTCGTTTGCATTACCGTTTTGCAATGATGAATATCATATTATGCTTTTTATGTTTTACGAAATTGATTCTTAATATGTTAAGAAAATCGAGCTATAGTTTCTTTAAAGCTGATGTACCTGATTCTAGTTGGACTCTCTGACTTCAGGGTAGATAAATTTTATCAAATATAATTTATGCTTATGCATTAACCCTTGCACAAGGCTTTGGTTATATGGTCAGAGAGGTGGGTCTTTGAATTCTTTATTAGCAGCACATTCTAAATCTCATGCAGACCTATGGAAGCTTTTAGACAGATACTAGTTTACTTTATCTGTAATCTCATATCCTCATATTTCCAGAGATGCAAGTTTTAATAAGAGAGCTTAAGTGTTGTAGAGTTTACCTGTGGGAAGAGAAGCTCTCAAATAGCCTCGTTCGGATTATATTTTATTCTTTGTGTGACCTAAATTTCAAACCAGGTGAAAAGCCTTCCTCATAAAACTGCCTCAGGTAGACCCAGTGCAATCTTGCTCACATGAGATTTCAAGTCCGTTTTGGCAATTCTATCATTCCAGCCATCAATAATTACATACAATACATTTAACCCTGAGAGCATGAATTTGTTCCTAAATGCAGAAAGAGTTCCCAGAGACTATACTCTTTTTTTTGAGTAACTTTCAACTTTATTATTATATATTCATGCAACACTGCATTATCAAAACCATACATATAATTAATTATTAAGACTCAACCTATATTTGCTGCAAATATATATTTACAGTAAATAGAGATTACTACAATTATATTTATCACATAAATATATCTAAATATAGATCATACAACTCTATAGTTGCTACAAATGCTCTATTCACTTTCACATTCCTTCAAAATAATTGTATACTCTTGAGCATACAAGAACATAAAGGAATCTTGTATGTCTCTACAAAGGTGTCTATGAGACCAGAGGGAACCATTCCCCTCCTTGCACTGCACTCTTTTTTTTTTTAATATCTTATATGTTTCCAACCAAACAGTATTCCTTAGTCACAACTGGAGTGTGTAACCATGGAAAACACAACTTTGAAGCTGCAAAGACTATAGCTATTATTGAGATAATTTTATCTAATGATCCACTCAATGTTGACTTCAAGGGAGACAGAAGATAGGGAAGCTTGTGCTCACTCAGGTTCAATGCCAGTCTTATGGAGAACTCCCACACAGATTCCCAAAAGAAGGATTCCCTTTGAGATGAAGTTCTTCAGATTCACAGATGGCATTGTAATAATTACATTAACCCTCAGAACGCTAACTACAGATTTTCTTCAGTTAAATTAATAATTCAGAAAAGGTCCATTTAAACACAGTATAAAAAATAAAGTGGATTAAAAATCATATTACCTAGTTTGGGGTATGAAAATTCATAGTATCTCAATGAGTTAGCAGACATACTTATGTGTATGTGTATTCCTTGAGAAACTCCATTGGAGTTTTCTTGGCAAAGATACAGGAGTGGTTTTCCATTTCCTTGTCCAAATTATTTTATGCCTAAGGAAAGTAAGACAAAAACAGATTTAAGTGACCAGCCCAAGGTCATACAGCTAGTACATATCTGAGGTGGGATTTGAACAGAGGTCCTCCTGACTCCAGGCTTGGCACTTTTAACCATTGCCCCACCTAGCTGCCCCATTAAAGATGCCCCCTGTATAGACATAGATATAGATATAAATGCATATATGTGTATATATAGGACATCCTAAGAATATTAGTGTTGTTGTAAACTTTAATAACATAAAAATGTGCATACATGTGTGTATGTATGTATATAGAGAGAACACATGCATGTATGCGTGTGCAGGTACATAAACATATCCTAGACAAGTCCCTAAAATAAATAGTGAGCAAGGCATAGAACTAACGAGCAGTAATGATGGCAGAGGGCTAGATTACATTAAGAAAATTGTACAGTGTTTTCAATTATTTTAAACTGCTTGCTGCTGTTCTTAAAAAAGCCATATTCTTCCAGTGATATGGTGAATGATGAAACATCATGTTTTTGAAAGAATCAAAATTACAAGTGACACAAAGGACAATAATATAAATTGTAGATATAAATGGGTTGTAAGGTATTAATAAACAATAATCTATGTGTAAAATGTCAACAGGGACCAGAAAAAGAAGCAAGCCAATCATTTACTAAGAGTAAGAGACAATATAGAGGGAAACTGCTTCCTTTAAGATATGAAAATAAGCAGACAATGATCTCCAGGCCAATGGGTGGATCTTCTGTGGAAGGCTTCTGGAAAGTCATGACCAAGAATGAGTCAGGATAATCAGCAAGACAATATCAGATTGATCTAAGGATTCAGGAAAACTTAACTCTTAACATTCAAATGCTCAGTTATATAGCTATGGAGGTGAAGGAAATGTAGTTAGGTAGCAGGATCTTAGTGGACCATAAACTCAATGTAAGTCACCTGTGGATCACAGCATCTAAAAATGCTGGTCACTTAGCAAGAGTAAGAGATAATTGTTAAACAGCTTGTGCATTCTATTGATATTCTCACAATGTCAGGTGAGACGTTGGTGAACCCTTGAGAGGGCCCAGATGGGCAAGCAGGTGGGTTGCTGTTTGCATCTCATGGATGATATCACAAATCTGTTTGAATATTGGAGGGTCCTTTGTCCTAAAAGCAATCCATCAGAACATTGTATTCAGTTCTAGACACCGTACTGATTGAATTCTGGTGAATTCAAAGTAAGGTAATCAAAGCTGGGTCACAGGAGGATTAGATGAAAAAAACTAAAAATATTAGCCTGAAGATGAGAAGTTACAGGAAAGATGAGAGAACTATAAATGCTTTAAATATTTAGCTTTTTAATGGAAGAAATGAAAATATCTTGTTTTTTCTTTTTTTAAATGATATTTTATTCTTTTTCAATTAAATATAAAGACAGTTTTTAATATGCATTTAAAAATTTTTGGTTCCAAATTTTCTCTGTTTTCCCTCCCCTTCCTAAAAAATTTAAGAATTTTAAATAGGTTATATATGTGCAATCATATCAAACATATTACTATATTAGTCATGTTTTAAAAGAAAAAAGAAGCCAAAAGAATAAAAACATGAAAAGGAGAGAAAGTGAAAATAGCATGCTTTGATATGCATTCAAACTCCATCAATTCTATCTTTTAAGTTTTTAAAGGAACAATTTGTAAAAATGATTTAGACATGTTTTACTTGACCCCAAAGACTACAAATGGAACCAATGAAGTTGAGAGAAGCATATTTTAGCTTAATATAATTTTTTATAAAACTTAACATCTGTTGAGAATATTGGAGAGTGAATTCATGCTTAAAATGTGAGTTGGAATAAATGACATCTAAGATTACTATAATTCAGTGACAGATTTTTAAAAGGCCTATTGTTATTAGTACAACAGAATTGTTAATTTCTGAAATGCTTATGGGATTTGATGTCAGAAATTAGACATACCAGGGCATTGTGATTATATTAGAATTCTTCATAGAAGAAATTTCCATATCCAAAATAATTTATTCTTTGAATTTCAGGGAAAATTTATTTTGACTTATCAGTATAACAAGAATAATTATGGACTAAGTAGGGATACTGTAGAAGGCATTGCAAGAGATGGCCTGGCAAGCTGTGTTCATTTAGAAATCGAGGTAAGTACTTTTCTTTCCTTTTTAAAAATTTTTAATCCAAAAAAGCAACAAATATTTATTGAACTCCCCCCTCTAATTAAGCAGTCATGTCTACAAGAGAATATTTTAAAAATGTGCTTCCAAGTGTGTATTCTACTAGAATAACAATGTGCAAATAATAGTAATAATGTAATAATACCTTTATCTTTCCCCAATAACTTCCTTCCTTTTCTTAATGTCTTCTACATAATTTTTTTGCTTCATTTTGTTTGGGGAGAACTTATTCCTGCTCCCTCACATCAAATAAAGGAACACCATCACATTTCCCTGATCAAGGTAATATCACAATAATATTCTTAGCATAACCAACACCTGCCTGCAATGTCATTTGGCATTATGAACTTTTTTTTAAAGGATCAAGAGGGTAAGAAAAGGATAGATTTTAATTCACGAGTTGTTTCAAAAGTTCACAAGTTACAAAAAGCTCACTGGTTAGGTTCTTTAGCAAAGTAAATAGTTCTTAAGACAATAAATTTAGGTACAGAAGAACTTTGGCCTGGGTAGAATGGCACAATTAAGAAAGAGGGAAAAGTGAAAGGGACCAGCCATGAGACAGTGGCTGACAGTGGTCCAATTGACATGGATCCAGCTGCACGATGAAGGTGGTGGTTCAGTTTGGGGGTGATGCTCCCCAAGAGCAGGTTGACCTCCAAAGGAGAGGAGCAAGTTGGGATACATAGTAAAGAAGTGCATAGGGGAATGAGAGGTTATTTGGAGAATCATGCTTCCTCAGAGCATGCTGATCTTCAGAAGGAAATCAAAAAGTGAAATGAGTGAGCAGGCTTTTAAGGAGAACTTGGAGGCAGGTAGCTCAGAGAGCAGAGATGAAGTAATTAGCTTAGTTGTGCAGAGAATTCTTTCAGGTTCAGGCTGCATCCATTGTTCAGTTGCTAGAGGCTTGTTTTGTGTCTGGGGAACTGGGATTTACCCAGTCCTTTGCCAATTTGGGGCAAGGTGCTTTACTAAAAGTTCATTGGCTTCATCTTATTACCTGGACAATTGAGATGGCAGTGAAATCAGTGTTAATGGGAGATATATGGTCGATGCAGAGGGAACAGATTAATTAAAGAACAGATTTTTCTTAATATTTCCCCTACTTCAATTTCTTTCAGGTATTTTATATTCCTTGGGACTAGCATATTCTATTCTCCAAGTCTCTACTTATATTTTTTGTAGCATTCTTTTTCTTCTGGGGTTACCATTTGGTTTTCTCTTTTTCTTCATTTTCTTCCAACATTTTCAACTGTTTACTAATATCCTCAGCCTTGATTTCTCTATTAGAGCTTTGTGCTTTGGTTATTCTTTATTCTACTCATTTGAAGGTTGATAGGTCATATTTGGTCCTGGATATTGTGCCTAACATCGGGTTCAGGCTTCTGGGAATTTCTGTTTTGGCTCTGCTTCCTGGTGACTTAACATAGATTTTTGTCTTTGATTCTTTCTTTGTCTCCTATATTCTGGAGTTCATGACTTACTGGGAATCTGATAAGCTGTAATGACATACTGTTGATCATATTGCTATGGTAGCCTTCTTTAGGTGCCAGCTACTTCTCTTTCCAAGTGACACGTGGACTCTTTTCTTCTCAGCTTCTGCTCTGGGTTATTGGTCTATCCTTTCTCTACTGAGGATACCTAGTGACAGCCTCTGTGAGTTTGTCCTGCCACATCCATGGTTACTCTAGGTTCAACCATAGCGATGGAAAGGATGGGAGCCTGACCAAACCTAGGTGGAGTCAGTCCTGAGGACATTAAGAAGCAAGTCTTCTGGAGTCCAAGCCAAATGCTTTCCTGGTCAGGGAATCAAAATGATGGCAGAGAAAATGTTATAGGGTGGGCTAGTGTTATAAATGGCTTGTGAATACTTAGTCAAGAGTTATTAAAATGATTTTTATTAAGATATCTTAATAAAATGGTAGACTTCTCTCAAGGTGGGAGAGAGGGGCTGCATTATGAACTTCTAATCTACTTGCTGTGTCACAATCTGAGTTAGTAGTACTGAGTCCCAGTAGTACCTGAGCCCCAAGTAAAACATGAAATTGTCTAATTTCATGTTTTATTGGAATCCATAAACATATGGAGGGCTAAAGTTTGTCTTTCTGTGACTTCACTCTTCTATACAAAGCCTTTTTTTCAACAAATTGCTTCTGATATAAATCTTTAAGAAGCTGTGATTTTTTTTCCTTTTGAGCAATTTATCTTTTCCCTTAGCATTAAATATAATGTTTGAACATGGTTTTGAACTAAAAGAATTTTTATAACTAGAAGGAATTTTTTTAATTCATCTACACTAGAAGAAGCCAGTTTTGTAAATAGTAGACCACATGAGCAAAAATCCATAGTTGTTTGGGCCAGATGAATTTTTAAAATCTGAACAGTGATATAGAATATACTATTAGGTATAAAAATTATGCAGCTTTTTGGCCATAATGCAGAAGCACTAAAATGCTTTAGTCAATTTGAATCATACAATATGTGGTTTTTAGGAATAAGAAAACTCACTGAATAATTTTGATCAATGCTGTAAAAATACTGTTAATTTAACAGACTGAATCATTCTTTTAATTTAACATATTATGACTTCTATTGACAAGTACAAATATTAAAATATATAAACAAGAAGAAAAAAGAAAAAATCCAATATGACAAAATAAAGCAATAGCATATGTAACCATAACCTTCTGTTATTTACAAATTGTTTAAAACAAATACAAAAAAGTACATATACTAGAGAGATAATTAGATCACCCTGTTTTTTTTCATGATCCCTTCTGAAATTCTTTCCCATACTTCTTCCTGAATTTTGTTTTGGTTATTGCTGACTTACTTTACAAAATGCAGTCAGTGGATATCTTTTTCTTTTGGTTATGCGTTCTTCACCTTGTAGTATCTCATAAGATGATAGGACATAGCTATAGAGCTAGAATTGAGCTCAAAAACCTTTTACAACTAAAGAAACTGAGTCACAGAGAAGTTAAGCAACATACCCAGGCTAAAATACCTAGGCCCAGGCTCAAATACCTGGGCCCAAGCCCAGGCAGGAGATTTGAACCCAGATCTTCTTGACTTCATTTGCAGTGCCCTATTTTTTAATAGTCTCCATAACCATTTTAATGATGTAATAATATGCAAACATATCAACATGTTATAATTTGTTCAGTCATTCCCCAATTGTTGTACATAGAACTTGTTTTAATTTTTTTCTTATTACAAGTAATTTTGTATAGATATTTTTCTTGTCAGTGTAGATCTTAGATAATTAGACTTTTTCAAAGATGTATTTTAAAAGGAATTTTCCCTCTAATTTGCTTCTTTTTTATTTCAAATATGTAAATGTATATATACACAAACACACAAATATAAATATATATATATATATATACTTATTCAGATTCAGCTATTTGGATCCTAATATTTCCTAATAAGTCATGGATAGCTAAGGATTTTTCACCTTTGTTAAGAAATTGATGACCTACTATTATCCTCTAATTTTTTGCAATTTTATATGTTTTTGTGTGTGTGTGTGTGTATACACATAATACACAAAAGTCATTTTGTTTTTCTTGGATTATATATTATTATGATATGAAAGTCCTACTCTAAAAATCTCATGATTTTGTGTCAGTGATCCAAAGTTTTGCCCCTTCAACCCTTCCAAGCTGGAAACATTTTGATTAAAGGAAGAGTTTTAGTCTGGGTCTGAGTAAAAGGACCAGCCTACTTCATTTTAGAGATGCTCATCATCAGAATTGCCAGGGTGATAAATGCCACTGCAATTATTTTTTTTATTTTTTCTTTATTAAAGATTTTATTTATTTTGAGTTTTACAATTTTCCCCCTAATCTTACTTCCCTCCTCCCACTACCCCCCACCAGAAGGCAATTTGTTGGTCTTTGCATTGGTTCTATGGAATATATTGATCCAAATTGAGTGTGATGAGAGAGAAATCATATGCTTAAGGAAGAAACATAAAGTATAAGAGATAGCAAGATCAGACAATAAGATATCAGTTTTTTTTCCTAAATTTAAGGTAATAGTCCTTGGTCTTTGTTCAAACTCCACAGTTATTTCTCTGGATACAGATGGTATTCTCCATTGCAGAGAGCCCCAAATTGACCCTGACTGTTGCACTGATGGAATGAGTGAGTCCATCAAGGTTGATCATCACCTCCATGTTGCTGTTAGGGTGCACAGTGTTTTTCTGGTTCTGCTCATCTCACTCAGCATCAGTTCATGCAAATCCCTCCAGGCTTCCCTGAATTCCCATCCCACCTGGTTTCTAATAGAATAATAGTGTTCCATGACATACATATACCATAGTTTGCTAAGTCATTCCCAAATTGAAGGATATTTACTTGATTTCCAATTCTTTGCCACCACAAACAGGGCTGCTATGAATATCTTTGTACAAATGATGTTTTTACCCTTTTTTATCATCTCTTCAGGGTATAGACCCAGTAGTGGTATTGTTAGATCAAAGAGTATGCTCATTTTTGTTGCCCTTTGGGCACAGTTCCAAATTTCTCTCCAGAAAGGTTGGATGAGTTCACAGCTCCACCAACAATGTAGTAGTGTCCCATATTTCCCACAAACCTTCCAACAATGATCATTATCCTTTCTGGTCATATTGGCCAGTCTGAGAAGTGTGGGATGGTACCTCAGAGAAGCTTTAATTTGCATTTCTCTAATAAGTAATGATTTAGAGCACACTTCAATTATTAAAAAAAAGCCCAAACATTTTAATAGTCTCAGGTTGAAGAAATTCCCAGACTGATAAAGTCATTCATTCTTGATATTTTAAAGTAAGAATAATATAATATAGAGGTCATCTCTTTACCAATATACTAACCAATTTCTTCAAGTTTTTATTAACTTTTTCCTCAGTTACATTATTTCATATTGAGCTTATCAAATACTTTTCTACTACATGTTTGGTTATATATCTTGATTATCTAATCTGTTTGACTGAAGCTTTTCCCTAATTTTTATATCTTACCAGTTTTAATAATACTATAAGATACAATTTGACTTCTGGCAATCTCCTTTCCCCTTAATTTGCCCTTTCCCCTCTCCTTGATATTTGTTGCTTCTGCCACCCTTTACACTTCCCCTGCCCCCCCCATCTTGATTAAACTTAACGTTTTATTGGCCTATATCATTGACTGGTGGCTATGGGAATGTGAAGCATAAATAAATCTCCCTTCCCAATACTACTACCAGAAATAAGGACAGCATATTCATCAAGGCATGGTCCTCTCCATTCACAAGCACCATCACTTCTCTCACAATGCCATTCAGACAAGAGTCCAGGATGCCTTAAGGCTCTTATTATTTATCTCCATCATAATATCATTGGTCTATGTTGACAGAGTTCTGTACATTTCTCATGCAAGTTTTGGAGAGCAAGTTCAGTCATCTTGACAATGATTTAGCTGTTTATATGTGCACTCATCTGGCTGACTATAGTTTGATATGTTCTGTGAGTGACAGTGAATTTCATGCTGATGAAATAAATTAAAATGAAAACTATTTTAACACACTATCTGAAGACAGTTCACTTAGTTAATTTAGTAGATGAATTTTTGATCGTTGTCTTCACTTTCATTCATTTCTCTTTCATCTCAAAGGGCGTGAGAAGTTTGAAGCATTCCTACTTTGAGCCTCGATATATCCTGCTAGTGCCAATGAATAAAGAAAAATATGAGGGGAATTTGCGAAGAATGGGGATCTTCAGTCGTTCAGAGATTGAATTTTCTGTCTCAAGAGTTGATTATTACATTGAAATCAATCAAAATTATCCAGGTTACTTTGATGCATTAATCAATACAGGTAAGGAACTTTCATGAAAAAAAAAAGTTGTAACTTTTATTGTGGAATTGAGAAGGAACAGACTTAAAAGTTATATGTCAGGAAAATTCTTAGCCAAAGTCTTAACTATTCCTTATTACACTGAATAATAGTAATGCAGTCTAGTCCTGTGGATGCATACTGACTAGTGAATGTGCATTCCAAATCTTTATTAATAGTTGACATGGTTAAAGAGGAAGATTCTCTATTCGATTCCATATGACTTTGTGACTTAAAATCCTAGAAATTGGAACAGTGAAACTAATCTCTTTCTACCACCATTGAGATGTTTTGAAATCCACAAATTCAAATTATATATGTGAAAGTGTGAATCCTCCAGGAAAGTCTTGTTTTGTCATCTCATTTGGCACAGACTTGACCTTGGGTTCTCAAATGTTATTCCTAAATCTGGCTGTTTCTAGTAAGTAAGAAGAGGCTTCAAGTACAGTTCTGACAATAGGACAGCTGTTTATGAACTAATTTAGCTAAGTATGGAGAAACACATCCCCAAGAATGTGACTACAAGGGGATGAATTTAGGGGGCCATGTCCATGAATCAGATAGAATAGATGAAATGGTGCTCAACTTTTTTTGCTTCTGTAATAGGAAAGGGGGCAGATGGTGCTAAGAAGTCCACAGGTTTTTAATAGCTACAGATATTCATTTAATTCTTGGTCATTGAAATTTGAGCTCTTTTCCTAATGAAAAGTGAGATGACACACCCCTGGAGGATCTGAACCATAACAAAATGACATTTTTTGTTGTAAATGAGACTAGGAGACATAAAGGAGTTCTAGCTTAAGCTAGAAAGAAAAAACTAAAAGAATAACTTAAAGGTTTTTCTCACAGAAACAAAAAAGGCATTTACAATTTAGTTTTATCACACACTGAATAATATTAGGAAACATCATTTCATAGGACTCTTGGTCATCCTCTAGTATTCATGAATCACATAAAGCAAAAGAACTACCCTGAGAATAACTGCATCTTTCCCACCAATATTTATTGCCAAGAATGAAATAGTGTAAGGGGAGGCTAGGTGGTGCAGTGGATAGAGCACCGGCCCTGGAGTCAGGAGGACCTGAGTTCACATCCAGCTTCAGACACTTCATAATGACCTAGCTATGTGGCCTTGGGCAAGCCACTTAACCCTATTGCCTTGCAAAAAAAAAAACAAACTAAAAAAAAAAAGAATGAAATAGTGAAGCAAGTCTTTGAAGACTTTGACAAGGTCCTACAAACAAATCCATAAATATCTTGATCCTTAGGGTGTAGGGGAGAGTGGTGAAAAATATATTACCTAATATGATTAGGAATGAAGAAATGGAAGATCTCACAGTCACAGATCTGTTGAAAAATTAAAGTGTACATGAAAACTATCAAAAGCCTCATACCTATATAAAAGTCTAGGTGTATATTTATATATATATATATATATATATATATATACATATATGTATATATATATTATATATATATAAGACATATATATACATGTATAATGAATATTTCTTTTAAGAAGAGAGTTAGAAGGCACTAAATATTGTGAAATACCAAGCAACATTACAAAAAATGGAGCTAGCCTTAAAAGATAAGCAATAATTGATTCCTGACTTGTAATTCATTTTGGAATTGCCTGTGTAAAAGTCAAATCATCAAATAATTAGCATAAATATTAATTTTTTTTTGTTTTTGCAAGGTAATGGGTTTAAATGACTTGCCCAAGGTCCCACAGCTACCAAGGATCAAGTGTCTGAGGCCAGATTTGAATTCAGGTTCACTTGACTCCAGGATTGGTACTCCACCACACCATCTAAGCGCACCCAGAAAAAGTCTTAAGTAAAGAATAAAGATGAGAAGATATTGCACATAAATAAAATAGTTCTACTTAATCTGCCTAAATCTCTTAAAAATGTAAGCAGATAAAAGTAGAGCAGTGAGGTGGTACATTGGATAGAGTAAGTTTAGATCTGATCTCTGACACTTAGTTGTGTGACTCTGGAAAAGTCATTAACCCAATTTGCCTCAGTTTCCTCACCTGGAAAATGATCAGGAGAAGGAAATGGCAAACCACTCCACTATCTTTGCCAAGAAAAGTCCAAATGGGGTCATGAAGGGTCAGACATGAGTGAAAGAACAAAGTAAGTGTATTGACTTTGATTCTTATGATTTCAGAGAAGGCTATAATGAGATCATCACAATGAGGAGGCTGAAAGAGCCTAAAATCTGCCTCAGCTGTCCCTTGATCTCTTTTATAGCTGAAATCTTGATAGCTCTTTCCATATACTATCTCTTTAAGTTTCATAGCAACTCTGTGAGATAAGAGTTACCAATATTATCCTCACTTTGAAGCACATTAATTCCATAAATTAAGGTTAAATGATCAAAATATAGGAGGATTTGAACACAGCTTTTCCTTATTTCAAATAACGAAATAGGACAACTAATGCTAACATCAGTTTGCAAAACATTAAAAAGGCAAAGGCCAGATTGCTAGCAGGATCTCCTTTTTAAAAAAAGAAGAGTGGAGAGTCAAGCAAATGTGAAGGGGAAAAAACTTGGTTTCACATTAGAGTAAACTAAATCAGATCATCCTAAAAAATTTTGTAGATAAAATAGAAAGGACTACAGCTCAATATGAAATGGAACATATTTTTCCATCATTTCTATAGAGCTAAATTCTCTTCATCGATGACAGTAGAACTACCTTACTCCCTAAAATGGAAATGGAAATAGCAGTTAAGAGCTGAAGTCAGGGAGAGTGTCTTTATTTATTTGGGCTATTACAGAGGAAATCCATGCTGAAGTGGACACAATTTTTGAAGACACTTAGAGAATGATTTTTAAGATCCATCAAGGAGGGTAAAGCTTCTCTTTTGAAACTCAAGAATGGAAGTTCTCAAGAATTGAAATGGCAAAGATGTTGCAAAGTAATTGAAGAAATCACAGATTGCAAAAATGGTCAATCAAAAAGAAATCAGTAATCTATATGTTTGCTTTTTTATTTCTATAAAAATCTTTATGTTCTTTTCCTGAGAATGCTCCATTCATGTATTGAGGTTATCCTTGATGAAAAATATGAGAAAGGAACAGCAGATCTTTATAGACCATCATCTAAAGCAGTCTATGTCTTCACAATTGTGCTGTTGACCGAGAGTTATAGAGAATAAAATCCTACTGTTTATTGTTTGCTGATTTAAAAAGAAAAAGGAAAGTGGTCCAGAAGAACAAAATGCAGCCAGAAAGACTGTTTTCCCATAGGACGTGCCCCATGCAAATATTTATATTATATGTGATTCACTGGTAGATGCAAAGGAAGAGAGAACTTTATTTAATGATCCTTTGATGAATAATATTAAACAAAATATAAAAAGGGAAGGTAATAAGCATTTATTATCCACCTGTGTGCCACCAAGATCTTTACAAATATTATTTCATTTGATTTTCACAATAACCCTGGGAGAGATGGTCTGTTATTATTTTTCCCTATTTTATAGTTGAAGAAATTGAGGCAGATAGAAATTAAGTGTCTTACAAGGGTCTGACCCCCCCCCCCCAGCCCGCACTCTCTACCTAGATATCAGAGACACATATACCTGTCTATGGATAGTGAAGTATAATGAAGGATGGTTTGCATATTTTCCAAAAAAAGAGATTCCCTTCAGCGAGTTTGTAGATGACATTGTTCTAATTGCATTGAATCCTAGAATAGGGAAGGACTTGTTCACTGAGATTCATAACAATTCATCTGGGATCAGCTAGGGATTGATCACTAGAAACTAAGAGATGAAAGAAGCCACTGATTAGATGATGCAGAGGTCCACATTTGGACAGGTTGCCCAATGAGTTATTCCATCAGCACATATTTCTGGGATAGGCACTGAAGACAGAAAAGAGTCTAGACCCAGAACTGATGGAAAGCGATGGATTGCATTTGGGAATTAATATCAAAGGAAATTTTGCAAGATAGAATATGAATAGAACAAGTAGCCAGTTAATAAGCATTTTTAAAGAACTCTTTGCCACCCATGATGCTCTAGGTTATAAAGATAAAAATGAGAGAATCTATGTTCTCTCAAGGAGCTTACATTCTCTTAGTGTGAAAAGGTACATATATCAGAATATACAAAGTAATTATTGGGGATGGGGCACTGGAAGCTTAGAGGTATCAGCAAAAGCCTCATGTAAGAGGAGATTTTAAGGACATTTTTCAGAGTTGGAGGGAAGAGTTAGGGGGTCCAGTGGATTGAGTGCCGTACTCTGTGGAGTTAGGAAGACCCAACTTCAAATTCAGATACTTCCTAGTTGGATGACCCCGAATAACTCACTTTACTTCCATTTGTAAAGTAGGGTAGTTAACAACTCCTGCTCCCAGAGTTGTTGTGAGGATCCAGTGAAATTTGCTTTGCAAACTTTAAAGCTAGTTCTTGTCCTAACTAGAGATGAAAGATGACAGGGCACAGGTCAGACACATCAAGAAGCCCAGTTTGGCTGTAATGATGAGTACACAGAGGGGAATAATTTATAATAAGTTGGATGGAGTCAGGTTGTGAAGGTTTTTCAGTATCATTATGTGATCTTAGAAGGTAAGAATGCTCTACCAGAGTTTATTGAGTAAGAAAGAGACATAGTCATATTTAGACCTTAAGGGAATAGGGGATAGGTAATAGATAGGAGAATAGACTGAACTAGAGGCAATTCAGCTTCTCAGTAATTCAAGTGAATAAGAATTAGAGAAAAAGGAATGGCTTGAAATTGAGTAATGACCTTATAAGTAGAAAGAAGGGGATAGGGGCAGCTAGGTGGCGCAGTGGAGCACCGGTCCTGGAGTCAGGAGTACCTGGGTTCAAATCCAGTCTCAGACACTTCATAATTACCTAGCCGTGTGGCCTTGGGCAAGCCACTTAACCCCATTTGCCTTACAAAAAAAAACCTAAAAAAAAGGGGGGATAAATGTGAGAGATGTTGTCAACATATCAAGGTGGAAATAAACTGTGTAGAAGTGTGATATGCCAGGGCCCCCAAATTCATCACCCTACTGCCAAACTGGTCATGAGTTTTTAGGAACTTAGCTAGATTGGTCCTCAGATAATAGATGAATCTTTTCTTCAAAAAAAGTAGACTATTAACTATCATTACTTATTAATAGCTCTAATGAAAACTTAGTGGGAGATGAGATTGGAATATGTGAAATATATTCATGTTATTTATCCATTATCGTTAACAATTAAGAATTTGCTGTTTTTAATCTGCTTTTACCCTTAAAAATATGTTTTCTCTTTTTCTGGTAGATGATATGAACGTTGCCTACCAGAAACTCTATCAGCTCATTAGAGAATACCTTGGTTTGTCTGACGAGCATGACAAGACTATACCCGAAAGTGAAGGTACTATAAATATTTCAAACTGTAAATTAATTATAGCCTTATAATTCTCTAAGAGAGGTATCCAGGTCAAAGGCAGCTTCTTTAATTTCAGGACTGCAATATAGAAATCCCCATGACCCAAGTGACTTTGGGCCAGCCAATTAAAAAAAGGCTAGTTGCCCTTCCCAGTTCCTAGATCGCTTCTTGTGTTGTGGTCATGCTTCCCCACCATTTGTGCTATTTGAGTCACTAATTCTGAGGAAGTTTGACTTTAACTCTGGTCTACCTCACTTTTATAATGAAACTCTGATGAAACATATTGAGAATTATACTGAACAATGCAACAGAGAGTAAATGGATCATCGTCAGGTAAGCCCTTTATTTTGAAGTGAGTTCAAAGGGAATCAGCTTCCTTGACAGTGCAGCATTTCTCTGTATTATACCTTTGCATTTCTCAGTAATCTGGTCATAATCTGCTTCCCTTTCCATCCCTTTTTCCTTGATCTGCTACATCTGACCTGTCTTGAAAAACACAGTTAATTTCAGTGTGTGGCAGAAAGCAGCCTTCACATGTTATTTAAGCTATTTACAAAATATTATCAGGGACTATTAAAGTTCTTTAAGATATTTATATATAATGTGATGTGGTAGAAAGAGGATTTAATCAAGAGTCAGAAGATCTGGGTTCACATTTCAATTTCCCCACTGAGGGAGCAAATTATTTCCCATCTTTGGACCTTGGTTTCCTATCTGTAAAATGAAGGAGTTGGATAGTCCTTAAATCCCTTCTATTTCTAACATTCTATGGTCCTATGATTCTTGTATTGACTTCCACTAAACCTAAATTTATCAGAAATACCTTAAAAAGCTAATCTTTGAAGATTGTGGGAAAAGTCATAGAGAAAAAGGTAGAGTTAGAAGTATGAGGTCCGCCCCCGACCAGCTGCTATCATCTTATTTCTCTTTAGATGTAAATAAAAAATAGCCCCTATGTTTCAGAGAACTTCATAAGAGACACCCTTTCAACTGGTATTTTTGTATTTTTCAGTTAACAAAGGGTAAAGGGCCCCTGTCTATGTTTTTTGCTTGGAGGCCCAGAATGTCAACCCTATGACCACTATCATGCACTGAAAATGAAGACAAAGTTAACCTAATGGACAGATTATAGCTGTGTGACCTTATGTAAGTCCCTAAACCTCTCTGGTTCCCAGATTCCTCTTCTTTAAAAAAAAAAAAGTGGATGAACAAGATGATCATTAAGACCCAGTTTCCTTCTTTGTAAAATGAAGTTAATTCTATTTGTATTACCTACCTCACAGGGGTGTTGTGAGAATCAGTTGAGATAATGCATGTAAAATATTTTGTCAACTGTAAGGCATTATAAATGTCTGCAATAATTATTTAATATCAGCAATTTATAATGAATAATGAAGTTAATTCCTAATTTTTTGGTTGTTGTTTTTTTTAATCAGTGGTCGTAGTTGGAAAGTGTCTGAGTTTTCTAAAACTGTATAAGACAACCTGTTATAAGTAGAGAAAACTAAAATTTTGATCATATCTCTTTAGTCATAGATAAAATAATAATAAAAAAGAATAGAATGACAAACTTTCAGATCTTTTGAACAATTACATCATTTAAAAACAGACTTTTCTTTATTTTTTTTTGCTCAACTGGTTCAAAAAAATACTTGAACCAATCAAAGTTTTCATAGCACAAAGGCCTAAAAATATTTGTTATGAAAAATCACTAAAGTTAAATGTGTGTCCTGATGCCACATATACTAATTTTAATGTATTCAAGTGCCTTCTCATCATATATGTGTATGTATGTATATAGATATGTATATATACATATTTCTCAATTTATTTTTACCCTGGCCCAACAGAGTACATGATTCCAAATGAACCTTTGAACAGTTGACTCAGATCCTCAATATGAGGATAATATTCTAAATAATCTAAATAAAATTACAAATGTAAAATATCATTCAAATTCAGAACCAACCAAAGAGTTGAATCAACGTTGCTAAATTATTACAAAGTAGTTAGCCATAGAATGGGTATGGGACAGCTGAAGGTTTTGGATTAGGTCAGAGAGTAGCATATCATGAATTGCATGTTCATGTCCTAGTATACAGGTTGAGCTCTTTTAGCCAAAGCAGAAGAGTGAGTCTAATGACTCATTTCATTACACCATGTTATGTACTGTAAATAATGAATCCCTACTCAGGAGATAAATTCAGGCTGAAAACTCTTAACTCTGCAGAAGAGCAGAAATCCCCTTTAGACCTACTCTTCTTAGCCATTATCCACGTTTGGCCAAATTCTTCATTGACCAAAAACTTGCTGCTTACCACACTTTCCTCCTCTTTAATTCTTCTGCAGCAAGTTAGGTCATCTGATAAACTCTTTGGGCTAATGTGCTTATATGGGAAAAGTCTAATTAATAGCAGTCCCTCAGGGCCCTCCTAGCCTAGGTCACACTTGTATATTATAAAAGGGCCTTCTGAAGATATTAAACAATGATTATTTGATCTTTCTATTGTGTTGTATTGTACTGATTTGTATTCTTTAAATAAACAAATAAAATATGTAAAGCAATGCAGATGAGGTTGGTGTAAAATCTCTGACATCAATTGAAGAAACCTAATTTTATAAACATAATGTGACCTCTGAAAATGATATAACCATAGAATTTTGGGGGAGGAGTGGGTCTGGACCTGATTAGATGGTGTGGAGATCTCCAAGTGTGGAATCTCCCCTCACAATTTAGATGAGTAATTTGCCTGTGATAGTGTTTAAGCAGCTGTTTCAGGACAGTAAGAGGTTTCATTCATTCACAGCTCTCAGATTAGATGATCTTAAGGACTTCTTTTAACTCTCAAGAGGATGCTAGGAAGCTATGAGAAAACTAATTGATATTTTCACCAATTTAAGGGGTACCCAATTTATTCCAAAGCAAAGAATAAAGGATCAGACTAGGTGGATTTAGGGATTCTTCATATAAACTCATAGTGATGAAAAATTTCTAGAGTCCAAACCCACCATCACCAAGGTATGCCCCCACAGCAGCCTATTCCACTCATGGACAGCTTTGATTGTCAGAAAATTTTTGCTTAAATTAAGACAGAATCTGCTCTGGAGTAATTTCCTCAACACCCCACCCTATTACATCTAATTCTACCTTCTGGGTTCAAAACAAAATAAATTTAATCCTATTTATTTATTTGAAGATAATTATGATGTTCTCCCCTTCCCCGAATTTTCCCCTCTCTCACTCCTTTCTATTCAGAATAGTTCCAGTTCTTTTCCTTGATCCTGATTTAGAATAGTCTCTAGTACCCTTAAATATCCTAACTAGCTTCCTCTCAATTCTCTTTAGCTTGTCAATGTACTTTCTAAAATGTAGCACCCATGGGGCGGCTAGGTGGTGTAGTGGATAAAGCACCGGCCCTGGAGTTAGGAGTACCCGGGTTCAAATCCGGTCTCAGACACTTAATAATTGCCTAGCTGTGTGGCCTTGGGCAAGCCACTTAACCCCATTTGCCTTGCAAAAACCTTAAAAAAAATAAAAATAAAAATAAAAATATAGCACCCAGAGGGGAATGCAGCAGTCCAGAAGTGATATGACCAAATTACAAAACAGTTGGATTGTTGTTTCCCTCAATACAGATGCAACAACTTTCGTAATGCAGTTGAGTAGTACATTGGGCTTTATTTTAAAGCTGATTCATATTGAGTTGGCAATTCAATAGTACCCCTTCCCCCCCGCATACAAACTGTTGTCTAACATGTTTCTTCTGCCATTTACTTGTAAAGTTGGTTTTAGTAACTCAGGAATAAAATTTTATTTTTATCCCATCTTATTTCATTAAATTTGGCCCATTATTATAGCCTGTTGAGAAATTTTTGGGTCCTGATGATGCCTTCATTGTACTAGCCTATCTTTCACTTTTATGTCATCTACAAATTTGCTCTCTGCTGGCCATTGATGATTTAATCTAGTCCATTGATAAAAATAATAGTAAATACAATGCCAAAGGCAGATTCTGATTCACTTTACTATAAAGCTCTCTTCAAGTCAATTTGACCCATTAATGACTACATATTTTCTTTCTCCCTCCCTTCCTATTTGCCTCTGTCTCTCCCCACTCCCTTTCCTTCCTTCTTTCCTCTCTCCCTTCTTCCTCCTCTCCCTTTCTATTTTCCTTCCTTCCTTCCTTCCTTCCTTCCTTCCTTCCTTCCTGTCCCTTCCCTCCCTTCCTTCCTTCTTCCCTTCCTTCTTTTTAACAACTGCACATCTCTGTCTTGACTAGATTGGAAGTGCTGGGGATTGCTTATGGGTGGGATTCCTTATGGGTGGGATTCCACTAATTATTGTCATAGGAGCTTTGACCTGGAATATTTCTGATCTGGTACAAATCACACCTCCACAAACAATCTGTGCCTCCTTCACTCCTGAGAACTCATCATTTTTATGCTAGACTTATTTAAGAACGCCTGATTGACATTTCACTACAACTCAAAAGATCCAACAGTCTCAGTCTCTCCAAGAGCCTGGATTATAGGCCTGCACCACTGCAATGTTTATATTTTGTGAATGTAGACATTCAAATTGTTCAAAATCCACCAAACTATATTCTATTCTACATCTCTGCAAGTTACCCAAAAGCATAGCACAAAAAACTTTATCAAATTTTAAGCTGAGATCTAGGTATAATATTTCTTCATCACCCTGATCCACTAGTCTAGTTTCCCCGTAAGAAAGAAATAAGTTACCTTGGCATGACTTGTTCTTGATGAACCCATTCTGGCTTTTGGAGATCACAGCTTTCTTTCTACACATTCTTTTAATAATACATCCTGGGATTTTGGCAGAAATCAAAATCAGTTTCATCAAGTTTAGAGTTTAAGACTCTACCTTCTTCCATTTATTGAAAATCAGATCAATAACTGCCCTTCTTCACTCTTTCAGTACCCTTCCCATTCTCTCTAATTTTTCATATCAGTGATAACAGATCAGCAAGCTCATCTAGTTTTTTCAGTACCCTTTCTTCCATCTTTTATGCTTAAAAAAAAACTTGGAGCAGCTAGGTGGCACAGTGGATAGAGCACCAGTCCTGGAGTCAGGAGTACCTGAGTTCAAATTCAGCCTCAGACACTAAATAATTACCTAGCTGTGTGGCCTTGGGCAAGCCACTTGCCTTGCAAAAATAAATAAACAAATAAATAAATAAACAAATAAATAAATAAGCAAATAATAAATAAATAAATAAATAGATGGATAGATAGATAGATAAATAAATGAATAGCTTGAGGTAATTATTGGTGTAATCTGACCCCCTAAAGTATCTCTGCTAGACTTTTAACTTCTCTAGTCTTCAGTTTTCTCAATTGTAAAATGAAAGAATTTTACTAAGCATCTACTAGATGCTTTTACAGCTTTAGATTCATGGTCCTTTAATCTGCTGATTCTTCTTGGTATTGACTGCCATTTGCTGATTCTTCACTGAACTACCCTCTGATGTTTCTCTGTTGTACTGCTCTTGGCTGCCATCTTCTGATTCACAGGTAACTTAAAGCTGTTATGAGGTCTATTCCACACATTAGGACAAGGATATTAGCTCTTTTAGCCTATAGCATTAGTCTCTTCCAACTCCTACATGCATACTCAGAAAGATTGAAAAAGCTTAGAGCAAGTTATTTTTTTCTTTGGATAATTTTGCCTCTACCTCAGTTGCAGTTCCTTGAATTCATTTTACTATTTGATTTAGGAAAAATATACATTCCTTCCACCTATTCTCTTTCTCTTACCCCCTAGCCTGAATCTACCTAGAACTTAACTTGGCAAAATGGAATTGGATGACTTTCATTCTGCTTCTCATTGTTCTCCCAGAGTGATGTCCCTTTGTGGCCATACTGGTCTCCTTAGATAGCTCTCTCTTTTCTTTCCCATTAGAATAATTACTATTCTTTTCTTCACAATTTAATTCTTGTGAGCTTCCCTTCCTTTTGGGAATGACTTCCCCAGTAGAATTTTAGGCCAGTGGATTTTATCAATCCTTTTTCTGAAACTTTTCAAGTATATTTTCTCCACAATGGTGTGTGTCAGACTGTCCCCAGATTTTCTCACTTTTCTATTTTACAAATTTTAAAATGGAAGGATCTTTGTCATTTCTTTGTCAGTAATTTATTTCTCCTTTTGAAAACAATAAAATACAAAATAGTAATTCCTCCTTCCCTTCTACCATTTGAAGTTTAAATTGATAATAAATCAAATTAAGAATACAGGAGCTGCAACTCTACTTTTGTCAGATATATATATATAATGTATAATATATGCGTGTATATATGTATGAGAGAGAGCTTTGAGGGAAAAGGATAATTCTAGTTCTATCCCTTTAGAATATGGCAAATTGTCAGCAGGACTGGAGATTCTATATTTGAGATTGAAGCAGTTGGCATTATGCTTTCTATCATAAGACTTCTTCTAGGTCACATATACATCCTATGATACTTTCAAGTCAACAGATTAAATAGTGACTGCTCCCCCCCCAGCTCCTTTCAAAGTAGTGAAAATCTATGAAATCTCATCCTACTAAGATCTGTAAGAAAATTTTCTTGATCACTTCTGAAATGTCATTTGTGCATATAAATAGGCATCTTCGTTCTTCTACATTCAATATTAATTTTTTTCAGTTAAAATTAATTTTATACAATTTCCCAGAAAATAGAATTCTAGATTTTGAGTATTTTCAAGAAACAATGACTAGTTTTGCATGGGTCTATATTGAAGAACTGAATTTTATTAGATGTAAGAATGGTTTCCTCTACTATTGGAATTTCTATAGTTATGGTATATTTCTATGACTTTGTTTTTAGCTAACTTCTGTTTATATTAAAGCAGGACCACCCTCCAGCAGGAGGACTCTCAATGGGATGCCACCATACCTAATTCCATCCCCCAGGCGAATGGCAAAACTGGAAGCAGAAGGTGTTTTACCAGAATTTCCCTTTGGGGTACAGAATCATGAAAAGGTGCCTGAAAACCAGAACCTAATTCCTTCCCAGAACCATCAGATGACTCAGGAGGGAGAAACCCATAGATTAAAAGTCCCTTCTAACAATCAGAATGTTTCACAACATTCCAGCCCAGATTTATCTCATGTTCCCCAACCAGTCCAAGACAAGGAAGCTGTTAATCAGACTAAGCCCACAGAACTCCAGAACTTACCCCTAAAACAGAAACACACTAATGGAGCAGGAATTGAAAACTCAGGTAGCAATTCTGACAGAAATAGTCCTGATAAGAAACCATTAGCCCCTACAACAGATTCCTCTGCCAAGGACATGTCTATCCAGGATGAAGCAAAAAATGTTGGCCTGTCTGTCACCAGTGAACCTCACCAAGAGAGTTCACAAAGCTCAGACCCACCTCCATCTCAAAGCCCTCAGCAAGAACAGGATGAAGAATCAGGTGAGGCCAAAGTTCCTTCCACTCAGATTAAGGCAATCAAGGAAGATGAACTTCCATCCAATTCTGAACTTCCAAAAGAGCCTGAACTGAATCTACCACCTGGCACTCAGATTGTCCAAACTGAAGAACTAGGTGAAGGAAAACTCCCTCAGACCAGTCCTTCCCATTCTGAATCAGCACAGAATCTTGGCTTATCTCCCAAGGAGCCTCAGGTGCCTTTTGAGGAAGAACCCCAAAAAACAAAAGACATTCGAGTTGATACTCCTTACCCTGAAGATCTCCCAAGAAGTGAAAAACAGACTCAAGAAAAGGATGCTCCAATCTCATTGCTCCCTCCAACTAAATGGGCTCCTACCAGGCTACCACAGCCCCGAACTCTAGCTCCTCTCCAAAGTAGGAGACCATCCCCCAGATTGGAGGTTCCTAGCAAATCCCAGTCACCCAGCAGGGAATCCACCTCTGGACAAATGGTAGACCAAAACATAACTCCATCTCCTAGGCCTCAACCATCCCAGGAAGAGGAAATCAAACTTCCTCCCATTAGTCCTTCACAGAACATACACTTAACTCCCCCTAATAATTCCCTGAAAACTCAAGAAGAGAAAGACAGTGAGATAAAGCTCCCTCTTATCAGTCCTCCCCATCCTGAACCACAAATGCAACAAAGTCCCAATTTGAAACCAGAAGAAGAGGCCCATCAAATTAAACTCCCTCACCTCCCTACTCCCTTCTCAGAACTTCAACAAACTCAGGGTTCAAGTCAGCCTCAAGCCCACAGACAGAAAAAAGAAAAAAAAGCTCCACAAAAAGAGTTACCCTCCAATAGGAGGATTACAGACAAGATGCCAAATAAGGAATCAGTTCAGCAGGTGAAAGCCAAAAAACCCTCCTCTCTCAAAAAAGAGACAGCAAAAAGGCCAACACAGCTTAAAAAGACAATTTTGGAATCAGGAGCCCATAACAAGCAGAATCCTACAAAACCTCCAGAACCCATCAACTCAAATCTACCTGAAGACTCCAAGCTAAATCAGGAAGAGGAAACCCCTCCATCAGAACTTCCTGAACCATCCCAAGCTGAACCATTTATAAGAAGTGACAACCAGCTACAGGAAGATAGAACTCAAAAAGTTCTTCATTCCAACAAAAGAGCTTCTGCTAAGTTCACCAAAAATGAACTGATAACAAAGGTAAGAGTGCCTAAAAAAGGGGCCATTCCCAAAGAGAGAGAATCATGAAAGCTTATCCCACAATGGCAGTGAATTCCAATAATCAACCATCAATGAGTTAAGGAGGGACAAATCCATGAAAACAGATTCCTCTGGGACAAAAAAATTTTTGGCAGAGTTAGCACATGAGAACAATTTAGTTACAAAGGAACAACTGATGAATAGGGGGCAGGCTTATACATGGGGGAAATCTGAGACCAATGAGACTTTGGTGGAACTCCCAGAGAATGAGAACTTGTCCCTAACTGAGCAGTCAGTCAGAGAGGTACAAGCTAATAAAAAGGGGACCAGCCGGAAAAAGTAGAGTTCTGCAACATCATCTCTTAAAGACAGTGCATCTTCTGCTAAGCATCAAACCAAAGAGAGAACTCAAAAAATGGGATAACTGAGAGCCAAGAAACTTCTGCAGGCCCACCATAGGATGAGATCATTGTTCCTCACCCACACCAGCCATCAGCAACCAGTAGAAAGACCTTAAAAGGAAGGTTTCATATTAAGGACACTCAATACACCAATACCCAAATCAACTCCGTGGTTATCAGGTACTTAAAGAAGAGGCAGCTCCCACAGAGTGAAAAGATATGAGCAGGGCCCTTGGAGGATTTTTAAGCTCATTCCTTTCTGTAGGCATGAAACAATATAGTTGGGAGGGACTCTAAAAATTCAAACCTCCCTGGACATCAAGATGCTACACTGATAAACTTTATCACCCTAGACTTCAGTTTCCTCAACCATAAAATTGATGGGTTGGATTCAGTGACCTTCATAAAGTCTCTTTCCAGTTTTAAATCTCTGATCCTATCACAGATTATGGTTTATCAGCTTATGGGGAAGAAAACCACAACAGCTCAAGTAATTGAGCTCAGTACACTAATCTGGTCTGCCATGCTTTACAACAAATCTTGGAGTCATTAAAAGAAGACCACAAGCAAGAAGAATTTACCCCCAGAAATACTTCCTTCTATTCATTAGAGAGGAAATGATTATGGAAATTCTCTAATGAATTGAATTACTAAGAGATCTACCTCAGATAACAATGGTGACCCTTCTATGATACTGAAGTTCTCAGAGTCAGAAAGGTCCCAAGACTGAGTGGTCCTTCCTCAAGAACCATTATATCTTTAAATGAAAGAAACTGGACCCAAGCAGAAATGTGTAGACCAGAAGTTAAGAAAACATTTCTTGGAAGTTTTTCTTCTTTTTGTTTATGTTTCAAGGGTACTGTTATCAAGTATCTTATTATTAATGCCACCTTTTCTCAAGATTAGGAATCTGAGTCAATTAGGCCATAACTACATGATGCCAAAAATGTCTAAGTCAACACATATATCAGCCAATTTAATGGGGAAAAAAACATCAGTCATACCAGTTGTTAAATTTATTTATCATATGTTTGTTGAATGCAATATTCTAGGAGATTTTAGGAGATATTTGGTATCATGAAGATAAGATCATTGAGTGGTTGAGTGAATTTTGCCCTTGGCAATTAGTTGTCTTGGTATGCCAATACAGCTTTAGAGTGGATTAGAAGCTGCTGAATGCATACTATGTCACTTATGAGAGAGGGATTCCAGGGGAGAATGGGTTTTTCTTAAGTCCCATGACAAGGGTGTATTACATTAGTCAGTCAGTCATCAAGCATTTGTTAAGTGCTTATTTTGTGGCAGGCCCTATAAGCAATGAAGATGCAAATTGAAAAAATACCTCTTGAGTATAGTTATGCATGCATAAATAAAATCTTTAACTTGGTGATACTATTGATAGGCCCTGTATCATGCCCTAAAAGACTTTCTAGAATTGCCTAAGTTTATATTGAAGATAATGTTACTGACAATTTGCATGTAAATCAAATCATATTTTAAATATACTAGAAGATTTTACTATTAAAATATTTCCTGCTGTGAGTCATTTTGTGATGCAAATAAGTCCTGTTTATCTCTTCCATCTTTGAAAAAAGCAATCCTTTTAATGCCTCCCTAATCAATTTGCTGTTTCAAATGCCCTATCAGCTATTCCAAACCTTTTCATCCTTCCTCAACAGGATGACACCTCCTCCCCCATCTTCCTCTTCTGATCTGGTTGAAAAAATTTGAGGTTATTCACCTAAAACTCTCTGTTGTTGGCCCTTCTTGCCAAGGCAAACTCCTCTATGTGCACTTAGGATTTCCTTCCATTCTCTCTCCAACAGACTGCTTCCTCTTGCATAACAACCCTCTCCAATCTTTAATTTCTACCTATCACTGGCTGATTTATTCCTGCCTTTAAACATCCATGTTTCTCTCCTCTTTAATCCACCCATTCCCAATGGCTCTCATCCCATATTTCTCCTCCCTTTTGTGGCTAAAGTCCTTGAGAAGGCTTTGTACAGTCTGTGTCTTGATTTCCTTTCTTGTCACTCTTTTGACTCCACAATCTGACTTCTGACCCCATCATTTAACCCAAACTACTCCACCCAAAATTACCAAACTCTTAATTGTCAGATCTAATGACTTTTCATTGCCCATCTTTTTTGACCTCTCTGCAGCTTTAGCATTGTTCTCCTCATGTTACTAACTGCTCTTGCTTCTTCTCTACATATCTGAGTGTTTCTTTTCAGTCTCCTTTCATAGTCTACTTTCACAGCATCTCCTTTGTATCCTCTTATAACCCCTCACACAGCCACAATCCTGGTGCAGGTCCACATCACCCCAAATCTGGCCTACTAAAATAGTCTTCTAGTTGGCTCAAGTTAAGCCTCCACCTTAATCTATCCTCTGCTCCTCAGTCAAATTTATTTTCCTAAAGTGCAGATCTTATCTCATCACCTCTCACTTCTAGTCAATCAATTCCAATATCTTCCTATTATCTCTAGGGCTAGATACAAAATCCTCTATTTGACTTTTTTTTAGTTTTTTTAAACAAGGTAATGGAGTTAAGTGACTTGCCCAAGGCCACACAGTTAGGTAATTATTAAGTGTCTTGAGGTCGGATTTGAACTCAGGTCCTCCTGACTCCAGGGCTGGTGCTCTATCCACTGTGCCATCTAGCCGCCCCTCTATTTGACTTTTAAAGTCATTCATAGCCTGGCCCCTTCCTACCTTTCCAGTCTTCTTACAGTTATTCCTCTCAATTTACTCAACAATCCAGTGACACTGACTTTATTGCCTTTTTCCACATGAGTTTCATTTTCTATCTCTGTGTCTTGGCCTGTATATGTATTGTCCTTCCTCACTTCCATCTACTGGCTTCCTTCAAGAATCCCAATTTCTGTAGGAGCTTTTTTTTTTTCTGGTTCTGAGAACTGCTAGTTCCTTCCCTTTTGAAATAACTTTACATTATACATATATATGTGTATATATATACATATATATATGTATATATATACACATACACACAATACATACGAATATATACAAACATAAGCATATATACATTTTATATACATGTATAATATACATACATTGTTTTTATCTAGTTATGTAC
This sequence comes from Macrotis lagotis, assembly GCF_037893015.1. NCBI lineage: Eukaryota > Metazoa > Chordata > Mammalia > Peramelemorphia > Peramelidae > Macrotis > Macrotis lagotis. The sequence continues at coordinate 115,763,313 of NC_133664.1, read as the reverse complement.
GTGTCATCTTTCTCATTAGAACTACTTGAGCATAGTCTATTTTTTGCCATTTTTTATATTTCAAATGCTATTAGATGTTGAATAAATACTCACTAGCTGACTGATTCTATCAGAAGTATAAAATAATAAAGCTGATATTTTTAATATATCAGGACTTCTATATCTGAATGACACAACCTTTACTAAACAATTACCTTAAGAAGCTACCTGTTTGCTATAACCTTTTGAGCCATTTCTTAAAAGCACTTTTGGAACCATCATTTTGAAATTGCCTTCAGAACCAACTTTATGAACTCCACAAAACCAATTCAATTCCTTTATAGTGAAAACTTGTTTTGATTAAAAACAAAATAAAATCTCACCACTAGTTTCATTCAATAGACTTGGCTCCAAATGACTGAGTTCCCCAAAATTAAATCCTTTTGCCCCTGAAAAACTCCAATCTTGTTTTAAGCTTCTCATAACCTTCTTTCTTCTGGGATATTAAAAGTTACTAGAAGGCAACTAATTGGGTCCTCTACAAATTTGTTGTTTCATCTTAATTTGTACCTTCACTTCTGCCCACCAATATTGGCTTTCCTAATCTTAATTCCAAAACTTCTGTTCTGAAACCACTTAAACTATTCCTTTCCTCTTCACTCTCAGGAGAGGATTTTGACTGAGATATTTTTTTAATGTTATATATTTCACTTTTTAAATGATCAAGCATTTATTTTTTCCCTCCCACCTCTCTTACTCCTAAAAAAGAAAAAAAGATTTTTAAAAACTCTTGAAGGGGGAAGATAGGTGGTGTAGTAGATAGAGCATGGGCCCTGGAGTCAGAAGGATCTCAGTCACTTAATAATTATCTAGCTGTGAGACTTTAGGCAAGTCACTTAACATTATTGCCTTGCCAAAAAAAAAAATCAAACTCTTGTAACAAACATAAACAAGTAAAATTAACTCCCATACTGGCAATATCTTTGTATTCATGCTTCATTTTTGAAGATATCATGGTGATGACACATGCATGAACAGGCTTTTAGTGAAGCAGTGTTGCATAAAGCCAACAGTCTCATTCTCTCTTCCTGAGTTATCAAAGTCCAGTGACAAGACAAAAGTCAAGACCACAGGGACAGCTAGGTGGTGCAGTGGATAGAGCACCGGCCCTGGAGTCAGGAGGACCTGAGTTCAAATCCAGCCTCGGACATGTAATAATTATCTAGCTGTGTGGCCTTGGACCAGCCACTTAACCCCATTTGCCTTTCAAAAAGCCTTAAAAAAAAAAAAGTCAAGACCATTGACTCAGGATGCAGTGGATGACTTTGCCTTCTTTGATATCTGATCATGCTCTAAGAAATCCACAGCATCTGCTGCAACCACTTTTATGGCTGTTGGAACAAACTGTTCTCATCTGCCATTTACATACTTGGAGTTAACATCATCCTGACTCATTAATGGGACTGAGGTCTATCAGATACCCTCAACTTGGTTTAACCAGCCTGTTAAAATGGTGTATGCTACAGTTTCCTGTTGGGTGAAGGTAGACACTGAAGGTGGATGAACAACCTGAAAAGAACTCAGCAAGCCTTCACATCAGAGCTACTAATCTTCCTGAACACTCCATACACTGTCCTGATCATGACTAAAATATGTCTTTTTCTATATTTCAGTGCATCACCTTTCTTTCAGAAAGTGAGTAATCTTCTTCATCATTGGTCCCCGAAATCATGATTGATTGTTTCATCAATAAGAATTCTTCATCTATCAGATTTTTTTTCATTTTTACAATGTTGATAATGTTCCCCAGTTCTGCCCACTTTATATTTTTCCATACAAGTCTTCTCATATTTCTCTGAAATTATCTCATTTTTCATTTCTTATAAGAGTACTCTACTACATTTTATGGCATAATTTGTTCAGTCATTTGCCAGTTTCTGGCACCCCTCAGTTTCTACTTCTTTACTTTCATGAAACGACTTATAAATATTTTTATACTGAGTTCAAATCCAACCTCAGAGACTTAAACATTACCCAGTTATGTGTTCATGGGCAGTCACTTAACCCCACTGCCTTGCAAAAAAGAAAAAAGAAAAGAAAAATAAATAATAAAGAAGCTTTTGTCATTGGATCTCAAAGTATGGGAAGAGGAATAAAGAGACAGAAGACTGGAAAAGTGGATGGGCATGAGAAGGAGGATTTTGCACAGATTATTCAAGATTTTGGAATGCCAAAGAGGATTTTATATTTGATCTGGGAAGTGATAGGGAGCCACTAGAATTTTTTGAATGGGGGTGGAGGGTGGGTGGAGTTGAGGATTAATATAGTCAGATCTACACTTTATGAAGATTGTTTGGATAGCTGAAAGGAGGATGAACTATAATTGGAACATACGTGTGGCAGGGTGACTAAATAACAGGCTAAACTGCAATAACTTTAGACATAAGATGATGAGCATATGCACCAGGTTGATGAAAGTGTCTGAAGAGAGAAGGGGACATACAATAGAAGCATTACAATAGTAAAAATGATAAGTCTTGGAAACATTGGATATGGGATTGGGAATGAGAAGGAAAAGTTAAAAATGATACTGTAAGTCTGGGGAACTGAAAGGATAGCAATACTCTTAATATAATAAGGAAATTAGGAAGAAGGGCAGGGAGGGAAGATAATGAGTTCAGTTTTGGATTTATTGCATTTAAGACATCTATAGGATATTTGGTTTAAGCAATCCAGTAGGGAGTTGAAGATGTGAGCTGAGAGGTTAGGTCTATATAAGTAGATAATGAGAATCATTAGCATAGAGGAGATGATTTGATCTATAGGAGCTGAGAAGATCACCAAATGAAATCATATAGAGCAGAGGGTTCAGGACAGAGTTTGTGCAACACCCATCATTATTAGACTGAATGAAGAATTTGCAAAGGAAACTAGGAGTAGCCAGATTGGTAAGAGGAGTACCAGGATAAAGCTAGGAAACCTAGAGAGAAGAGATTATCAAGAAGAGAATGGTTGATAGTGACAAAGGTTACAGAAAGGTCAAGAAGCATATGTATTGAGAAAAAGCAATTAAGAAATAATGGGAAACTTTGGAGAGAGCAATATTGGGTGAACTATGAGGTTGAAAGCCAGCCTGCAGAGAATAAAGTGATGAGGAAGTAGATATGGCCTTCTCAAGGAGTTCAGCCACAAAAGGGAGGGAAGATCTGGAACAACAACTGGTAGGTTCTTATTATTATAAATTTGAACAGTTCTTTGCCTGACCTCTTCTTTAGCTATTTATCACCATTTCATATTCTAATATTCTTTCCACATGTCTCCCTTGATGAATTCATCTGCTCCCATATTAGTCAGTGATGATCTCCATGTAGATGACTCTCAAATGCTCTATCTCCAGCTCTATGTCTCCTCTAAGTTCCAGTCTCCCATCATCCCATTTTCAGTCACTCATTGAGGTTCATAACCTTGGAACTTGCCTTTGCTATCACTCCATCCCCCCAGTATCCAATCAGTTGCCCAATTTGTCATTGCTCTGGTTGCACACATCTCTCAAATTCCTTCCTCTCTACTCATACTACAGCCACCCTTGTTCTGCCCTGATGACTCCTCATCATGTGCTCTAGGATCCAGCTACATTGGCCTATTGTCCCCATGTAATATTCCATTCTTTTATTCCTTTGGTCAGACATGTTTAAAATAAATTAAAAAAATTTTTAAAGTACACAGAAAAATCACATAAAGAAACGTCCATTTTTGAGAATACAGTAATACTTGGAATAATCTCTGCCAAAACCTAAGTTTTTCCTAGGAATATCTCAGAGGAACAGTTATCCTGGGAAGAGAACTATCTTTTGTAGCTGTTGGTCCCTTAGGTTGCTATAATGTTTGGCCCTGTATCCTTGGGACACATTAAAGTTTTCCAGAAGTTCCCATATGGTAATACAGCTACAGGTATTCACCAAGAGCTACCACCATAATTTTGATCTTTTAACTAAGAAGTAAAATAGCTGGGTCCTGAATGGTCACTTGGTAGTCACCTCTCACACAAACTCAGTATTTATCAGAGATTGACTAATCTCCCTTGCCATAAGAGGATCTTAGAAATAACAGATAAACTAGAAGGAAGTAGAAAGGGCTAGTAATTACCTAATCCTTTTATTACCTTGAGAAATCATTTAAACTCTAAGTAAAATTGGGGAGGAGAAGTGAACTGATAAAATAGTGAGTTTTGTGTGAGAGTTAGATGACTGTCACTCCCTCCCCCCCAAAAATATAGACCCTAATGAGCAATAAAGTAAAGAGAAAAAAATTAAAATTAAAATAATAATAGAGGCTGCTAGGTGGTGCAGTGGACAGAGCACTAGCCCTGGAGTCAGGAGCACCAGAGTCCAAATCTAACCCCAGACACCCAACAATCACCCAGCTGTGTGACCCCGGGCAAGTCACCCCAACCCCATTGCCCTGAAAAAACCAAAATAAAATTAATAATAATAATAATAATAATAATGATAATAATATTCTTCAGTCTGTGTCCCAAAATCTCCAGTTCTGTCTCAGGTGGATCCCATTCTTTAGGATAAGTCCATCACAAAAGCTACTTCCATATTTTTTCACCATTGCCTTTGCTAATTGCAACTCCCTCCATTTGTACTTCCCCACTACCATATACTATATTTTCTCTCTCCTTTCACACTATCCCTCTTCTTAAATGTGCTGTGGGGTAGCTGAGTGGTGCAGCAGACTGATCACCAGCCCTGGGGCCAAGAGGCCCCAAGCCCACATACCACCCCTAAGGCCCAGCAACCACCCAGTCCTGTGGTCCTGGACAGGCCATCCAATCCTAGCCCCTTGCAAGAAGTAAAAAAGAAAATGTGTTATATCTAACCACTCTCCCACCATGGTCCACCCTCTCCTCCATCACTCACATCCCCCCCCTTTCCCCTGTCCCCCCCCTTCTTACTCCAGATGTCTATACCCCATTGAGTATATATGCTGTTTCCTCTCCTAGCCACCTCTGATGAGAGCGAAGATTCCCTCATTCCCCTTGCCTTCCCCCCTTCCATATCATTACAATAGCTCATTGTAATAAAAAAATCTTATTATATGAAATATCTTAGCCTATTCCACCTCTGCTTTCTCTTACTCCCATTACATTTCCCTTTTAGCCATTGTATTAGTCATATTTCAAAAGTAAAAGCAAGAAAAAATAAACAAGAACAAGGAAATTATACTTCAGCTTGTACCCAGAGTCTATCGGTTCTCTTTCTGGAGGAGGATAGCATTTTTCTCATCATGAGACCTTTAAAACTGTCGTGTATCATTGTACTTGTCAGAGTAGGCAAGTCTATCACAATTAATCATTTTAACCTTGCTGTTAGTGGGCACAGTGATTTCCCAGTTCTCACTTCACTTTGCATCAGTTCATATAAATCTTGCTGTGTGTTTTTTTCTTGATCCCTCCCTATGATTTACCACAACAGAATATATTCCATCACAGTCATGTGCCTCAACTTGTTCAGCCATTCCTCAATTGAGGAAAATCCCCTTGATTTCCAATTATTTGCCACCACGAAAAGAATTCCTACAAATATTTTTCTTTGATCTCTTTGGGATACAGTTCTAATAATGATATTGCTGGGTCACAGGCTATTCACAGTTTTATAACCCTTAAGGTCTAGTTCCAAATTGTTCTCCCAGATGGTTGAACCATTTCACTCCACCAAGAAGACATTAGGGTACTTATTTAGTAGAGGAAAATTTCTGTTGTGCTATAATGGGATGGGGACATATTGTAGAATACCTTCTAAGAAGATGGGATCTTAAACATTGAAAGGCCAGAAAAATGTCTCAGCTTGATCTTTTGTTGTTTTTGCTACTCCAAAATTTTATTTGAAGTATTATTTTTAAAGTTTTTTGGAGAGTAATGTTAAAAAGAGTTCAAATATGATAACTTAATATGGAAAGAAGTTATTGACTGTCCAGGTTTCACAGGTATACACAATGAGACCAGCACAATGGCTCTGTAGACTTTCAGTTTGGTAATCAGTCTAATACCAACACTTGAAATGACACTTGAATTGAGATTTGAAGACACTTCAAAAGACAAAAAGGGCAATGGGGAGTTTATGCAGCCATGGGACACACTGCAGACCAAGGTATGGAAATAAGAAAGAGTAATTCAAGAGTGAACAATTCCATTTGTTTGGACCATAAGCTACATAAAGGGAATTTGTCTGAAATGAAACTAAAAGCAGAGGTTGGAGCTAGACTAGAAAGAATCTAAAATGGTAGAATCAGGAATTTGTAAGCAGAGAGGAACCACCAAACATTTTTGACATTATTAGAGTATATATTAGGAATATACTTTGGGAAGCAGTGGGAAAAATAGATTGGAGGCAGGAAGACTGGTTAGGATCAATCCATACATCTCAGTCTCAAAGGATGCATTGAGTACACAATCTGTGAACAGAAAAACTTGCACCAACTTTCCCTCTACCATGGTCTTGACCTGTGGACTTTTCATGTTAAATAATTTACCAGTAGTATGGTAGCTGACCTTGATACCTTTTTCATCCTCATTGAGAGTATCTGATAACATCACAGAAAATTTCATGGTAAAAACACAGCCTTGCGTTACTCCACTGGTGACTAGGAAAGCAAAGAATTATCCAGAATCCAGGCAAGCATGTCATCGTAAAGCTGATGAACTTCTCCAAACAACCAAATTTTGCCATGATTTTCCACATGCTCTCATGACTGATAGTATCAAAGGTCTTCAATGCATCCATGAATGTTGTATATAGATCTCACCTTCCAGGTGAAGGATCAGCCTGTTAAGGAGGACTTTGGAAGAAATCTTGCTGGTTGGTTCTTGTCCTTCATTATCAAAGAGGATGAAAATGACATCACTATGTTAGAGACATTCTACAATGTGTACAATTATGAATGATCAGATTGAAACAAGCTCGGAATGCTCTACCACAGGCTGGGCACAAATAGTCCATGAGAATACCTGGAGCAGGTGCTCTAAACTTATGTATCTCATGTTTCCTTTGAGCTACTCCTATTCTGCCTTGCTCATAGAACACAGCACCATCTCTGATGAGGGCATGCCATGCCTTGTAAATCTGAGCTGGTATAGATTCAGTACCATGCCAGTGTCTTCCATGCTGCATCATAAGTCTTTGGCCCATGAATAGTCTTCACAACATCATAAAAGCACTTTGGATTGATACTATATCACTTTAAAAATGAATTTTATCTGCCTTTTTATGGAGCCAAGAATCCTGCATCTCTCATTTGAGGTCTTTTCTTGAGCTAAACTGCCAAGTAGTCAAACTCTACTGCAGAAAGCACAATTCCGATGGGCTGACCATTTTTTCAAATGCCAAATGTAGCTTACCAAAAAGGCTATTTTATGGAGAACTCATACAGGGTAAGTACTTATGGGGGGAGGGTGTCAGAAAAATAGATATAAATTCTATCTTAAGAATTTTGGAATTGATTATGCAGCATGGAGTTAAATTCTTTCTTCTTAGAGATGAATGAAATATCCTTCAGGTAAACCCTGTAGAGTTCTTGTTTTTCATTTAACAGCTTATGCTAATGATTTTTCCATTATTTTTGTCAAACTGACTTTGTCATTTTATCCATAAGTTTTCTGACTCAGATGAATAAATAAATGCATGATTGTTCACCAAATCTCTGAAAGCTGCCCATTCATTTTCTGCTTCACTAATGTGTGTTGACTCAGTTTTTCCTCTTAGGTTTATAATGAACTATTTTTTTCTGAAAAGCACTCTAATCTGTTTACATTAATTCTTCTAGTAATTGTCTTGCCTTGGGGTCACTGCATTTGTTGAATAAAATCCTTAACTTGGAGAGGGTGAGTCTTTGATCTGTCCAGCACTCTGCACTGCACATTGCCTTCATCATTCTCACAGCCTTTCTGTCTGTTAATGATAGAATGACATAGTCTATTAAATGCCAATGTTTGTTTGAGGGTGCATCCCTGAAGTTTTATTGGGCAATATATTTACTTTAGATAGATATTATGTAACATGTGGTAGATACATATATAATAAATAATTATTTTGATAACATGCACTTTTCCTAAAAGTGTCAATGGGTTTGTTATAAAGAATTATAAGCAAAAATGTATTTTCAGCAATATTTAGCAAAAAATTACAGTTTTTGGTGGTCAAAGGAAGCTAATTCCCTATTTCCCATGTGTTCAATGTATTAATATTTTTTAACTTTTTTACTTTTGCTCCATTTTCTGGGAATGTTACCCCTGTGAAAGTTGAGAATGGACTGGATAGATCAGAGACAGAGACAGAGATAGAAAGAGAGAGAGAGATCTGCCATATAGTAATTAGTATGCAGTAAACAAAAATATTTACTATATATATATACACACACTAATGCTTTATCTACTAGATTTACTGTGAATATAGCATATCTATCAATAAAAACTACTATATAATCTATTTTGTGTGTTTGTGGGGGGGGGGAGTAAATAGAAGATAACGGGGAAGGCCCTAACAGCTGAGGGATGAGAGGTAAGGGAAAGGAAGAGAGGGTTGATCATGAAAAGCCTCCTGCAGAAAAACAGAATTGCACAGAATCTTGAAGAAGTCGAGAGGCAGAGGGTGGATAACCAATGCAAATGTAAGAGATAGGAAATGGAATATTATATGAAAACAGTAAATTAGGTTAGGGTAACTGGATATCCAAATTGTGGTAGAGAAGTATAAGAACTATAGAAAGTGTCCAGATTTTGATGAGCTTTAAATGTCAAACAGCAGTTTATATTTTGATCTTGGAAGTAATAGGGAACCATAGTGTTTATTGAGGATGGCATCATAAGTCTCATACTTTAAGAAAAGCACTTTGGCGTGATGAGCTATCTCTAAAATTTGCTCTTTCAGAACTGACCATCTTAATGAATGATTGATTCAAAGAATCTTAGTTTAACTATCAGGTGTCGTTTTATAGTCGAGAAAATTTACCTGAATTTTTTTTTCTTTATAATTCATTATAGTCCTGAAGAACCAACTCATTCCTGCTTAAATCATTGGTATCCTATTTCATTTATAGAGGACTTTAGCTCCAGAAATTCACCTTTCCTAACAAACCAAAAGTAACAATTCATATTTATGTAATGCTCTAAAGTTTGCTAGAGGCTCAAAAAAGCCTGTGGGGTACATAGATAAGTATCATCATCATCTTTAATTTACTTGTGAAACAACTGAGACATTGAGAGGATACATGGTTTGCATATGAACACACCACTAGTGAATGTATGAGATGGGATGCAATCCCAGATCTTCTGACTCCCAGGTCCATGCCCCATCCACTGTGCCATAGAACCTTTCAGTAGACTTTGACCTTCAGGGTTTGCTATAAGCGAGGTCAATCTGTTCATTAAATAATATTGTAAGTGCCTACTTTAAATTGTCTATGTTAATGCTATATTAATGCATAAATGAATGCTAGTCTATTTTTTAAATTAAATGGTTATGTCTTTTTAAAGTGGTTATTTCTTCAGTAAATTTTCAATTTTCTAAATTCATAATTGAATCCATATATCACTATCTCAAATTAGTTTAGACTGGATAAAAAAATTGGAGAATAAATTAAGTATCTTGGTCTTCATTTGTAAAACCAGATGACAAATAGAAGGGTCTCCTCCCTATTCCTATTAGATTCCTATTAGAATCTTTGGCTACCTGTATAGAGGAAAGAAAATTACCAAAAACTGGAAGAGTCTGGGAAGGAGGATGCAAGTTGTCAAGGAGTATTGATGAGAACAAGGGAATCAGTGAAATACTTGTAATTTAGAGAGTCAAGGTGAAAACATTAAGTTGAAATTAAGAACATTTACATTTTACACTTCTGAGTTAAAGATTTTTTTTCATTAAACTAAATGTAATATATATTTTGCTTGACTTGAGATTCACTACCAGTAGAGGGAAATTTCATTTTCTGTCTCTTGTGCATTTATTAAAATAATGATTGACCTCAATAAAATTGCCAGATTTGAGGACCTTTTGATTCAAATGGCAGAAAAAAGATAGGAAAGAAAAAAAGAAAGTATTAAGTCAAGAATGGAAAGGGACTTTGCTGGAAGAAATGACCTATGGAGCAACATTTATAAAACAAACAATCTTTTTCTGAATGAGTGCTTGTCAATTAACTTGTTGGAAGAGTTGAAAGTGAGTGGAGGCAGTGAACCAGATGTCCAAACATATTGTCAAGAAGAGAAGTTTTCTAGTCTCTCAATATCCAGCCTGCCCTTCTTGGTTCCTCTGTTTCAGTCCCTTTACTATTTCTTTTCATTTTAAATTTACTTGCCCTTCAAAATCCAAAGCATCAACTAGTTAATCAAAGTAAAAAAAAAATCTATTATATAATTGAAATGTTCTGTTTTGTACATTTAAGCCACTTAAGTCTAACAAATTAATAACTCCTATGGTAGAAATGTCTGGGCAAAGTGTTCCAGTGGGAGAGATAGATGAGGGAAATGAGATCTTTTGGCTCTTCTGAAACCCTAGTGCATAGCCCTGGGTGTGTGTATTTTACATATTTAGGCATTTCATCCTGCTTCCTGTCATGGAATAAGTCTATTATGAAAGTTAATTTTTTAATATGATACTTAAAGATGAAGAATTTTATTCTAACAAATAGTTTTCAAATTGTTGCCACATGATATGATTACAAGTCTGTAGATTATATTGTACCATGTATGCATGTACACACATGCATATTTGTGAATGGACACAAAATTTCTATCATTGTAGTCAATCCATATGATTGCTATGTGATATGATTATTTTTCTGATTATAGTCATTTTTTTCAATTTATATATTTTTATTTATTTTTCCAACTACATGCAATGCTAATTTTCACCAATCACTTTTTTAAATTTATTTTTTGTGGGGTTAAGTGACTTGTCCAAGGTCACACAGCTAGGTAATTATTAAGTGTCTGAGACTGGATTTGAACTCAGGTCCCCCCTGACTCCAGGTCCGGTGTTCTATTCACTGTGTCACCTAGCTATTCCAACCATTCTTTTTTGCAAGGTTTTAAGTTTTATATTTTTCTGCTTCCTACCCTCCCCTCAGCCCTTCCCCTGACAGAAAACAATCTAATATAGGCTCTACATGTGTAGCAATGTTAAGCATAGATTCATGTTGATCTTGTTTTGAAAGAAGAATCAAATCAATAATGATTTAGAGCGATTTTCATATGACTACAGATAGCTTTAATTTTTTTCTTCTGGGAATTGTCTTTCCATATCCTTTGACCATTTATCAATTAGTGAATGATTATTTTTTTATAAATTTGATTCAGTTCTCTATATAATTTAGAAATGAATCTTTTGTCAAAAGCACTGGTTATAAAACTTATTTACCGATTTACTGCATTCCTTTTAATCTTGGTTACTTTGGTTTTGTATGTGCAAAAATTTTCAATTTAATGTAATCAAAATTATCCATTTTGTCTTTTGTAATGTTTTCTATCTCTTCTTTGGTCATAAACTGCTCCTCTTTCCATAGATCTGATAGATAAACTATTCCATGTTCTCCTAATTGACTTATGGTATCACTTTTCATGTCTAAATCCTATACCCATTTAGACCTTATCTTGATATAGAGTGTAAGATGTTGCTCTATGCCTAGTTTGTGCCATTCTGTCTTTCAGTTTTCCAAGCAGTTTTTATCAAAGAGTGAGTTCTTATTCCAGAAGCTGGAATCTTTGTCTTTATCAGACAGCAGATTATTATAGTCTTTTACTAGTGTTTCATTTGCACCTGGTCTATTCCAGTGATCCACCACTCTATTTCTTAGCCAGTACCAACAGTTTTGATGATCAATGCTTTATAATTTTAGATCTGATACATACAGTTAGACTTAAGCTCCTGTCCATGCAGAAGTACTGCCTATAATACTTTTTGCTTTCTACAATATAATTCTTAACCTTTCTGTTTAAAAAATATATAATTAATTAATTCTGGGGGGGATTTGGATTTTTTTACATTTTATCTTCATATAGTTGAACTTTTTTTTCATTGTTACTCATATATATTTTTTGAAATTTTTCTTTTATTCTGCAATGAATACCAAAGTGGGAATGGGGACGGGGGGGAGTAGGAGGGAGTATTTCCATATATAAAGTAAAACAAAGAAAAGATGATTAAAACTGAACCTGTTAATTTATATTATATACAACTTCCTTTTCTTAAAAGAGAATATAATAAATTTAGCATATTACTTTCAAAACCATCCTGCTTGTCTATTTTTCCTTCTACATTTCCTTTGATTCTCCTCTGTACATTTTCTTTTAAACTCTTCAATGACATTCCTTTCTTTTTGCAGGGTGGTGTATAGCATTATTCCTAGTCTGTGTTCCTTCCTCAAATGTCCCTTCCACTGAGTAAAAGAGAAACAAAACTATTCTAACAGTTATTCATAATCACACAAAACTAATCTACATACCAGTCATGTTTGAAAGAGTATATCTTCTTCTGAATGTTGAATCCATCACTATTCTCTCGGGAACTGAGTAATTTGCTATATCATTGGTTCTCATAAATTATGGTAGATCATTACATTGATTAGAGTTCTTAAATCTTATGAAATTGTTTCCTTTAAATTGCTGTGGGTTTTTTATAAATTATTCATGCTCTGCTCTTCTCCTTTTACTCTGTATTAGTTTGTGTAAGGCTTCTCTGAAACTGTCCCAGTTCAAGCATCACTTTTGCTTATTATTTGGGTTTTGATAGTTCTAAGTGAGTATATATAGCAATTGTTTCTGTTTTGACCAGAAATTCTGAAGGTCTTCCCCTTCCCAATTAGTTCTTTTATGAAGACAAACTAGGTACTATTTTGCTTCAATTCTTACCTGGCCTTTAATGACTAAATGGGTATTACCTTAGTCAAACTGAGACCTTAGACCTTAGCTTAAAAAGGTCAGGGTCTCCCACTGCATCCTGGGCCATCCCAAGTCATCTTGACCTGTGTCTTGCCACTGGACTCCATTAACTCTGGAAGAGAGAGTGAGGTTGATGACTTTGCACAGCTCTGCCTCACTTTAATTCAAGTCATTTGCAAGTCAAGACTGTTGTTACCCTCCTGATGTCATTGGTCCTCTTCAAGAATGAAGGAGAGGGACAGCTAGGTGGCGTAGTGGATAAAGCACCAGCCTTGGAGTCAGGAGTACCTGGGTTCAAATCTGGTCTCAGACACTTAATAATTAGCTAGCTGTGTGGCCCTGGGCAAGCCACTTAACCCCGTTTGCCTTGCAAAAACCTAAAAAACAAACAAACAAAAAAAAAGAATGAAGGAGAAACAACAATGATCTCTAGAACTCTCCCTTTTGTCATTTCTCATGGGTCACTAATATTCCATTAAATCCATAGACCATTTCTACAGCCATTCATCAATTGATTGGTGTCCCTTTTTTCCAGTTCTTTGTTACACAAAGCAAAAAGAGCTATTATTAATATTCTTGTAACCTATGAGTCTTTCCTCTTTCTTTGATCTCTTTGGGCTATAAATCTAATATCACCCAGTCTTAATCTTATCTGAGTGAATCTCATTCTTAGTTTCAATGTTCTCTGTACAACATTTATGGATATTTATGTATTGTGTTTTGCATGAATTGCTTCAATAATTCAAGTTTTTAAAGTAAAAGAATAATAAAAACAGTGTAACATCAGCAGGCTGGCACTATGCTGAGTTAGAAATACAAAGAAAGGTTCCTATTTCTTGCAGAAGTTGAAATTTTAGCTGAGACTAGAAAGAAGGAGACTGAAATAAAGAGGGAGAGAAATCCAGACATGGAAAACAGTTGGCAAATATCTATGGAGTCAGGAATTCGGAATTTTTTTGAGTAAGTAAGAGTAAGGAGACCAGTTTTATTAGATCTTAGCCCATATGGAGGAGAGGAAATTAGAAGATTGGAAAGATAGGAAGGGGATAGTTTTTTTTAAAAAAATACTGTTTTATGTCTGAAAAATGATTCCGTGACCACCTGGGTCTATCAAGGAAAACATGTTGAATTTACTTTGTTTCAGAATGGTCCATTAAAATATAAAACATAAAAAAGGATCCAGGTTTGATTTTTTTCTGTTTCTTCAAGGCTATTTTTAAATGATGAACAATATATTGAAAAGCACTCTCACAGTTTTGTCCAACTAAATGATTCAATAGTATTTCCTATGTAATACAATCAGTTGTACAGAAATTGGTTTTTTTAAAAACCTCTATGACCAGAGTCTCCTTTTAGATGCAGTTTCATTTATATCTGTAAATATGTCTATCTATACACTGAATATAGAAATTTGGGGATTTTTTTTCATTTCTTCTGTACTATATGTGATGAGATAGCTGCTATGTTGGGGGGGACAAAAAAGAGGTTAAAAAAGAAATATAGAATGTTTTTGTTTCTGTGTGTTTTAGCTTTTGCTTGTATAATCTAGATTCTGTGTTTGTTCTGTTAAAATGTGCAATAAAATATCATAGAAAAGAAAGAGACAAGACTTTTTTTCTTGTTATTCTGACACTCTTGGCTTTGAAACAACCTAAGTTTAAATATTTCGCAATTTACAATTCAATTGAATTGTGCTTTTCAGTTCCCTGGAAACTTTGTTAATATAGTCTTGCATTTGGCAATGATATTAATCCATGAAACAGCTTTAAAATCTACTATGCATCATTAAATTCATTTAATGCTTCATAATAGGTGTTTAAATAAGTTTAACTACCCCATATTTTCTGGAGAACTTGGTTCTTCTTATGAACTGCAAAGCAATTTATTTTTAAAATGTTGCCTCAAGGTTGATTTTAATTCAGACACTTTTACTGGAATTATATCAGGAAGCTCTATTGTAGGATATTATAATACTATTAGTTCAATTTTTTTTGAAAGCTGGATCTTTTTGTTCATTGAGATACTGAGTTGCCAGAAAATATTTTAAGAATTGTAAAGAACACACACATACCAAAGGTGTTTGAGCCAATATGGTGAAGATAGTATTAACATTCTCAAAACTGATAATGGATCAAATATAAAATTTTCACTGAAAATGTATTAATCACTGGAGAATTATTAAAAGAGAAGTTATTGTTTGAATCACACCAATGTTCCTACTGTGTCATGGCATAGTGGGGATTAGAATATGGTATACAATGAACATACAAGGAATAAGTCTACATGGTTGTTTCATACAAGATATATTGAGCTTACCTGGAAACTTCCAGGGATGAATATGGCTCAATATTAAAGGCTGATCTTGGTCAACCCCCCCCACCCCCCCACTCTGGCACGGCTGAAGGCCATGAAAGCATGCTTTCATATTGGGGAAAAGAAGTGGTCAAACTGCATCAGGGAGGATTGACCTTTAAAAAAGCCTTCCACTTAGTAGACTTTAAAGAGAGTGAATCTTCCCTCTGACTATTTTTTCTTCAAAATAAATAGTAAGATTCCCATTCTGTGTTTTCCTATGAGAATTTACAAGAATGGGAGCCCTCACTCCACCCAGCACCTGAGAACATGTAGCAGGGGTTACGTGATCCCACTCCTGAGTATTAGAACTTTCCCTGAGCATAAGTAACTGAACATCAAGTCTATATTGAACATTTTCAGCCATAGTGGTAACCAAAGGTTACCTCAGAAATCATCTATTCCTACCACCTCAATTCACAGATAACCTGGGAGAGGCTAATAATTCCCTCAGGTCATATGTGCCATAAATATGAAGGTAGGATTTGAATTCATGTCTTCCCACTCTAGAGTCAGTGTTTTTCCATGGTACCACAGAATTTAGGAGCTCCCACCGGCTATACTTCAGGAGGAGTCCCTGATTACTGCTATAGTCCTTGAAGATGACTTAGTTGCCTGACTATCTTAACACGTGCAGAACAAGGTGAAAGTTGACCCTCTGAGGATTGAACAGATCCACAAAGTGACCCATGTTTTGATTTTTATCAACCTTCTTCTGAATGTTGCATTCATCACTATTCTCTCAGGAGTTGAATAATTTGCTATATCACTGGTTCTCATAAATTTTGGTAGATTATTACATTTCCAGCCTAGGCATTATAACAGTAACTAATATAATACTTTTGTTGCCTGTTTAAAGTCTTTGTGGGCAAAGTTCTCATGGTTCTTTTGTCTTTGTGTTGAGGAAATTGCTGTCTCCTACCAGATTGTTACAGTTCCCTAAAGGCTCTGCTGGAATTTTCCATCTGACTTAAAAGTTAACAGTTCTTTTGTTTTTCTTTTATGGTTTATTTATTTTATATTATTACAATAATCTTATTGTGACAGTAAACATAAACCCCACCCCCTCCAAA
This sequence comes from Macrotis lagotis, assembly GCF_037893015.1. Classification (NCBI taxonomy): domain Eukaryota; kingdom Metazoa; phylum Chordata; class Mammalia; order Peramelemorphia; family Peramelidae; genus Macrotis; species Macrotis lagotis. Next base: position 115,746,972 of record NC_133664.1, on the reverse strand, counting down.
GAAAGATAGAGAAATCTCAAGAATAGTGAGAAAAAAGTATACTTCAGTCTGTGTTCAGATTTCATCGGCTCTCTGGGATGAATTGCCTTCTTTATCATAAATCCACCAGGGAAGTTGCTTTGACATCTTTCCCCATAGTTGCTATTACTAGCTGTATTTCTCTCCATTCTATTCCTCCCCACTCCAATTTATTCTATTATCTCTTTTCTTTCACCCTGTCTCTGCTCAGAAGTGTATCTGACTAGCCTCTCCCAAGATCATCCCTCTCTTCTATCACCTTCCCCATCCCCCTTATCCCATCCCTTTCCTCTCATTTTTCTCTAGGGTAAAATAGATCTCTATGAAGGCTCACTCATTCCCCTGGCTTTCCCTTGTTCCACTCCATTGAAAAAAACTTTTTTCTTGACTCATGTGAAATATCTTAGCCCCTTCTTCCTCTCCTTTCTCTTCCTCCCAGTGCTTTTCCTTTATCATCCATTGACTCCATCTTTATGTCATATTATACCCTTATATTCAACTCCCTCCTGTGTCTTGTCCATACATGGTCCTTCTAACTACTCTTATAAATGAGAAGGTGCATATGCACCTTCTTCCCATGCAGGAACACACGCAATTCAACATCATCAAATTCCTCATAATTCTAAAAAAAAAAAATTCCTCATAATTAGTCCTTCTCATCCACCCTTTCTGAGTCCTGTACTTGAAGACCAAACTTTCTGTTCAGCTCTGATCATTTCAACAGGACAGTTTAAAATTCTCCTGTTTCATTGACAGTCCATCTTTTCCCTTGAAATGGAATCTTCAGTTTTACTGGATAGTTGATTCTTGGTTTTAATCCAAGCTCTTTTGTCTTCTAGGATATCATATTCCAAGCCCTATAAGCCCTTAATGTAGTTGCTGCCAGAGCCTGTGTAATCTTGACTATAGAATCATGGTAGTTGAATTGTTTGTTTCTGGCAATTCTTAGTATTTTATCTTTGATTTGAGAATCTTGGAATTTGTCTATAATATTCCTGAAAGTTCAGGAGGTGACTGGTGAACTCTTGATTTCTATTTTACCCTCTGTTTCTAGGCTCTCAGAGCAATTTTGCTGTATTATTTCTTGAAAAATGAAGTCTGGGCTCTTTTCTTGGTCATGGCTTTCAGGAAGCCCAGTAATTTTAAAATTATCCTTCCTGGATCTGTTTTCTGGGTCAGTTGATATTTCATATTTTCATCTAATTTTTCATTCTTTTGGTTTTGTTTTATTGTCTCTTGATTTATTACAAAATCACCAGCTCCCATTGTCCATTACAAGGAGTTATTTTCTTCAGAAAGTTTTTGTATCTCCTTTTCCAGTTGACCAATTCTGCTTTTAAGGCATTCTTCTCATTGACCTTTTGGACTGCCTTTTCCATTTGACCTAAACTGGCTTTTAGCGTGTTATTTTCTTCATTATTTTTTTGGATCTTCTTGACTAAGCTACTGACTTGGTTTTCATGAATTTCCTCTATTGCTCTCATTTCTCCTCCCGATTTTTCCTCTATCTCCCTTATTTGTCTTTCAAAGTCTTTTTTGAGTTCATCCATAGCCTGAGTCCATTTCCTATTTTTCTTGAAGGCTTTGGGTACAGAAACTTCAACTTTGTCATCTCCTGAGTGTGATTTTTATCCTCCATGAGACAAAAGTAATTTTCTATGGTTAGGTTCTTCTTTTTCTATTGTTTGTTCATTTCCTCAGCCTCTGACTGATTTACCATACTTCCAAAACTTTGTGGGCTTTTGGGGACACCCCACAGGGATATTAATTCCTCCAAGGTCTTTTGAAAAGCCCTGACTGTTCTCTGGCTTATGCCCTGGTCTGTGGTATGGACAAACAGCAGAGTCTTGCCCCGGGGGAGCAGAGAGACCTCTACAGTCTCCCCCAACCCCCTTAATGTCTGTGGGCTGAGAGCTCTGGGAGTGCTGGGTGACTCTGCCAACTCTGGCTGCAGGTTCTCACTGCAGGGCTGCTCTGAGGCCAGCTCTTACTCTGGTGTGGCAGAGTTCTCTCACTACCCCTTCAAGCCCTGCCTGGGGATCCCTGGGCCAAGAGGTCTGGAAACCACTCCCTCTGCCCAGATGCCCCATGGGCATTCCTGGAAGGCTGGAGCTGCTTTGCTTGCAGTGGCCATGCCTTGTGGTTCTTTCCAACCCCCTTTCTTGTGGATCTTCTAAGTTGCCTTGGACTGGGAAATTGTATCACTCAGTCTTCCTCTAGATTCTGCCCCTTTAAATTTTGGCTAGAGTCATAACTTGACAACTTTTGGAATTTTGCGGGGAATGAGTTTCTGGTCACATGACTATCTTGGCTCCACCTAACAGTTCTTATATGAGTTATAGAGACCTGTTAGAATTTAAGTTCTTTTGAACTGCTTTGATTTTCTATTTCTCTTCTCTTGTGTTTACCATTATATTTTGCATATAGAAAACACTTAATCAATGCTCTTAGTTTAATTTATTTATTCATCTATACCCAAAGTGCCATCCTAATTCCTTTAAGGGGAAATCCTAAACAGGAGCCAAACTTCAGCTTTAAGGAGTTCCCTTGGGGATTGTGAGCTAGGGGTTAAAGAACCAATATATGGGGGGAAGGGGGAGCTTATATTCTCTCCAAACAAGTTGACTTTGCTCAGGACTGAACTCAATGGGGAGGGGGTGTTAGGATTTGACAGCCCCACCCCCACTGGGAGAGGGGGAGAGCAAGCATCTCAGCCTCCTGGGCCAAAGAGTAGTCTTGTATTTATTACATCATCATGGTTGTTTACATGATAATGGAGGTGGTTGTTGAGAGAAAGCTAGTAGAAGAAACACTGGAACAAAATCATATTTCATGAAGGTTTTTGGTTTGAATAGGATCTACTAAGTTGAAATGATTTCCTTTACTGTATTCTCTTAATAATCTAGAAATTTTATAGGTATTCATGAATATTCATAACATGGAAGACCCAACTGTCAGATTCAAACAATTTAAAGGTATTTAAATTGCCCTCAGCAATTTGATGATAATGACAATTTAAATTCCGGATACTCTAGGTCTCTGGAGACCCCAACCTTTGAGAGGAAATTAGCATATTGTTCAGTAAATTTAACAATAACTTTGCCATCATTCATTTCTAGCTCAGATATTGTTCTTCACGTTGTATGAATTGTTTTCATTTTCAGTTTTCCAAAGGAAGCATTTTTCTAAAAGATAAATGATAATGATTGTTTTATCAATTAATTCAGGAGAATTACTGCTTTAGCTAATATTTTAGAATATTTTAATTCATATATATATATTATATATCCATATTTAGAGAGTGCCTCTTGTTTATCCAGAACTATATTACATTTTGAAGAAGATCTGTTTTAACTTTATCATTTCCTTAACAGATACCACTGAGGGGATGCTTGACAGGACAGCACCAGAAAATGAAGAATATTTTTGGCATCTTTCTTCAAAGCCTCCTTTCAGTGAATTTCCAGACTCCACAGACAGAAATTATATCATTAGCTTAGCAGCTAAACTTTCCACAGAAGAAATACCAACGGTAAGATTAGGAAAGATGGGATAAAGGTGAAATTGAACATTGTAATATGCTATCTTAAAAAAGAAATTTAATGCTCTGAAAAAGTAACAGATTTCTCTTTTGGGTCTTCAGGGCATATTAGCACATAGCTTATTTTCCTAGATCAGATCACTTGGCAATAGATTCAGAATGATTCATTAAGAATTATTTAAAAGGCTACAATAAAATAAATTCTGTAAAAAACAATGTTCTGAGAAAAATTACTTTTTTATTTAGAGATAATGTATTATGTGCAGTTTGATTTTGCCATGCAATGATAAAAAGCAATGACCCAGCTAGTAGTATACATGAGTCCTAGCTCTGCAATTAAGTAGCCCTGTGATACTGGCCGCCTCATTTAACTTGAACTTCAGTTTCCTTATCTCTAAAATAAGATAATAATAGTTATATTACTTCACAGGGTAGTTATAGAGAACCAATGGAATAATATATATATAAAGCAGTTTATAAAACAATATTAAAATAGAATCACAGAGTCTCCAAGTTAAAATAAATCCTAGAGACTATTTAATTTAACTCATCTAGCAACAAGAATCTGTCCTATGAAACCCCTAGGAGATGACCATCAGCCATTTCTGGAATAAATGCAGTAAGGGGGAAATTCTCCTTCTCCCAGGTCAGCCCATTCCTCTATTGGCTAGTCCTATAAGTGGAACATTGGGATTAAGTGATTTGCCCAATGTCACATAGCTAGTAAGTATCAAGTATCTGAGGTCAAATTTGAACTCAGGTCCTTCTGACTGGCCTTAGAGTCAGGAGGACAGGAGTTTGAATCCAGCCTCAGATACTTACTAGTCATATAATCTTGGGCTACTCACTTAACCCTGATTACCTTGCATCCAGGACCATCTCTAATCATGCTGATTTCATATTTGGTCACTGGACCCAGATGCTCTGGAGGAGAAAGTGAGACTGGTGACTTAGCCCAACATCCCTCACTCAAATCCAATTTATATGCTTGTCTTAGCATCATTTCCCCGATATGTCACAGTCTTCTTTGAGAATGAAGGACAAACATTAACTCTGGGAGTTAGGAATTTTTTTTTCCTTCTAACAAACCTAAATTTGTCTTTGCAATTTCCACTCTTGGTTTTATCTTCTGACACTAAAGGAATAATTTTAATCCCTCTCCATCATTTGGCAGCTATCATGGGATGGGAAGAGAGTTCCCACATGGGAAGCTCTCCATGACAAAAATTACAACTCTTTGTTCTAATTGTATATTTATAGCAGGCTCAGAAATGTTTAATGAGCTGCTCATTGTCACAATTGGAAAGTGATAGAACCCACATTTGAATCCAGTTCTTTTGACTCAAGTCTTCATTTTGGCAGCTAAACATAACATGTTTTCATGTGGTATAATACTCAAAACATTCCACCATCCTCACTGCCTTCCTTTAGATACATCTATTGATCATGTATGCCTCTACTCCTAGACACTATGCCTCTCTTTTTTTTTCCAAGTCAACAAATAAAAATTTTTCAACTATTTTCTAAATATATTTTATTTGATTTTCCCCCAGTTATAGGTATAAAACAAGTTTTAATATTCACTTTTAAAAGTTTAGGTTCTGAATTCTCTCCCTTCTTCCCAAGTACCCCCTCCCCATTGAGAAAGCAAGTTATTCACTATCTTAAAAATGTGTAGTCATGCAAAACATCTCCATAATAATCATGTGTGAAAGTAAACATAGACCTCTCCAAAAAACACTTCAGAAGAAATAAAGTAAAAAATAAAACACCCTTCAATCTGTATTCAGACACATCAGCTCTCGCTAGGCGTAGTTAGTCTTCTGGTCACAACAATGCAATATTATATCACATTGTTAACCCACATTGAAACTTCACTAAAACCCTTCATTTTTTTCAGATTAATGTCTATTTCCCCATTTTATACATATAATGTTGATTTTTTAGAATCCAAGTATTAAGATCTACATTTGGGTTCAAGTAATGTCATTACAAAGGATAATATTCTATGAATTTGAAAAGAAAATTGCCTGAGGGTTTGACTTATTTCTTGTGTTCATAAATTAGCCAATATGAGTTAGTATTAATGGCCAGTTTTGACTAATAAAATTATAGAGAGGCATGTTCACTTTCCCTCTTTAAATGCATTTTTTGATGATAATTATAGAATGTTCCTCCACTCATGTCCTACCTCATCATGGGATGGAGGTGCCATTCATAGGCTATATGAGGGAATTCTAAGTTCTAGCAGGTAGATCCTACCAACCAGGTTGAAAGACCTTTGGTCCTAGGCCAGAACAGCCTGAAAGAACATCTGAGAGCCAGCCTTGCAGTATTTAGAAAGTCTGCATGATCAGAAGGTAGACAATGAAATAATGAAAGAGAATTGGGCCATATCCATAAGGCAATCTATTAAAGATAAAGATTTATTTACCTCATTGGTGAACTGAAGTACCCATTCTTGAGTGAACTGGAGTACTCATAATGGGTCTTTGGATCTTTGAAAGTAGGGGCTTATAAAAGACCAGATTTGGCCAATGTATGAGGGTAGGTCAGCATTTACAGATGTCACAAAAGCCTGTGATCACAGTTCCTACAAACTGTTTAGTCTTAGATATAAGTCCCTCCTCTCTCTCTGTGTTCACTGATGCCAAGAGGGCTATCACTCCACATGCTCATTTGATGCCTTGCCAATTTGTATAGGACCTCTCAGAGGGTGATTTTCACTGGTATATTTGAAGATTTCTCCATCTCACCTTTTCAAGGATGAAGCGTTAGATTTTTTTTAGGTTGTTTTTTTTTTTGCAAGGCAAATGGGGTTAAGTGGCTTGCCCAAGGCCACACAGCTAGGTAATTATTAAGTGTCTGAGACTGGATTTGAATCCAGGTACTCCTGACTCCAAGGCCAGTGTTTTATCCACTACACCACTTAGCCGCCCCGAAGTGTTAGATTTTTAGGATAGTACTTTCTGTTCTTAAAACCTAGAAATATGAGAGACAGAGTTGACTGTCCTTTTCTACTACTTTGTTTGCTCTACACTATTTCTGGTTCTTAGGAATCCTCCAATTTCCTTCTTTCTGGATCCTTAGCCTGAGGCTCCTGTAGGATATATAGTCACCTTTCCATACAAGGATCATCTCTGATATGGATCTAAAAAGGCATCCATAACCTAAAGCAGCCCTGGCAGAAATCAAATCCCCATTGGTTTTCCTGGATTTCTGTCCGGGTCACACTTTGCATGATTTGATTCCCAAGTCATATCAGGATGTCTTTGGGTTCCTCATTTTTTTTTTTGTGCTCAACAGAAATGGGAAGTCTCACATTTACAAAAATATTTGTAGCAGCTCTTTTTGTAGTGTCAAAGGAATAAAATTTGAGGGGATGCCTATCAATTGGGGAATAGCTGAACAAGTTACGGTATATGAATGTATGGAGTATTATTGTTCTATAAGAACTCATGAGCAGCTAGACTTTAGAGAAACATGGAAAGATTTACATGAACTGATGCTGAGTGAAGTATGCAGAAATAAGAGAATATTGTACACATTCACTGCAACATTGAGCAATGATCAACTAGGATCTACTTTGCTTCCTCAGCGGTTCAGTGATCAAGGATTATCTTGTTAAGGAAAATGCCATCCATAATCAGAGAAAGAACTAGGGATACTGAATTCAGAGCAAAGCACAATATGCTCACTTTTTAAAAAACTACTTTTACATCTTTCCTTTATTTCTCATAATTTCCCCCCCCCCTTAATTCTAATTCCTCTTTCATAACATGACTTCTGTGGAAATACGTTAAACACGATTGTACATGTCTACCTTTTACCAGATTGTTCGTTGCCAGGGGTAAGGGAGAAGGAAGGGTGATAGAAAATTGTGGATTGCAAATAGATAAATGTTGAAAACTATGTTTGCATGTAATTTGAAAATTTAAATAGAATTTCAATAACAGGACTCAAATCCCTGTAACTTTGGCATCTTACTAGTCCCTTTGGTGGGAGGAGGGGACAAGGAGTCTGCACTTTGGCTATGGTCCCCTGGTCTCCTAGCTCTCGTCTTGATCTTTAGGTCTGCCTCTAATCACACCCCTACTTGACTTGTTAGAGTCGTCATAGCTCTGCCCAGAGGTAGTCTGTATGGAAAAACTACTTAATAAGCAATGAAAATAAATCTTACAACCTGTTTCTCTGATTCTGTAAATAGTTTGTGTGTGTCTGGATGCATTTGGTGGGAGTGGAAAATACTATTTGTATATGGTAGCACTATGTCTTAGGACTCTGGGATGTGACTAGGGGAAAGAATATAATAGACATATTAATCCATGGATTGGTTTAGTAAAAATGAAAAAAAATGCATTATTGGTAGAATCTCCTCCTCCCATGTGTTGAAACCAATCTGAAAACTCTTTGACCCACACCTGACAGGGGCATATCCCAGACTTTGCTGTTGTCTTATTTTTTCCTCGCCTTATTTTTTTCTTTTTTTAAGCTTACAGATTCAATGGTGTCATCAAACTTCAGGTCTTCATGGGGCATTATCACATTTAATAGTTTGTCCCTAAAGAGAGAGATTTTTATCTATCCCAGATCTCAGAGGTGCTGTGCAGATGGCGCTGCAAAACAACAGAACTAACAACCTGCGTTAAGAGCTGCCCAAGAGCAGCTTTTAAAAAGTCTGGAGAGAAAATACTAAATTTCAGCAATGTGCTGAATTACGACTTTTCTGACATAACTGGTTGTACATATTTTAGGCACAGATTGTGGGTTCTAACAAGTCATTGATGCTTCTTCTATTGAAAACCAGCATTTTAAATGATGTAGAAAGATGAGATAATCAGCACTTGGCTGTTTTCATTACAGTATGAACACTTGAAAGTTTTCCTTCCAACAGTGGATTTAAATTAATAATAAAACTTTGGCAATTGTTTTTTCGAGGAAAACTCTGTACTAAAGAGCAAAATCAGTTAATCTACTTCCATCACATGCTGTTCTCCTTTCCTGGGCTATCTTTCTCAAAAATGAAAAAGGACATGATATCTATTCAAATAACCAAATGGTTCTTTTTCAAATCATTTCCCTCCCTTCCTTCAAAATTACTCCAAACTCATATCCACCTACCTTTCCAGATTGGATGTAAATCCAATCACACTTTGTCTTTTGTTCTTTGCATTTCCATTATTAGTTAATACCTAAGTTTTCCCTGACCCCACCTTTCCTCCTTTCTCCATTTCCTTTCAACTAAAATTAATTTTTCTCTTTTCGAATGTCCTTTCAGCATCATCTTAGATCCACTGAATATGTGTCTCACAATCTACCTTGTATCATACATATGTGTGAACACACCTAATCTCCTCCTGAACTGTACATTTTGAAAGGATAGAGACTTTTTTTTCTTTTCCTCTTTTCTATTCTCAACTCTTTGCCCATACCATATACTTGCAAATGGTTTTTGAATTGAATTGAGATAATTTCCCCCAGGGACTTATGGGAATCATTTAATACATTTGTCATTATCTCATAAGCTTACTGACATTCATTCAAAAATATTTATTAAATACCTACTACATGCAGAATATTACACTGAAGGAAATTTAAAGAAGCTCTGAAGGAGGTTACAATATAGTAAGGGAAGTGACATGTACTGATAACAATAAATTATAAATGGGAATAGAACATAAGTGCATTAGGGAAGGGTACAATGCAAGGAGGTAAGTCCTTAGTAAGGAGATTAGGGAAGGCTTTAAAAAGAAAGTATTTGAGGAGGATTTGGGAGGATGACTAGGATTTCCACACGAGAAAATGAGGCTTAGGCCATTATGAAAATAGGAAACTTTGGGGGCCCAAAGTCGTGCCTGTTTTTGTGAGTATATATTTCTCATTTTGATCCACCACCTCTAGTCTATTATATACTCCTTGGCACAAAGATCCCCATTCATTGTAAATCTGTAGTAAATATTATTGGTTGAGGACTTATTTTATTTTTCCTTTTCATTCTTTTCTCTCTCCTTATTCTTGTTCTTCCTGATAGCCCATGTCTCCCTCCACTCATCCACCTTATATCTATAATATGTTATTTTAGGGGCTCCAGGAAGACTCCATGCCTGCCCAGTAGTGGTTCCATTATGTGCCATAGCTCTTTGATTGAAGTAACCCCCCAAGAAGGAAATCATTCATTATCCAGGGTAGGATGGTTGGGGGCTTGTGAGAATGGACTCCAGAAATTATCTAGTCCAACTTGTCCTTGGGCAAGAATTTCCTTTACAGTTTCCCCAGTTCCACTCTTAATTGAGAAGTTTCAGCAGAGGCAGTGTAGCATGGCAGATGGAGTTCTAGCCTATTGTTAAGAAGACCTGGGTGCCTACAAATTTCAGGTTTCTCGGAAACCAATCCTCTTCATCAGTTCTTACAATACAGTAATACTTCATTACATTTGTGTACCATAGGGTGTTTGGCTATTCCCCAAGGATGGACATTCCTCAAGTATTCAGTTCTTTGATACCACAAAAAGAACTGTTATAGATATTCTTCTACACATGAGTCTTTTTTCTTTTTTTTCTTTTACTTCTTTGGGGTATTGCTAGGTTAGAAGGGATGTGTGTGCTCTTTTTAATAGGAATATAACTGGTGATCATATTTCTTGCCTAGGAAATCATTTCTATGCAAAGACGACGTAATGCAGCTCGGCAAGCCCTAATGGGGAAGATTCCTGCAAATTACACTATCCTGTTTCAAAGGTAAATAATAATTTTGTATCAAGCAAGTTTTCAATCTATACATTTTTATCATTTTTTGAATTTCACACATATATCACTGTATTCATATATACCATTCCTATTCTAAATTCCAAAGAAAAGTCAGATATTCTCCTGGAGAACATTATATTGCCAAATTTGGCTAATTTTAATACAAACATTTCTTTTAAAATGTACCATTATTCTGTATTTAATATAATATATTAGGTTACAATTAAATAATGGTTCCATTTCTAGACTTCTGCAAAGTTAATAAAGTGTAGTAGGTAATGTATGCCGCTTGGAGTCAAGGAGAACTGCATTCAAATCCCTGGTCTGATAAATTCTGACTCTATGACTTTGGATGAATCATTTAACTTCTCTGTTTTAATATTTTCATTTGTAAAAAACCAGGGAGCACAGCTAGGTGTTACATTGGATAGAGTACTGGCCCTAGGATGGATAGATGAATGGATAGATAGATAGATAGATAGATAGATAGATAGATAGATAGATAGGATTAGATAGACAGACAGACAGAAAGCTTAAATAGATGATAGAAAGAGATAGAGATAGATATAGATGTAGCTATAGATAGATAGACACACATTTTATATATATTAAATGAAGTGAATATATGGTGAAGAAAAGCAGGTGAGTTGGTCATGTAGTTAGAATAAAGATATCAGATGCACAACTCGGGCACTCTTCAGGTAATAAGTATGAACGACCTATCTTATTAGACAGCTAGGTGGTACATTAGTTAAGAGCACTGATTTTAGAGCAAGGAAGAGCTGAATTTAAATCTTCCCTCAGACATTAGCTATGTGAGGGCAGGTTACCTTTCAGCCTGAGCCTCCTGACCTATCTCCTCAGGTTGTGGTGAGGACCAAGTAAGATAATCTTTGTAAATACATAGATATATATGTTAACACACACACACACACACACATATTAGGCTAACATATATTAGGGCATATATATTTGGGCAGCTACTTCTAAATGAATGATGGGGTAGCTCCTCTTGACTATATGGGGCAAATAGGCTCATTACAGATATTAATAACTGAGAGGAAAATTGTTAGTTTTGGTTTTAGGAGAAATATTTGCTCCTACTCTTATGGTACATTGGTCTTCGTGGCTGCTCTACATAATTTTACCTGCTCTTCCCTGCTCTGACTTTTTGACATCAAAATGCTGCTAAATTCCTATACTTTTTTTTTTTGGCTTATGGAAAGTATTAATTTGACTCAGGTTCATCTACCCTTTTCCTTTAAAGAGCACGAGCTTTCTCATGACTTTTAGAACCAGTTCTAAAATGCTTTTTTAGCTTTGCTCACTTATTCTCTCTCTAATGGAAAAAAGAAATTAGAAAAGGAAGAAAAAAATTCCAGTGTGATTCCCCGCGTTAGTATCAAACCCCTTGGTAATCTCCTTGAATCAAGAAAAGGTTTCCTTGGCAACCATGATTCTATTCAAGTCTCTCACCTATACAGAATCACAGAATGCTACCTCTTCTCTCTGTATCAATGCTGATAGGATTTTTTTTTTGGTCTGATGAATTGTGCAGCTTCTATAATTTTTTTTTTAAACCTGGTTTTCGACTAGCAGCTTCATAACAAGGCCAAACTCTTTTTTCTTCATGAACATTTTAGAATCCACACAACAGAACTATTTAAAGGGAGAGATGCAGTTATTTCCTCATATGGTATCAATGATTAATAAGAATAGATTGTAGCAGGGGTACAGATGAAAATGTACAAGCAAGGGAAGAAATATTAATTTTCCTTGCAATTTGAAATAATAGAAGCGGCAAAATAGATTATATAGCTATAGATTAGAGCTATATCCACAATACTTAGGGATCTAAGATTTCCCTTAACTTTGGACCTTGAAGGAAACGTCTTGCTTGGAAGGTGTGTTCTCCTCATCTCTGCAAATTCACAGTCTCTCAGTTTTCTCTCAAGGCTCAACTCGTCCAGAAGGCCTGTCACAATCATTCTGCCCCAAGTTCTTGTGTCTTCTGAATGCATATACACACCTATGCATACATGCATGCATGCATGTGTGCATAAATATACACATGCACACACATATTGCAGGCATGTTCATGGGATGGGTTGATATAAAAGCATTGTATACATAACTATATATATGTAGGTATTATATTGCAATGGATTGTGTAGACACGAGCATGTACATGCATGCATATGTATGTCTCCATATTTGCATGTCAGTATGCACTTATATATGTTCATTTTGTTTCCCTAAATACACTATAAGCTCCTTGAGGCAAGGGTAATTGCATTTTTGTCTTTCAAGTCCCAGTACCTAACATCATCAGGTATAATAAGTATTATTAATCAATTCTTGTTGATTGATTGAATGACTATGTGGCTTGGCAGAATATGTTTCCTAGGATAGGACTCAGGAGATGGTGACATACTCCTTACTTTGCCACTAATTTGTTGTATATGATCACTCTGAATCTCACTTTCCTTTATTAAAATAGGAGTTGACATCACATAATCACTTAGGTCTTCTTCAGATTTTCACACTTTTGCTTATTGAAAAGGACAAAAAAGATAATGGAGGGGCTTGCACTTTTGGACAAAAAGAAATCCACTAAAAAACAGTCATGGAGTCAAGGCACATCCTCAGTATGACCACACAATGAACTATTTCCCATCATCTAATCTTCATTTGACCAACAAGAGAACTTTGGAATTGAAAACTGGGGAACAATGAACCCCAGGAAGAGATTATTGGACCCTAAAGGCATATTGTCTAACAGAATAAGGACTTCATTAATCTTTATGAATTAAAAGAGAAGTCTTTTTTCTATGACTTTGAACCAAGAAAAGACTCCAAAGCTGGTGGAAGGAAGACTTATTTTTATGAAGGACGACTATCTCAACCTGTATTGTTACCTGTTTCCTGGAAGAGTCAGTTGATGAGGGGCAGCTAGGTGGCACAGTGGATAAAGCACCAGCCCTGGAGTCAGGAGTACCTGGGTTCAAATCCAGTCTCAGACACTTAATAATTACCTAGCTGTGTGTCCTTGGGCAAGCCACTTAACCCCATTTGCCTTGCAAAAACCTAAACCCCCCCAAAAAGAGTCAGTTGATGAAGAAAGATTGTCTCCACCCCCCTCCCCATTGTGTGCATTATTGGGATAGTGTGCTCCAAGTTTATGGACAGTTTATTTTTGCTTTGACTTTTTTTAGTCAATGTTTTAAGAGTTAATGAGGGAATTTTTTTTTTAGTTATATAGAATAGTTATCTTGAAGTGAGGAGAGGAAGGGCTACAGGAAGAAATTTAGGTGATGAAAGAAACAGAAGTCCAATAAAAAATTTCTTTTTAAAAAAAACAGCTGTGAAAAACAAAAAAAAAAAAAAGCTGTGACTGATTTATGGGAAAAATAACAGCTGGGGCTCAGGAACTAGAGTATAAAGTAATAAGAGAGTAACCATCTCTTAGGTTTATCCATTGAACCGGGAAAGGTTTAGTTGTAGCAATTGCTGCCCCTCTGAGGAACCTCCAATAGACCAGTAAGAATGTGAGTTTAGTGGCTGAACTAATCCAGAGAGAACAGAGAGTGGAGAGAAAGGGGGGAAAGGAACTGCTACATTAATATTCTACTGAAAATAGAATTTTAAAAAATATTTTGAAAAGCAACTGCATCAAACTTTAAACTCACAAAGTTTATTTAACTTTCAGTTCCTTTCCTTTTTGACTTGAATCTCACCTTTTTTAATATGCCCGACATTTAGTCAAACGGCATTGCACTAAATTGTTATTTGCATTCACATTGGTCCCATTATATAATCATGCCTCACTGAGCTGATTTGGGGGGATAAATCAGTTGAATTGCCTTAACTCTGGCACAGGTGCCCAAAAGGCTGTTGAATAATTGCCAAGACCAGCCTTGTTCCGCTATATCAGTGAAGGATTTTTAGAGAACTTGATGCTCCTCCCTGTTTTGGTACATTGTAAAGGTCGTGCATTCACTATACAGTGGTAGAGAGAAATGCTGGCCACCATTCCTGAGATCCCAAGGACATAGGAGGATTCAGTTTGAGATACTTACCAGCAAACATAGTGATAAAGAACACTAGACTTGGAAACAAAAGACCAAGTATTTATAGAATCATGACTTTGACATCTATTATGTGACCACAGACAATTCAGTTAACCTTTCTAAAATCCTTTTTAAAAAAAAATCTATAAATAGGAATAGTAATACTACAATCTTACTTCTCAAGGCTATTGAGGAGAAAACAAAATATAAAGTTTAAATACCATATTCTGGTGACTTTTTTTATGATGAACTAGATCTGTTTTGTTTGAAGAAGAGAAGGAATAAATAAAGGAAGGAAAGGAAAAAATGAAGAAAAGGGGAGAAAGAAAGATAAGGAAGGAAGAGAAAAAAAGAATAATGAATGAAAAATATCTTTCATAAATGCTTGCTATTTTCCAAACACTATGTTAAGTGCTGAGAATACAAATAGAAAAATAAGACAATGCTTACTCTCAAGGTGCTCATATTCTTAACTGAGGGACTTGGTATATAAACTTTTTTTTTCTGTATTGCTGAAGACAACAGAAATCAGTAAAGAGACAGATTTCAATTCACTCTAAGGAAGAATTTTCTACTTATTAGAACTAATTAAGAAAAGGCCCGTAAAGTAAGGTGGCACAGTAGATAGAGCTCTGGATCTAGAGTCAGGAAGACTCAGCTTCCTGAGTTCAAAACTGATCTCAGTTTGAGATTGCCTCAGTTTCTTCACTGTAAAAGAGCTGGAGAAGGAAATAGCAAACCACAGTATCTTTACCAAGAAAACACAAATGGGGTTATGAAGAGTTGGACATCACTGAGCAACAACCTTGGAAAGACCATTCAATGAAATAGGTGAGATCCTTATTTCCACAGAAGCAGAATGACCACCACTCAGGGAAGTTGTAGACAAGAAGCTGCATAAGAGCTCATATTTTAGTGATTAAAGGGACTTGGAGCTCATCTAGTCCAATGAAACCATGACTCAGTGTGGAAATAACCTTAGGCCATACAACTAATCATTGACAGAACCAGTATTTCAATCCAGCTCAATCTGACTTCATAATTAGTGAGTGCTCTTATTGTCCTTTTCAAGTCTAAAATTCCAAGATAGTAGGTTTTATCCAAGGTCACTTTTTTTTCTTTTTTTTTTTAAGGTTTTTGCGAGGCAAATGGAGTTAAGTGGCTTGCCCAAGGCCACACAGCTAGGTAATTATTAGTGTCTGAGGATGGATTTGAACTCAGGTACTCCTGACCCCAGGGCTGGTGCTCTATCCACTATGCCACCTAGCCACCCCTATCCAAGGTCACTTT
The DNA here is from genome assembly GCF_037893015.1 of Macrotis lagotis. Classification (NCBI taxonomy): domain Eukaryota; kingdom Metazoa; phylum Chordata; class Mammalia; order Peramelemorphia; family Peramelidae; genus Macrotis; species Macrotis lagotis. Next base: position 115,731,307 of record NC_133664.1, on the reverse strand, counting down.
GCTAGTTAGTGGGAGCACTGTGATAAGTATTTAAAATCAGTGATTGCCAAAGGAGAAAAAGGAAAGGAGAGAAATACCTACTGAACATGTCAGACCTGTGACTTAATAACCCCCCTTAGCTACAGTCTAAAAGTTCCATTGACCAGTAAGTGGTATAATGTGGAAGCCTTAAAGTCATATATAATGATATTCCATGTTAGTTTGCATAATTAATAAGAGACTGATCATTAATTTGTTTCTTATTATTGGTTAAATATCATCTCTAAATGATTTACCCTGTCCGGTTTTGTATATGTAAAAATCAAAATTGTGTTGTAATATTTATATAGAAGTCTATACTCAAAGAAAGGAAATGTAGTGGTAGCCCAAGTATAGTGCTGACCCACTCTTGCTGGCATGATTCTAAATGGCACATGCATCCCTCTTTTCCTATGTTTTTAGTTGACTGACTCAGCCTATCCTGCATCCGTGTCGATAGGCCTAGAGGAGGTGAGAGTTTCTCTCAGAGTCCTGGGGCAGACATGTATGTGTGTGTGTGTGTGTGTGTGTGTGTGTGTGTGTAAACACATTCCTACCACCGTAGTTCTTGAATTCCCATAGTTGTGTTTTACAATTGCATGAATTAGCACAATTATATACCATTGACTCTTACATACGAAATTTATTAAAAGAATTTAGCAGTAAGACTATCCATAATCTATAGCCAATAGAAGACAAAATCAGGAATATATGGTCATTAGAATATAACCATCCATCCATAGACTTTGGAGACATTTTTTTCTACCTATGCACAAATTGTCTAGAGGAGAGAGTAGGTACACACAAAAATCTTAGCACCTAAGAAAGGTGAGTAGAGTGCCAAAGACGACTTACACCTCTCTTAGGGAACAGTCTCTACTGCTCATTCCCTGTTCCACTTCTGAGTGCTTCACTCTCCTTCTAGACAAAGTCACTTCTTACCCTCTGGGCCAAGTGTTAAGTTCAGAATACTTTCGTTAAGTCTGAAATCTGCCAACTGAATCTCCTTTCCTGTGGGCTAGAAGAGGGCAATGGAGACAAAACCCAGAGGGATTGTCCCTCTCTCCAGTCATGTCTCAGTACAACAGTGCATCAGCCCAGCTCCATAGTAAAGAGATGCACGGTCTCTCCTTGTCCACCCTGTTTCTTCCTCTCTTACCTCCCTCAGACTGTGGAAGGTGCCAGTGGGCAATGCGCTTCACCCAGGAGGAAGATTCTGTTTTCTTCCAATCTCTTCCTAGCCAGCAGCAGATCTAAGCATGTGCTTGAGTTTATTGCACCATACCCAAAAGCAGTTCTTCTTGTCTTCTGATTCTCCTTCATTCTTCTTCCTTCAAATACCATGGGCTGAGGGGGGGTGAGGGACTCTCTGCTATCATTTTTTATCTTCAGGCAGCTGCTGTATTGTCTCCCCATCCTCCACAGCTTCTAATACCTCAAGTTGGGGGCTTCATCATGAGAATTGGCTCTTCTCTGACACAAGTTGAAAAAAAAAACACAAAATACCAAAATCCACAGTTCAGTCAGACATAACACAAACAAATAATATATAATTTTCTCATTATCGCCAAACAATTTTATGATTTAGTTTCTCATCTATGTCCTTCAGTGGAAAGAATAATATATGAGCTACTGGCCAATGGTATAATACAGACATCCTTGCTACCACCAATCCCCTCCCTTGTAAGTAGTTTTATCTTTGAGCTGCTTTCAAATAGGTCCTCTTAGTACATTTAGCTGAGGGCTAGTTTTCTTTCAGATCTTCAGATCAGTCTCAAGCTACTTGTCTAACTTGCATGTCCTTTTCTGCAATTAAAATGTCTGTAAATGAAAGAGGGCAGTACTTTACCTGGGAGATGGCCAAAATGAGACTATAAGAGAATAGGGAAGCCATAGACAAGGATCTAAAGTAGAGGAAGTGCCTGGAGATAAAGACCTGATGAAAGATTACAGAATACTATAGAGGGAAGCCTAGTATTTTAAGCAATCTTGGGGGAGTTCTAATTGGGAGAAAGGAGTGGATGATGGTGTATCATGCAAGGAAAATAAAAATCAATGTTAGATGAAAGATAAGTATAGTCTGAGAAGAAATTTAATTTTCATGTTCTACTACCACTAACTCATCAAAAGAATCCTCAAAGACTGTCAGATTGACATCTGCTGATCTCACTGCTAGTGTTATAATATATAAAGAAAGTGTGTCCTTTGGACTAGCAAGCAAGAATTCTTATGATAAGTGAGTGGTTCTATTTCTTTGAATTTAAAGATGAAAGTCCAGGCTTTAAATTGAATCCAATATTTATAACTAGGATAGAAGATGGATTTGAAATATTTATCTTCATTTCCTATACTATTTTGACCTGAGGAAGTCTTGGAAAACTTAAAGGGCAAAGATGGTGAAGTCACTATTCTAGAGGTATGAAAACAAGAGCAAGACTTTAATCAACATATATTCTGACCTCATTAGCTGTTCAAAGAACACCATGGTGAGATGAAGGATAAAGTAAGCAATTTACCTTAAGTTTGAAGCATTTGAATGAAGGAAGGAATAAAAGAATGCAATGAATTTCAAGTACTATGTGCAAAGCACTAAAGATAGAAATAGAAAAGCAAGACTGTCCTGTTCTTTGGGCTTGTTGTTCAGTGGTTTTTGTTATGTCTGACTCTTCAAGATGATATTTGGGTGTTCTCCATGAAGATACCAAGTAGTTTGTCACTTCCTTCTCCAACTCATCTTACAAATAAGGAAACTGAGGCAAGGAAAGTTAAGTGATTTGCCCAGGGTCACCCAGCTACTAGATGTCTGAAGCCAGTACTCTACACATTTCACCCCTTAGCTGTTCAGCAATTTGGGGTGCTCAGACTCTACTAGGAGAAGAAAATATATATAGAAGGCTTTAGTTATTCAGTCAGATGGAAAAGACCACTAGGTCTTAGGATATGCTAGCAAAGCAGACAGTAATGCATCTTCTTCAGTATATTTCCACTGATGACCATAATATTCATATCAATTAAATTCTAGTTGATAATATCCATAGCCATTTTTCATGTTGAGCCGTTTGATAGTGACAAGGACACCAAACTAGTAAGAACTTTCTTTTCCAGGGGTTCAACAACTGGAGTAAGCTTTAGGTTGTTGGGTATATATAGGTGTGTGTCTGTGTGTCTATGTGTGTAGTTGAGTTGCGGAGGATGATGCTATTAACAAGTTTCACATCATAAAAGTCACCACAATACCTAGCTGCTTTGGTGGGTGGTGGTAAATTAAAGATCAAGTTTTAAGTATTTTTGCAAGCATCAAAAGCCATCTAATCATCTGTTTGTATATATAAGATATTCATGGACTTTTCTGACTTATGAATATCTTTTATGACTTTTTCCTTGACTTCTCAGTGACAAGGATTCCTTAAGTCCATTATGCTCATATTCCTGGGCACTGGCAGCCAAATGGTAATCCAGAGAAATGGTTTCTAGTGGCAACTCTGCAATTATTTCCTTGTGTTGTTTGAACAGATCTTTAAAATGAATTTGATCAAAGAGATTTTAGGACATATTTGAGAACCTATGATATGGAAATAATTGGCTTAATAGTTTTTGTCCCTGGATTGTAGATAGAAAATAGTTAGTGCAGAATAGAGTTGAATACAAAAAAAATTTAGGGATGATTTGAAGAACTGAGAAGAGAATCAAACAATCATTCTTCTAAAATAAGGAATTTTGTGATTAAGAACTGCTTATCTAACATTTTCTGGGACTACTAATTTATAAATTAGAGGAATTTTTATTGCTTGAGAAAATTGCGTAGTCATAGTTCTTTGAAAATATCTACATTAAGTACCCTCTTTTTAGATTTTAGGACAATTGGACCATCTCTTTTCCTATTAATTTAGGAGTTAATCCAATGGACCTTGTACATGTTGCCTACTTTATTTTGATCAATGATAATAATTATGTCAAACAGCTGCTTGCCTTGCCTTGGCATTCAATGCCTTCTCAATCTGGTTTGTCCCTACCTTTTAAGCCTTCATGTGCTCTGTATCTCAGCCAAATTCATTACAAGCTACTCCCTTAACACTCCATATTTCAACTCATTCCATTTAAATAAGTCATTCATATGCATGGAATGCTGCCATTTCCTTTCTGCCTCTCTGAAGCCCTCTATTTTTTTTTTAAAAGGTCAGCGTGGTTGCCACCTCCTGTGGAAAATCTCACCCGATTTATCCATCTGTTTGTGTTCTAATCTTCAATTTTCCTAGTACTATACTACTTGCCCTGTAAGACTCTGAGCAAGTCATTTCCCTGCTACCTCTCTCAGTTTCCTCCTTTGTAAAATGGGAATAATAATAATTATTATCCTCCCATTCAGTGAAGATAAAATGAAATATTTGTTAAAGCATGTCACAAAACTTAAAGAACTTTAGAAATGCTAGTTTTTCTTCTTGCTACCATATTTATGTCACTCCTCAGACTCAGTAGGTACACAAACAAGTAAATGAATGAAGATTATAATGGGAAAGCCTAAATAAGTGCTATGGAATCATAGGATTATTTTTAGAGCTTAGACTTTGGCAAGTCATATAATATAATATAATATAATATAATATAATATAATATAATATAATATAATATAATATAATATAATATAATATAATATAATATAATATAATATAATAGAAATACCTTCTTATTTTACATGCTGGAATAGTGATGAAGAGAGTACAGATCTATGACAAAGATTGCAGATATAGCAATTATGTCATACCTCCTCAGATTCAGTAGGTACTTAATAACTGTTGGACTGAAAAGACATTATCTATATTTAGTAAATAATCAAAGACCCATTCTAGAGTATATACAAATCTCAGAGAAGATAGTATGAAGTGATAGTTTTATGAAAAAGTTTTTTAAGAAGGATTTGCTTAATGTTACAAACCTGCTTAATCCACTAATTATTGTATATATAGAGAGATACTAGTCCAAGCATTGCTCTATACCTCAAAGATTTTCTTACTGTTTTCTTGGGGATTTAATAGTGTTTATGTTTTTCATGTGCCTCCTCTTTATTATGGCCTTAAATCTTTTCTTATCCTTTTAATTATTTTTAAGAATTAAAATTAATATTTAGGGTTCTGATAGATTAGAATTTTTCTAATTTCTCTGGTTACTCTTTCAGAGGTCCAGTACCAACTCCATTATCAGCCATTGCTCATTTAGACCAAAACTCACCTACAAGGCGGTGGGCTAAAAGTATGTTTGGTGATGATTCCAATCTTATTCCTCCACCATGCTTTTCTGAAGGAGTCAGGTAAGCTGAAATACTTTCTCTGTGCTATTCATAATGATTACAATTTTGACTGGTTTGGAGATGCAATATGTGAAATCATAAATTAGGCAGCCTAACTTAGTAAAAAGAACATTATTTGGAGTCAAAAGACCTGAAAACATTCAAAGTTTATACTTTCCTTTACCTAATCTTATTTATTTTCATGTGTTGTCGTTTATCTTTCCTTCTTGAAGAAGTCCATGACATCAGGGAAGTGATGCCATGACATCTTGTGAATTGGGTTTAAGTGAAGGGGCTCTGTGCAAAATCACCAGCCTCACTTTCTCCTCCAGAATCATTTGGATCCAGTAGCCAGATATGAATTGGAATGACTGCAGATGATCCTGGAAGCGAGGCTGTGAGGATTAAGTGATTTACCCAAGGTCGCCCAGCTAGTATTTGAGGCCAAATTTGAACTCAGGTCCTCCTGACTCCAGGGCCAGTGCTCTATCGTCTGTATATACATTAAAGAAAACCAAGGGAAATCTATGTCTTCAGATAAAAATAATGTCTATAAACAAGTGGACTAGTCATAATTAAAAAAGCAAGATAAACTAGAGGGAAATTCTAAAGCAAAGTAGTATATTTGACTTCCTAATTATCAGTGAGACAGTGGATATGGAACTTATGACTAATTTGGCTAGAGAAGGTTTATTTTATTTAACAGGAATAGAATAAAATGAAGAGAGAAAAAATACTATATGTTAAGAATATGTGTTCATTAAAGGAAACCTAGTAACCCGAGAGGAGAAACCTATTGGGGAATCTTTAGGTTAGATTAGACTGGATGTGGAAGAAGAAGAAGACCATTTGCACATCAAGCATTAGGAGTAATGCTTGATATGGATAGGATGATAATGAAGACTTTGAAAAAACTGACCTAGTATGGAATTTGGAGGTCAGAGAACCTTGATTTAAATTTGGGCTCCTGTCGGCTAGGTGGTACAGTGGATAAAGCACCTGCCCTGGAGTCAGGAGTACCTGGGTTCAAATCCGGTCTCAGACACTTAATAATTACCTAGCTGTGTGGCCTTGGGCAAGTCACTTAACCCCATTTGCCTTGCAAAAAAACAAACAAAAATAAATAGATAAATTTGGGCTCTACCTCTTACTACCAAAGTGACCATTGATAAGTCATTTATTCTCTTCTCAGGAGAAAGTAATTGGAGAGTTAAGATAACAAACAAAATCTGGTAGGGAAATAGAAGATTTCAGTGATGTCGACTTAACTCTCCAGATATTTGCTGACCTGTTCTCTCTGCCAAAAGCTGGACAGCCAATGTATTGATGATTTAGATGAATGTTTTGATCCTTTGCAAGATGGAAGAATGACAAGGAAAACACTACCCCCCCCCCCGACTGGATTCAGACAAACAAGAAAGAATTAGTTGCTTTAGCAGAAACAAGAGGAAGCTTGGGGGCAGGTAGTTTATGACATGGGCTCTTTCTCTCTTGTTCTCTCTGTCTTTCTGCATCTCTTCTTTGTCTCTCTGTCCATGTCTGTGTCTCTGCTTCTGTCTGTCTGTCTGTCTCTCTTTCTCTCTCCCTCTTTCCCTCTCTCCTTTAAAAATAGATTTTCAAAAGTTCAGAGAAGGAAGAAGTAGGACCCAGTGACTTATTATTTTGCAGAAGAAGTCATTCTAAGAGGAGTAAGAAGCTCTCAAGAATGAAATTTAGAAGTCATAAGCAGAAATTACTGAGATGAGGGAAAAAAAAAAGAAACTGCCTGAAGGGACCAATATAAATACACAGGAAACTAATGGTCATAATTAGATTTCTAAAAAAAATGGATTAAGGTCATTGACTAGGTCTGTAACCCAAAGAAATTTTTTTAAAAAGGAAAAGGAAAATATGTACAAAATTATTATAGCAGATCTTTTTTTGTGGTGACAAAGAATTAGAAATTGAGGGGATGTCCATCATGTGGGGAATACTGAATAATTTATGGTATGTAATTGTGATGGAATTCTATTGAACTAGAAATGACAAGCAGGATACTTTCAGGAAACCCAGGAAGGCTTACATGAATGATTGCAAAATGAAGTGAGTAGAACCAGGAGGACATTGTACATAATACCAGCAATATTGTATGATGACTTGGCAATACAATGATCCAAGACAATTTCAAAGGACTTGTGATGGAAAATGCTATCCATCTCTAGAGAAAGAACTGAGAGAGTTTGAATGCAGATCAAAGCATCCTTTTTTCTCCTTTTTTCTTTTTCTTTTTTTTTGCAAGACAGTGGGGGTAAAGTGATTTGCCCAAGGTCACACAGCTAAGTAATTATTAAATGTTTGAGACCAGATTTGAATAAGTCCTCCTGATTCCAGGGCTCGTGCTCTACCCACTACACCACCTAGCTGCCCCCAATATCTTTTTTTTAAAAATCTTTATTTTTCGTGGTTTTTCTTTTTTTTGATTGCTTGCTCTCTCAAAGAGGAGGGAGGAGAAGAGGAGAGAGAGAGAAAACTTGGAACTCAAAATTTTTAAAAGCAAATGTTAAAAATTATTTTCATGGGTAATTAGAAATAAACATTTTTAAAAATTAACCTAATTTTTTTAAAAAAGATATGGATAGAAGATGGAAGCAAAAACACATACTAGAGGATGAATATGTGAGTGTTATCATGGTATCATGAGAATTGTGTGAAGAGTGTTAAAGGCCAGAGTAAGTTGGGGCTGATAATGAACAATAAAAAGGGGTTCTCTTTAACTATGTTAAGAGCACAATGAGCATGGAAAAGACAGACAGTTAGGACTAATGCTTGCTGTGGATAGGATGATAATGAAGACTTTGTAAAAGCTGACCTAACATGGAATTTGGGGTCAGAGAACCTTGATTTAAATATGGGCTCTACCTCTTACTACCATTGACCATTGATAAGTCATTTATTTTCTTTGGGCCTCATTCTATATCTTTAAAAATGAAGAGCTTAAACTAGATGACTTAAGTTCTTTCAAAAGTTCTAAATCCCCCTTTATAAAAATGAATGTTGAAAACTAATTTTTATTTTTGAATTATTTTTAATTCATTAAATATTTCCTAATCACATGTAAAATTTTTATTTTTAATTTTAATTTTTTAGATTTTTTTGCAAGGCAATGGGGTTAAGTGGCTTGCCCAAGGCCACACAGCTAGGCAATTATTAAGTGTCTGAGGCCGGATTTGAACTCAGGTACTCCTGACTCCAGTGCCGGTACTCTATCCACTATGCCACCTAGCTGCCCCACATATAAAATTTTTAAGAACCATTTTGAAAATTTTTGAACTCTAAATTTCTTTCTTCTTCTTTCCCTAACACATCTCCTTGAGAAGGCAGGCAATTTGATTTTGATTTTATATAGATAGATAGATAGATAGATAGATAGATAGATAGATAGATAGATATGAAGTCATATGAAACATTTCCAAATTAGCCACACAAGCAAATAAAATAATAAAGATAAAAATAATGAAAAAAGTATCTTTCAATTAGTACTTTATCAATTCTCTCTGGAGGTGGATAGTATTTTACATTTTAAGTCTCTTGGAATTGTTTTGGATCATTGTCTTGATCAGAGTAGGTGAGTCATTCTTAGTTGATCATTCTTACAATATTGTTGTTACTGTGTACAATGGTTCTATTCACTTCACTTTGTATCAATTCATGTAAATCCAGATTTTTCTAAAAGCAGCCTGCTCATAACTTCTCATAACATGATAATAGTTATCACAATTATATACCACAAATTATTCAGCTATTCCCCAATTGATGGACATCCCCTCAATTTCAAATTCTTTGCCCACTACAAAAAAAGGGCTGCGATACTTTTTTTCTTTTTTACAAATCCTTTTCCTTTTTCTTTGGTCTCTTTGGGTTACAGACTTAGTAATGACATTGCTAGACTAAGAATATATATGGTTTTATAATCCTTTGGATATAGTTCTGTATTGTTTAACTCCACCAACGATGCATTATGACCCACTTTTCCCACACCCACCCTGGCATTTGTCATTTTCCTTTTCCATCATTCAGAAAGAGAAAGATAATATTTCTCCAGGTCTGCTATATTCTGTCTTCAATTCTGGGAGCACAAAGACATAGACCAACAATGAAGGAGGTCAACAAGACAATGGCCAACATGGATGTTTAACCAGAAGAAAAGATTTAGAGGGAACACCATTGCTATCTTCAAGTATTTGAAAGGGCCTAATGGAGAAGAGAGATTAAATTTGGTCTGTTTGGTCCTAAGGTGCAGGACCAGGAATAACGAGTAGATTGCAGAGAGAGACTTAATTTCCAACAAGTAGAACTATCTAAAAGTGGAGCAGTATGCATCAGGAGGTATTGCATGTCTCCACATTGGAAGTCTTTGTGTAGAGTGTGGACAACCATTTATTGAAAATGCTATAAAATTAATTCTTGTTTGTTGAATTAAATGGTCTCTGAGGGGCCATCCATTACTTAGCTTTGGGGATTGAAGTGTTAGGGCTCTGCTAACTTACTCCATGACTTTTGTCAATACATCTCTGGATCTCATTTCTCTTAGGTGAAGGCCCCTTCCAGCTCTTACATTCTATGTAAGAAAATTTCACTACCTGTGCTGTGTGTGTATATTATATGCATAGCCATACATGTATGTATATATACATAGGTAATGTGTGTATTTATGTATACTAGGTATGTATATGTGTACAGGCTATACATGTTATATGCCTGGACATATATTTAGATATTAATGATACTATTACTATTTTGGTTAAAGAAAAAAAGGAAAGATATTTAACAAATAAACATCAGAAGCCAATCTTATGCAAAAGAGGGAAGGAAAGCATGATTTCTGAAATTAATAATGGCCACTTGCTTATAAGTTATAACCTTTCAGTACTGACAAAGAATCGAGTCCCAGAAATCCACTTATCTGGTATTAAAATGACAGTCCCAAGAAGTTGGGAACTAGGCTGCGGTTGTCGATCCTGCACTGCCCCCTGGAGGTTAGAGCGGTGACCTGCACCCTCTCTGATCTGGGCCTCGCAGGAGCTATCATTTAATTCTTTAATTGTTTGAAGAGACCAGAACCTATACATTAAAATATTCAATTTTTATGAATAAACCAAATAGATAACTTAAAATCTAGAAATGGGAATCATTGTTGCCACTGTTCAAAATTAATTTTAATAGAACATATTGTTTAAAATTTGATGAACTAGGGAATGTTTTGCATGTAAAATGTAGTATGTCTCTAAACGGAGAGCACTTTATTTCACAGCTTGTTGTGACATTTGAGTTTTTCACGTCACAAATATCTGATGATGAAAAATAACTGTCTGTTCCCTTTAAATTATCCAAACTCTGCCCACTCAGTAGACAAGGTAGAGCCTCCCCCCCCCAGTAATTAGTTAATTAGCATGCTGTAACAATGTTGAAACTGCAGGCCCCTGTGGATTTGTTAGTGATCTGTATTTGTTCTGCTGCGGAGTCCACTGATGGGAATAAAGGGAGAGCGTGAGGGAATAAGAATATATAATAGGTTGCATTGGGAGCATCCATCCTCTGTTCCAAACAGGAAAGCAGGAAGCCATCTAACTAGTAACTATGGAGCAATGAGGACTTGGAAAGGTCTGACCCTGTGCATGTGGCAATAAACGTCTTTCCACTCTCCTGCATTTTTGTGTTTGACTTTTATAGCATTTTCATTTAATGTTGCGAGTAGTATAGCAAGAAAATATAAGGAGGGGAAAAATTAGCTTGTTAACGTGATCCATCTCCTGTGCTTCAATTCATGGTCCATCCTTTTACAAAAATGAAGGATCAAAACATAGATTTTTAAAGATCCAGTTGAAATATTCTCCTCATTTGTCTATTGTTCTGCTTTCAATATACCAAATTTTATCAAACATCACTTCAGAAATGTGGCCATGGAATCTGTGAATTTTTATGCAGGGGTGAATGAGAAAGTTTATTTGTAATGAATAGTTTCATGCTTCAAAACATATGGAATGAAAGACCTTGTAAAGCTGAAATACAACTGAAGTCATCCCTGGGGGATGAGCGGTCATTGGCTAGGCCAGAATGAGCGTTGTTGGTGTGGGGATAGAGTTTAAACCCAGAAGACTAATCTAGTGAAGTGGTTTTCAACCAATCTGCATAGCCCTGTGCTGGGTGGTGATAGCTCTAATAGAAACCATAGGCGGTGGAGAGTACCAGAGATACTTGCTTTGCATTACAGTTGCTACAAGTTCTCCTAGTTTTCCTGCTTTGGGAAGTGGGTTGTTCGGCGCACAGTCTAGGAGGTTGATTATCCATTGATTCAATTTTTCGTATTGGTCACTTTCCTTAAAAATCTGTGATCATTTCCTTAAGGAGAAGCTCAATTCCTGTAATCCTTAGTAGTATCAATTTACAAATGACACCACCTCCTCCTCTCACACTCCCATGAGGAAAACTGATTTTTTTCCCAAAGATCTGAACTCCAGGGAGTGGAATGACCTCTTATACAAATAGATAGCAGGCTGCCTTCTCCTATGCAAATATAGAGCTGTATAGAGTTAACAAGTTACAAGATGCCTATGTGTGTCTACTCTGCTCCCCAGGGGGAAAAACCAATTAATTCCCTTTTGTTCTCCCATACATCTTGAGGAGGGGGGAGAGAAGTTTATACCTTCAAGGGAAAATAGATTCCTCAAACTAGACATTTATTTTCCCTTAGAAACAGTGTTGCAATTGTGTATTCATAATTACATAAAGTTCATCAATTTGTATTTTAAAAATCTTTTGATAACAGTATATAATTAAAATTGATTTCCTTTGTGATCCATTTTTAATGCATTTTAAAACCATTATTTTCAGGAGTCCATAGACCTTACCATTTTGAAAAAAGGGGTCCATTATATATATATATATATATATATATATATATATATATATATAATTAGATTCCCCAAAAGCCCTCCACTACTTTCTGACTTATGACTTTTGTCTCTTTGGGAAAATGTTACAATTTTACAATCATTAAGATTCTATTCCATCTCCATAACTAGTACCTCCTCTCTGTCCTGGGAAGCTGCTAATTAATATTTCTTTATCAGCTGTTGGAACCATTATCTACTGCCACTGGTGGAGGGAGGAAAAGGTACTGTGAGATTACCCCAGGCTGACTTTCAAGATCTTTTCTTCTCAACTCAGCCTTCTTCTTCAAAGGAAAGGGTTATTTGGGGTGGGGGTAGAGGTAGATGAATTTCATTCCATTCAGGATCTGTCCCTGGACCACTTGGGTCATTGGGTCATGTAACCTGCAGCTTCAATAAGGTTCAAGAGGGAACCCTTGGGGACATCTGACTTGACCAACTTTGCCCCTGTATTCCTGCTGCCCCAGGAAGGTTTCCTGTTCTCACACAATGGACACGGGTAATCAATATGCAAACCCAAAGACCAACTAGTAAAGCAAAAGCAATGTGGAAGAAAGGTCAAGGAAGGAGTACCAATGAAAAAAGGGATTAAATACAAAGAAGAGGAGAGAGAAGAAAGATATTGGCAAATAGACGATTTAAATGACAATGGATAGTAGGTAGCTGAAAAGCTGAATGAGAGTGATGGGCCAGACTAGGAGAAGATAGAAAAAAAGACAGAAAACCCATAGGAATCTCTCTGATGATTTGGGGCACTAGGTTTATAGATCCCAGGTTTGTCAGTTTATTCAACCAGACCAATCCTGTCACACTCTCTGTTCCATTTAAATGCTACTTTTTCACTTTTATTGTCCTAGTGCTGGTTTCCCAGGAATATTACTTCCATTTGTGACATTACTGCTATAAAACTATCTATCCTTTGACAATATTGTTTCACCTAAAATTATGTTTCCATGGACCTATTTAATGACACTGAGATTTGTTCTACTGGATGGATATAAACTTTTTCTTGGGGACTTATGGGTGTAATCATTACAAACATCTGCTATATCTTGCTATATTTGATAATGTTATAGCTCTAAGTTTAAGTGATATAGGGTATAGGATTGAATAGTTATTGACCCCAGGAATTGAGCACCTAGGTGGTGCAGTGAATAGATCTCAGGGCCCAGAATCAGGAAGTTCTGAATTCAAATCTAATCTTGGACACTTGTGACCCTCAAAAAGTCACTTAACCTTGTTTACCTCAGTTCTTTATCTGTAAAATAGAATGGAGAAGGAAATAGCAAACCACTCCAGTATCTTTGCCAAGAAAACCCCAAATGGGGTCTGAAAAGTCAGGCATGACTGAATACTACCACTACCACCCAAGGTATTTCCAAACATATGCAAGACAGGGAAGCTCTGGTGATTCCTGGTCTGAATATATTACCACAAAAGTCCCTTCATTTTGATAATAATTGTTGATTTTTATGTAAGGGTGTAGGTAGGCTCAATGGAGTCAATCAAATCACCTACATTTCTCTTAGCATGATAATGTGGGGATGGACTGATTTGATTATTACCACCAAAAATATAGTTTTACTCAAGGTCCAGAAATCACAACCAAATTCCTTAGTCAATATGAATTTACTTCCTGTACAATTTCACTCCATTTCATCCAGGGACTTTCTGCAACTTCTAAATTTTATCAAGAACTTTTTATACCTGGTCTAAATTAGCCTTTGATTGGTTGGTTGGTTGATTCAATAGAAGTATATAGGCCTTATTCACACTTAGTGCCTACTTCTGACTTGTTGACGACTCTTCCTAGAAGTAGTCTCTCCTGTTATGAGTAGGACTAAATAGACTAGGTCATTTGATTGACTCGACCCCTCCCCCAATCCTTGTATTTATATAGTACTATAAAGTTTGCAAAATAAACATTTTATCTGTCTTCATGACAAGCTTATGAGTTAACCCAAGCTAAGTCAGCTAGGGGATAGAGAGCCAGGCCTAGAGTCAGGAAGCTTCAAATTTGGCTCCAGACATTTCTTGGCTTTGTGACACTTTCCCTCTTCTTCTGTTTCCTCATCTATAAAAATGGTAATAAAAATATTATCTTCTTCTCAGAGTGGTTGTGAAGCTCAAATGAGAGAATAATAATAAAGCATTTAATACAATATCAGGGACATAGTAAGTTCTTCATAAATTTTAACCATTATTATAACAAGAAAACTGAGATTTAGAGAGTCTAAGCAATGTCTCCTCTGATTCTGTGTCTGACATTTCTTTCCATGAAACCAGGTTGGCCCTTCTTTTTCTACACTCCAGAAGATGTAGCCAGATTAATCATTCAAGCTGACTGTGGATGGGATTTACTGATCATGAAACTAGTTTTATAAAGTGCTTAGCATCTGTTTGTAATTTAACAACTCAACTGAAGTACAGAGTCTCAGACTAAACCTCAAGGCTGAGCTAGGTTTTCACATTATAAATTTTGAAATGGAAGAGACTTTGGAAGGAGGGGTTGAGTCAACCCCCTCCCAAATAGTCCCAGAAAACTTTAAGAATTTGCCCATATTCACTCAAATATTCATGTGACAGAAATAGAATCGGAACATTAGTCCTCTGCTTCTAATCCATTCTTTTTACTGTACTTTTGAAGTGAAAGACTGACTATCCAGTGATAAATGCTTATAATGTGTTAGTCTTATTGTGAAATGAAATGTTCTGTTCCTCTTAGTAAAGGTATGTTCTCTCCTACATAAGGCTCTCTTATAGCTTTCCATTATTTCATCTGGTATTAAACCCTGAAACCAGGAGGCTCCTGTACTGCCATATTCTTTTTTTTCTTTCTCCAGACCACTCTCCACTATTCTTCAAGTTATCCCTCTCACTTCAAAGCTCTTTTCACAGTCATAGGCCACCAAATTTCCTCCATCCCCTGAAATTTCACCTCCTCCATGAATGAGAGTGAATAAATCTGGAACCTAGGACAATGAAATATGCTCAATCATAGGATGTGGGTTAGATCCTCTAACTTGGCTCTATCCCTTTTGGCATCTTCTGAGACAGCTATCTTGCTCCTTAGATGGCAGAGAAGGGAGTAATATAATTTATTCCACATTGGGTCCAGCAAAAGTATCATGCTTAATTTTTTTTAGGTTTTTGTCAAGGCAAATGGGGTTAAGTGACTTGCCTAAGGCCACACAGCTAGGTAATTATTAAGTGTCTGAGGATGGATTTGAACTCAGATACTCCTGACTCCAGGGCAGGTGCTCTATCCACTATGCCGCCTAGCCGCCCTCTTAATTTTTTTTTAATCATGGTACTAAACAACCTTATAATACCTAGGCAATTGAAATGCAACAGGGATGCATTCCACAACAAAGGCATCACTTTATGCAAGTTAACCAGATGCTAAAAATACAGCTTTGTATCTAAACACAGGAATATTAATTTTTCTCTTTCTAGTAAAAAATAAATGCTGTTGTTGTTCTTCAGTTGTTTCAGTCACGTCCAATTCTTTGTGATTCCATTAGGGGTTTTCTCAGCAAAGAAACTAGAGTGATTTTCTATTTTCTTCTCCAGCTTATTTTACAGAGGAGGAAACTGAGGCAAACAAGGTTAAGTGACTTTTCCAGTATCACACAGGATGTTTGAGGACAAATTTAAACCCCGGTCTTCGGTCTTCTTGACTCCAGGCTCTGCACTTTATCTTCTGCACTACCTACCTGTCCATAAATAAACATACTTGCATTTATTATTCAGTAAGCTTGTACACCTTCCTAACCATTGTCTCTTACAATCTTTTGCTTCTTTAAAGGCACTACTCAAAGTCATCCACTACACAAAACTTTTCTAATGGTTCTACTTGTGAGCCTCTCTCCTACCCTCACTTACCTTGTATTTACTTTTAATTTATTTTGTGTTTGCTTAAATGCAATTTTTGTCTAGAACCTCCATACTAAGAGGTAGTGTGACTTGATGGTTAGGGATCTGGCCTTGAAACCAGGAGGACCTGTGTTTAAGAACTCCTTCTGACCCCTAATGACTGGATGAGTCTCAGTAACCTATCAGCATTTTAGGCAACTCTTCTGACCATAAGTTTGCAGAGAAAGTATTGACCTGCATGGGAAAAGGAGTGTCTTCACCTGGAAGTTCCTTACACCAATGAAATCTCAAATCTGATTCCTATTCTTTATGGGAAATTTGCTTTCCCCAATAGAATGTAAACTCCTTGACCATTTCATTGTTATTGCTGTGTATCCAAATATTAATAGTGCCTGAGTATATAATAAGATAATGCTTATTGAATGAATAAATATTCAATATCAGGGCATTCATTTTTCTTTTTTTTCTTTTCAGTTACAGAGAATCATTTATTTTATCTAAAGCTCCTCCATTATCAACATTGGGTCATTTAGGTAAAGAGACTATGGAGAGTCAAGCTCCTGTAAATTCAGATCTATCAAAAGCTTTTCTTTTAGCAGAAACAACAAAAGGTACGAATTTTATAGTTTTCCTTTGAACTTTTAAAATTCAAATGTATGTTTCAAATGAAACATGAAATTTGAAAGTATGTTTTAAAAACCAATAGGATAAGAAATCAAACTTAATGCTGCTAGTAATTATTAAGTCAATAAGTTAATAAATATCAAGTGCCTACTATGAGTCAGACACTGTATTAAGTGATGCACTAATCAAAGAATAGATACATTATTGCTAGACCTACATTCACCAAAATCCAAAGATCAAATTGATCAATCTTCCTAAAACGAAGCCCAGCTTGTGTCACTACATGATTCAGTGCCTTCTCTGGCTCTTCCTTGCCTGGGAAACAAACCCAAACATTTTAATGTAGCATTCAAGGCTTTCCATCACCTAGCTACAAGCCCACCTTTCCAAGCTTCTTCAGTACTTCTCCTCATATATATCTGAGTATGTCACCCTCTGTGACATTCATGTTTCTGATGAGCTCTTGGACCATCTCTGCCTATTGACATTCTTCCCATCCTTTCATACCTTTTTCAAATATCCTCTCCTTTTTGGTTTTTTTTTTTTTTAGATTTTTCAAGGCAATGGGGTTAAGTGGCTTGCCCAAGGCCACACAGCTAGGTAATTATTAAGTGTCTGAGGTTGGATTTGAACCCAGGTACTCCTGACTCCAAGGCCCGTGCTCTATTCACTGCGCCACCTAGCCGCCCCATGTCCTCTCCTTTTTTGAAGACCTCCTGATTCTCATTAGTCAAATAGTGTCCTATCCTTCATCTGATCCTATAGTCCTCTGTGCTTTGATAATTATTTAAAAGTATAAAGTGCCTTTTAAGTATTTTACTTGCATTTTTATTTTCTCTTCAGATCTGTATTATGTTTATTTATATTTGTATGTATACATATATATTATATATATATATCTTTTTACTCATATTAGATTTTAAGCTTCTTGAGAAAAGGTGCTATTTTATTTATCTTTGTATTTTCTCAGGATCTAGGCTGGTATAATTCAATATATAGAAAGCATTTAAGAGCTATTTGAAAAAAGACTGAATAAGTAAATGCTTCCACTTAAGTTTTCTTTCCATTATTCATTATGGCATGAAAGTAATCTTACACCCTTGAAAGGCAAGTTGTACCAGTTTCAACTAGAAAAGCTTAGAATACAGATTTAGAAACAAACCTGTTTCCTCTCTGAAAACCAACCTAATTCAATTGAGAAGTCAGACATCTGTAAGTTGGTCATCAGGCAATGATTCATTTGGCCATAGTAACTCATGGAACAAAGAAAAATGGATCCCTTCCCCTTTCCACTTTGGCAGTGATGGTGGAAGAGTGATGAAAAAGAAGGTAGAAGATACTAAGACATTAACCACAATGCAAAGATTGAGTTGATAAACTGTTGCAAAATCTCAACCAAATTGCTATTGGAATTCTTACTCTGAAAGAAATAAAAAGAAGAAAATACAACAAACTTTCCTTGAGGGAAGGAACTTTTTTTTGTCTTTGTATTCCTGAAATTTAGTACACTTCCTTGGACATAGTAGACACAAGCAAGTTTTTGTTGAGTTGAGTAGAATTAAATCAAGAAGTCATGGGGGCGGCTAGGTGGCATAGTGGATAAAGCACCGGCTCTGGAGTCAGGAGTACCTGGATTCAAATCCGGTCTCAAACACTTAATAATTACCTAGCTGTGTGGCCTTGGCCACTTAACCCCATTTGCCTTGCAAAAACCTAAAAAAAAAAAAGTGGGGGGGAAGAAGTCATGGAAAGATGGATCACAAGTTCTCCTTGCAGTGGCAAATTAAAGGACTTGTTTGAGTTGACTTTATCATATACCCAAAGGCAACAAGAGATGTCTTACCATAGGACAGAATGAATCATTTTGCCCTGTAAGTAAGAAGACTATAGCTTATGTGCTAACATTCATCTTTTTTGAAAGATTCAGACAGCTAAATTCTTTGAAAAATTCTACCAAAATCCTCCAAACCAATTCAACATCCACACTGATAATTAGAAACTTTAATACAAACAAAGGCAGAGGAAGGATAATAAAATACACATGTGGTTTAGGATTAAGAAATTGGAAGAGGCCAAAGAAAAAGACCAGAGGGTGTCAAAACTCTTGATACTTTGGTCACATTGCTTCTAATTCTAGGATTGCCAAAACCAGATTAAAATGTATTTAGGAAATATTTGACAAAATAAATAAAAATACAGTAGAATGTAGATAATTAATTTGGTTTTCTAAATGTCTATATAGCCTGTATAGGTAGTCCCATTTCTACTTGAGTTTGATACCATTGTTGTAGACTGGAGATGAGCAATGCTTTCTTCAAGAAGAGAGTAGAAGGCCATTGAGTACTGAAGAGCAGCAAAGAAAAGATTAAATTGACTATCTTTTGAGGAGGAGATCTGTGTGATTTGGCTGACTTACTGTTGGAGGATGAAAGTACTTGACAATCCTTAACAGGATGCAAGAAGAGCAATTACAGTTGGTGTCTGCAAAGCCCTTCAGGGTTCACAAAGCACATTATCTGTATTATCTCATTTGATGTCACAACTACTCTGAGAGCTAGGTCCTGCAGGTGCTCAGAGAAGTTCTGTTACTCACAATCATACAGATGATAGGTATTCTAGGCAGGATTCTAGTCAGCAAATATTCATTAAATTTCTACTATGTTCAAGGAATGAAACTAAGTATTGGGGATGGAAAACCCTAAATGAAACTGTCCCTGTCCTCAAGGATCTCATGTTAGAATGGTGGTAGGCAGATAGGAACAAAAATAATTGTAATACAAGGTAATCTGGACAGAGAGAGAGAAAAAAACGGGGGGGGAGAGAAGAGAGAGAGAGACACAGAGACAGAGACAGAGACAGAGAGACAGATGAGAGAGGAGAGTACTAGCTACCAAAGGGACAAGGAAAGACTATTCAGAAGGTGCCTGAGATGAATCCTGAAGGTAGATAAAGATTCTGAGAGGAGGAAATATGATAGAAATACAATCTAGGCACAAGGATGTGAAAATCTACAGTGGCAGATGTACTATTGAGTACAAGAACCATTTTACCCATGGTCTTCAATTCTCTAAGCTAAACATTACCAGTTCCTCCACCCAAATTTCACATGATATTATCTTAATGTCAGTTGCCTCATTTGAACATGCTTTCTATAGCTCATCCGTGTCCTTCTGAAAATATAATCCTCATTGAAAAAGATGATATTGGGGCGGTTAGGTGGCATAGTGGATAAAGCACTGGCCCTGGAGTCAGGAGTACCTGGGTTCAAATCCGGTCTCAGACACTTAATAATTACCTAGCTGTGTGGCCTTGGGCAAGCCACTTAACCCCATTTGCCTTGCAAAAACCTAAAAAAAAAAAAAAAGATGATATTCCAATTGTGATCAGACCAGGACCACTTTATTTGGACTGAACATTATGTCTTAATACAGAATATGAATATAAAGTAACTTTTTTAAGCTAATTTCCCTAAGATTGATATTGAATTTATATGTCAATAAAATACCCACATGAACTGTTAGGAAGCCATTTTCTTCCATTTTCTATCAGTGAACTTTATTCTTTATCTTCATTAAATTTAATTTTTATTAAATTTGACCCATTGTTTTAATACTTAAAAATCTCTGGGGATCCTGCTATCTCATCCAACATTTTAGTTATTCTTTTTTTTTTTTAGGTTTTTGCAAGGCAGATGGGGTTAAGTGGCTTGGCCAAGGCCACACAGCTAGATAATTATTAAGTGTCTGAGACCGGATTTGAACCCAGGTACTCCTGACTCCAGGGCCAGTGCTTTATCTACTGCGCCACCTAGCCGCCCCACATTTTAGTTATTCTTTAGTTTTATGTATCCTGTAAATCTGACAAGCAATGCCATTTATGCTTTCATTCATGTCATTGATAAAAATGTTGAGAAGTACATGGTCAAAGACAAATCTATTATATAATTCACTCCAAAATGTCTAAATTGACATTAATTCATCAATTACCAATCTCTTCAGATCCCATGTTGAATCCACTGTACTACAGTTTACTTAAATCTCCATGTGATTCACTTCTCATCATTTTGTTTGTAAGGATAGTAAGATATTTTGAACACAGCATTCCTTTGATGTACCACTTACAACTATTCTGTGTAAGTAATCTAGTTACTTAGTCATAAAAGGAAGAAAGGATAGCATTTATCTGGCTCTTCTTGAACACCAGTTAAATTTCTATATTAATACATTCTTGAATTTTTCCAAGATTTGAAGAATCTATAGTTTCCTTCTTTTTAAAAAAAGGTGGGGGAGTGGCATATCTTTAATCCTTTTTTGATTCCTTTCATTCTCCATAATTTTTCAAAGATTTCTGTCTGCCACTTTTCTTAGTATTCCAGGATGTCATCCATCTTAGCCAGGTGGCTTTCACTGATCACCAGGACAGATCTAATAACAAACTGTCATCTTCTTTTCAAATAGCTCAGGTTTCAACTCCCTGTTAACCATTTTTTTCTCTCTACCCCAGTTCAAAGATCATTTTGCTTAGAAGTTAAAAGAAAAAGAAAAATGGATAGTTCTGCTTTCTTGCAGTTTATCCCCATTCACCCATGTCAATGTTTCTATCCTTTTGATCCTCATCACAGCTCCAATATCTTACTAGCAGTTATTTTTTTAAGAACCCTTTTCCTGGGGCAGCTATGTGGCATAGTGGATAGAGCAACAGCCCTAGAGTCAGGAGGACCCGAGTTCAAATCCAGCTTAGACACTTAAAGCCACTTAACCCCATTGCCTTGCTAAACGCCCCCCCCCCCAAAAAAATGTCTTGAACATTCATCACCAACCTTCCTCCTTCTGGGTGTTAGCTGTCTTGACACTATCCTGATAGGACTGTATCACCCTCACATTCAAGTTTTGTTCCCTTCCTTTGCTTCCATTGTTTTAAAATTTTGAGTTGGTCAATGAGCTCTAATTAGTCTCTTTATATGATTTCTCCCTTTTTTCCCCTCCATTAGGCTTTTTTTTCAGAACCTTCAGAATTTTATTTTAGAGAGATTCCACTATAGCCTCATTCTGATTTTCTCTTTTAAATCCCTTAACTGAAATTTGGGTGACAGTATGAGAATGCTCCTTATGTCCCTAAAAATCTTCATTTCCTTGCTCAGGATTTTGCAGTTTACAGCAATGCTTTCTAGATATCCTTGGGTGAGATAATTTGCTTGCATATGAATTAAAATACATACCTCAGCAGATATATTTATTTTTAAATTTCTGTCAAGGTTACAAAAAGCTTTGTGTCAGTGTTAGGAGTCACCAATCATTTCTTGTTTCATCTTTCTCTTTAAGTGGTAAGACCCTGATAGCACTCGTGGATCAACATCAACAACCCTTGAAGGTCAAGAAACCACATCCTCCTGAGGGTCTTCAGTCCTGTCCACTCAGGCAAAGCTTTGTACCTGTAACTATGACTTAGCTTTGAGTGCTCAATAAATGGTCCTTCCTTTGCTTCTTTTTAGTATATTCTCCTACCCTCTGACCTTCTGGCATGGCTTATGATTCCCCTTTCCTTTCTAAAAGTTTTTTTCTTCTTTTTTTCTGCCTAAATTTCTTCCATTTTTTTCAAAGAAGGATATTTTTTTTTCATTAGAACCTGAAGAGTAAAGATATATTATTCTCTAGGATGAAAAGTATCCTCCTCGTTACAGAGGTATCTTTAGGGGACATCACATTGCACAGACTACTGGGCATGAGTTCAAATGCAGCCACAGATATTGCCCAGTTGTGTGATCTTGGGCAAGTCAACTTCAGTTTCCTCAGCTGTAAAATTAAAGTAATAACAATAATACCTACTTTCCAGGGTGGCTGTGAGGATGAAATTTTATGTATGTATATATATACATTTTTAAAAAAAAATAAATAGGATAATGCCTGGTCCATAGTAGGTGCTACATAAGTGTTTATTTTTCTTCCCCCTTATACAGCCACAATTGCTTTAGTTTACAGGTATTCTTTGAAGGGTCACCAGATGATTACCTACCATATTTGCTAGAAATGGCTTCTTCGGTCTTTTGTCATTTTTTTCTGGTGGTCTTTATGACTAAATATGATGGCAAGCTCCCCATTTTCCACATCTGTTAGCTCAACCATAAATCTGAACAAGATTTACAAGCAGTGACTTTCCCACCTTTTCTCACTATGTGAAGGTGTTCTCTTCATCAGCTGCCTTTGATTGGCAATTCCTACTTCTCTGCCACAGTCTTATACCTTTGAAACTCAAGCACCTCCTTGCTCCACTGTTTTCCACCTCTCAGCTGAGATAGAGCTAATCCTTCTATTATATCCTTCCAAATTATAAAGACACATCAGAACTCATACTTTCATAAACAAAACTAGGAACAAGAGAATAAAGTTACGACAAAACAGAGATTTCCCTGTAATTTTAGCTTTCAAAAGTAGAAATGGGAGGTTGCCCAGGGAGCTGCTACATTCACCCTCCCTGGAGATTTCCAAGCATAGGCTTGGATGAACATCTCCTTGTAAAGGATGTTGTGAAAGAAGATCCTTGTCCAGGTATAGGTTGGATTAGAACAGCCTCCAGGACTGCTTCCATTTCTGAGATCCTGGGATTCTGTGATCTTGCCAGTCTTGTACAAATGTCCTTGGTTGCTTGTATTACTCTCCAAGCCAGTACTTTTCTGAGGAGGGACTTCAAGGTGCATGTCTCTAGTGGTTAGAAGGGGAAGGGGATATTGAGGGGAAAGAAAAGGGATGTGATCATTGGCACATTCCCCTGGTTGCCACAAGGGACCAGAATTAATGGTGGCGAGCAATTGGAGCTTGGCATCTCCTTTCTGAAGGAGAGCAAATGCCTAAATACTCTCTGGAATAATCCATCCCTACATGGACATGATGACTTTCACATGCTCTTTAGCTCAGTTTTTATTTATGCTTTACAGTTTGCTTTGAAAAAAATCTATAATGGCTTCAGTCTTGTAAAACCCTCATTTTCCTCATCCTACAGACTGATGGGGGTTAAATATATGTTTGTTTTTTTGTTTTTACAGAGCAGTTAAATAAAACTTCATTTGACTCACCTGATAAAAAGAACAAAGCAAAACCTGTTGGATACCAACCCTCCAAACAACCAGGTTCCAACATCAAAGTTGTCCTCCCTCCCATACCACAATGCCGAAAATATGCCAATGCCTAATGTCTGCCTTCAAGAGGAAAAAATTGCTTCATTCATGCCGAAGTCCTCTATCTAACCTGGCTACTGATTCTAACTTTATCTTCTCCAACCAGATGCCTACAAAAGAAAGCTCCATGAGTCTTTAGTACTCTCAATCAGTCTCTTTATAAGTCTTTGAATAGCTTCTGTCTTTTCAAAAGAAAAATGTGATTTATTTTTAGCTTCAAAAAATGACATTTCAGTTTTCTCTATAGCTATAAATGATTTCCCCAGCTGTTTCTTGCTTTGAAATGTCACAGAGAGCAGAAATCTCCTAAGATCCATGTGATGATATCTTCATGGTGATTTTAAAATATTTTTAGGACTAAACTGGGGGCCAGCCTTAAAATTTTTCCACTTGCCCCTTTGTAATATTGGTAGACTCTATAATGAATTATTGTGGTGTTTAGATTAGGAAAGGATTGGGGAATTACACATTATTTGTGGCTAACAGACACCAACTATCTCTTTCAAAGGGAAGCATAAAAAATTCTCCATTTCAAAGCATTAATATGAATTTCTTCAATCTGATTTTTGTTTTAAGTTGTAACCATTGTTCCCTTGAATCACTTCAACAATATTAGTAAATAAAAGTTACTCTTTTCAAGTTAGGTATTTTTTATCATTAGTTAAATATGATAGTCTAGTAAAAATGATTTTTCAACTCATGTTAATCTTCATCACTGTTAATAGCAAAGGAAAAAACTTTTATTTCTGTAGAGAAAATCTTAAGTAATTAACAGATTCCATTGGTTTTTGTTTTTCCAAATGTCTTTTAAAAGTTGTTTTTACAATCAGTTGCTTCTTTTGTGTTCTTGAATGGAGATTATACACATGGGAGTTCCTCTCACATTTCACTTAGATTTGCAACTCAATGTCATGGATCCTTTTGGGCTTTGCAAAATAAATTATACTGTCAGTAATACATAAGTTTTCACACCATTTGTAACTTTTCCCCACACCTTGATTGAACTTCTCAATAGAATCCATTGTTTTAAATTAGTTCATTAACATTAAATCAAATTAGTAATTGTTAGAGAACATATGATAATGGTGCTGGCCTTCTGTTTAGGGAGACTCAAAGTCAAGTTTAGTTTAATGTGGACTAGCTTCATGACCCTGGGTGGGCAAATCATATAAACTTTCAGTGTCCCAGACAGTACATGAAAAGTTGCATAATTTTTGGCAAATAACTTCAGTTGTCAATCTGAAGCAGTACAGAAAATGTCCCTGTCTAGACAAGGCCATAGGGCCATCCCCATAAGTTCAAATTGCACAAATTCTAGTGTAATTTTTATACCTCTTGCTTGTCTATATTTTCCTATTGATTGCAAATGGTTCCAAATACCAAAGAATTTCAAGAATTCATCTTGTGAATAATTGTTTCAATTAAAATAAGTGGGTTTATATGACATTTTACAAATTTAAAATCTATTAAATAGCATTCCCCATATTTTACCAATACCATAAAAGTTGATGTTCATGATGATATCCTCAAGCATAGCAAGCTTCTAAAGGACCTTCACAGAACAGATTTAGGCCCAATGTAAAGAAAACATTTCTTAGCAATTAGAGCTATCTCAAAATGGAATGAACTCTCTTGTCAAGTAGTGGCTTCCGGGGCAGCTAGGTGGCAAGTGGCTAGAGCACTAACCCTTGCGTCAGGAAGACCTGAGGTCAAATCTGACCTCAGATACATAATAATTACCAACCTTGGGCATGTCACTTAACTCCATTGCTTTGCCAAAAAAACAAAAACCAAGAAAGTAGTGACTTCCCTTTCATATAAGATCTTCAAGTCATGGCTAGATTACCATTATTGAAACATTATAGATGGGTAGGTTAGTTAGAACATTATAGATGGATAGGTTAGTTAGTTAAAAACAATTCTGTGTTTCTGAATAAAGAGAAATGAAATTGTGATCAATATAATATAATATAGTTTCATTATAAATCCATTATTAAGTGAATTTTCTGATGTCTTTGAAAATTAATCAACTGTATGTAGTAATTCACCATACCATATCTAACAAACATTTATAAAGTTCTTATTTTGTATATGACATTATGCTGTGTAGTAGGCATACAAAAATAGATGCAATACAGGCCTTGCTCTCTGGAAACTTCGAACAAATGAATGGGAAGAATGTATACAAAAAACTGACAGAAAGGGAAAGGATGGAAATTCAACGGAATAATCTGAGAAACTGAAGGATCACCTTCATTTGGGGATATCAGGTAAAATTTCATGAAGATAGTCCCTAGTAAAGACTTTTGAGAGGTGGGGGAGTGGGAGACTTCAACAGTCTGAAACAGGGCAAAAATCTTTTCCAGTTTCTGAAAATGGCAAATGAGATGATGATAAGAGGGCATCCTGAGAAGGGGGTAAGAGAGGAATCTAGTTTGACTAGAGACCAGATAGTGGTGAGCCTTGAGTTTCAGGATCAGCAATTCATATTTTATTTGTCATCAGGGATCTACTAAAGGTTTTTAAGTAGACACAAGATCAGAGCAAGGCATTGGGCAGTAAAATGTAAAAGGTGGGTTGGAGGGTGCAGAGATTGGAAGCAAGAAGACCAGTTCTAAAAGAATTATAGTCTTGGCAAGAAATTAGGACTAAAATTTGATCATTTGTGGTGAAAAGATAATTTGAATAGAGGCAGATTGAACAGCATTTGGTTGCTCATTGAATATGTCATATAGTCACTTAACCCCATTGCCCTAAATAAATAAAATTTTTTTTAAAAAAAAACCATAAAATTAAAAAAAACAATTTGGAAAAAAGAATATGTGGTATAAGGGAGAAGAGTCATCTAATTGTGGTCCTGGGAACTGGGAGGATGGTGATGTCATAAGAAAGAAAATTAGGGAAAGGGCAGATTCTTTGAAAAATGAAATATGGATTGTTTAGTTTGTCATATCTGTGGAACATTCACATAGAGCCATCCCATGGGAAGCTAAAAATGGAAGACTACTGAGGTTTTTTCCTATTTGCACATATTAAATTGGTTATCCTGGTAACTACTGAGAGTGAAGAGTGTGTGTGTGTGTGTGTGTGTGTGTGTGTGTGTGTGTGAGAGAGAGAGAGAGAGAGAGAGAGAGAGAGAGAGAGAGAGAGAGAGAGAGAGAAGAGAGCGTATTCTGTTATTGCCTTCAAAACACTCTCTTGGGTTCTTCTGACTTCTTATTTAAGTGCATTGCCTAACACCAAAGAAGTTCTCCCAAGTCCTTTAATTCTCACTTTTATACTCATGATTGATATTAATAAAGGCAGCCTAGGTGCATTTATAAAAGGTTTCTGCTCTACTGGAGAAGCTTGAACATTTTAAAACTATGGTTGTTTAGAATGGAAAATTCTGGGCAGGTTTGAATGCCTGGAACTATCACAGATGTGGTTTCATCTTTCACAATCAGGACCAATATTGAGGGGCCAACCAAGCCCACCAACTGCCAACCAGCTGGCCAGCCTATCTGAAGTAGTGGGGAAACCTTAGGAACAGGAGGCAGCATGTGCCAGGCAAGTAAACCACCACCACTATCTTGGCTACCATTTCCCCTCTGAACCTGATGGAGACAACAGCCCAAGATCTTGTATCCAAGAACCTTGAGAATAGGAATGCTTCCAGCCCAATGTCTATAGCCATCATTCTGAGAATTAACTCCTGTGGAGATGCCACTTCACAAACTGCTCCTTCTGGTCACATCAACTAAAGATCCAGAAAAGAAAGTTCTGGACACCAAAGACTTTTTCTCTGTCAAATGATTCAACGTTTGAAATGAGTTTGACTTTAGTGATATAAATGATACGAAAGAAGGGGCATTGCCTTGTGCTTTGCTCTTGAACCTTAAGGACCATGAGGATTTTCCATTTGACTTGTAGCTGAAACCTGCTTGGCTCCCTTAGAGCAGAGCTAACTTTTGAGAGCAGAACTAACTTTTTCCCCACTTGTATCTCTGGCACTTCACACAGTGCTTTTACATATAGTGAAAGATAAATAAATGAATTCTTCATTAATTCATTCATATATAACAAACAATTCCTCAAGGATTTGTTTTGAAGGTTTTGAGGGTTTGGGTTTTTTTTGTTTTTTGCAAGGCAATGGGGTTAAGTGATTTTTGCAAGGTCACACAGATAATTATTAAGTGTCTGGGCCTGGATCTGAACTCAGGTCCTCCTGGTTCCAGGGTTGGTGCTCTGTACTACCTAGCTGCCCCCGAAAAGGTTTTTAAAGCCTACCATGCCCTCCTCTTTGAAACCATAACTGAAGAATCATGTTCAGTTTTGTGGGACCAGAGTTGAACACATGAAGATGAGTCTTCCTGATTCCAAGTCCAGAACCCTATCTACTGTGCCACCTAACTGCCAGACAAATAACAGACCCCAAATAAATCCTTGGTTATTGATTGATTGATATGGAAAAGAAGTAGGCACAGAAAGGTTCCTTCCAGTTTAGTCCATGTTTGTATTCTCTGAAATTAAGTAGTTATATATCTCAATAAATAAAGTTTTCAGACATTGGGAAAGGTCTTAATTTTGTGATGTTTGGACCAGGGACTTTGTTTTCTTGCCCCCCTTTTTTTCTCCCATTCCCAACATCCATTTCTAGGCAATTGTCCTGCTCCACTTGGCATGCCAGCAACCAGAATTCTCCAAGGATGCTGCTCAGGGTTGGCATCAATATGTACTAACTCGGCAACTCTTCCTCAGGTCATCTCTTGGCGCTGAAGTGTAGAGATGCCTGGAGCAAAAACAGATGGAACCTTTAGGATCCAAACAGATATACATATGAAGCTTACATGATGGCTTTTTAATGCCATTTCTTTCATGGGAGGGAGCAGGCACATTAGAAAAAGTGTCATTAACAGTAAACCTTTGTTTCAAGAGGCAGCGAACTTGTACTCCCAGATAAATGACAGGTTTTTTTAAACAAATAATAAAAAAAGACCCTATTGATTGGTTTTGCTAAAAAATGTGCTACTACTTTAATCAGGGCAACCAGGAGTTACAGTGGATAAAGCACCAGACCTGGAATCAGAAATGTCTAAGTTAAAATTCTAAGTTCAGAAACTCACAGCTATATGACCCTGGATAAGTTGCTTAACTCTGTTTGCCTCAGTTTCCTCAAATGAATTGGAAAAAGAGATGGCAAACCACTTCAGTATCATTGCCACACATCCCAAAGCGGGAGGAGCACAAAGAGTTGGAAATGACTAAACAACTACTCTAACCAATACAGATCTCTCCGTAGAACAAAACTGACTAGCTGGCAGGCTTTCTTTTTCACTCCCTTCTCCCTTCTGTAGAAAAGGAGGAGCTGGTTCTTCCCAGACCATTCCTATCTTCTCTCGAAGATAGGGTCAATTCAGGGAATAATATTCCTTTTGGTTCCTGCTCTCTCCATCATTCTCTTTGCTTCCAGGTTGAGTCTGGGACTCCCATATTTGAAATTATTCATCTCAGTCTTGACTGGGCTTACATTTTTTAGCTTACAGGCAAATTGGTTTCTTCCAGGTGGCTTCTTTCCTCTTGTGTTTTAAAGAAAGATTATCAATCAATACAGATTATTAATGAAATCATAATAGTCTCCAATTCAGAATGAATTCTCCATCATTGGACAGTATTTAATATATATATGGGGACAGTTGAGTGGCATGGAGTCAGGAGAAATTGAGCTCAAATTTGCCTTCAGAAACTTGATAGTTGTGTGATTCTGGGTAAGTCACTTAAACCTGTTTGCCTCAATTTCCTCATCTGTAAAATGAACTAGAGAAGACAATGTCAAATGACTCCAGTTTCTTTGCCAAGAAAACCCTGAGTGGGGTCACTGAATGACAACAAAATTCAGTCGTGTCTTACAAGCTATTAATTGAAACAACAAACATGATACATGTATGAATACTCACATACACATTTATTTTGTTGTTGATCGGTCATTTAGGTTTTATATGACTCTCTGTGACCCCAACAGAGGTGGATAAAAAAGAGTGATATCTTGGCAAAGATAATGTAGCATTTTGCTATTTCCTTCTCCCCCTTATTTGATAGATGAAGAACCTAGGCAAATAGGGTTAAGTGACTTGTCCAGGGGCACACAGCTAGTAAGTACCTTGAACTCATGAAGATGAATTCCTCATTCCAAGTCTGGCAGTCTATCCACTGTTCCACCAAGCAGCCCACATATGCTATAAACATAGACATGTGTGCATTTGTATGTAGATATGTTTAAACAACATATACATAAGTGTATCATGTATGCATTGTGGATTGTGTGTGTGTGTAGCATTATCTGTTCATGTACTTAGACATAGGAAAAGAAAGTCGAAAGGGATTCTCAAACTTTTAGGGCTTTTTCTCAGGGGTCATCATTCAAAAAGTTCTTTGTTCCATCAGGAGGCTGCTCCAAGTTGAACCTTCTTATTACACTTAGTCCCCAGCCCCAGCACACACATTCCAAGAGGTCCTCCGGGACATAATTGCTGTGGCCACAACATGTTTTTTTTCCTCCTCATTGCAGCCCAGCCTCTCTCCATTTTCTCAATCATGACCAAAAAAGGTCCCACTAGAGTGCAAAACTATAGCCTCCAGCTGAGGGTCCACAGTGTATCCCTAGTCTCCTGCTGGGTCAGGAAGACTAAGAATGCCAAGATCTTTGGACCTATGGACATATCTTCTGCTTGTGAGAGTTAGCAGCTCTCATACATTCCTATGTATGTGCAGGTTGTGATGGAACAAATGAGATTCCCTCCTCCCACCCCTCCACCCCATTTCCAATTTCCCATTGCCATCCATTTCCTGACACCATTTTTCATTCTTATAGAATTGAACAATGATTTCAGGATGTACCTGAATGGCACATCATTTTCTAATGGCTCATTTGATCTGTCCAAACTTTTTTGCCTTTTTTGATCATTTGCCCACAGTGACAAACTTAAGCAAGTATGTGCATGATTGTTTCTTGGAGTTTGTCACAGTTTAAAAAGAAAGCAAAAGCAATTCTTTTCCTTTCCTTCTACATGGTAAAGGAGGCTACTTGCCAGTGGGGAGAAATATTCCCCAGCATCACCATCCTTTTATTTATTTTTTTTTTGGAAGGAAAGAAAATAAAGAATAGCTAGGTGGTGCAGTGGATAGAATAATGAGACTTTATTCAAGAAGACTCATCTCTCTGTGTTCAAATCTGACCTCAGACATCTGTGAAACCCTGGGCAAGTCACTTTACCCTGTTTGCCTCAGTTTCCTCAACCGTAAATTGGGCTGGAGAAGGAAATGGCAAATTACTCCATTATCTTTGCTAAGAAAAACCCAAATGAGGTCATTAGTAGTCAGACACAACTGAAAAATGATTCAACAACAGAGAGAATGAGGATTGGGTAAATATGGAACATAGACTGTATAAAAGTGGTATTTTGTTGTGGTTCAGAAGATATGGTTTCTAGGGGAAGGTCCTAAGCAGTATGCTAAGATCATTGCATTGGGAGGCAGGAGAACTTGGTTCTAATCTCAGTTCCAACAAAAAAAATATTTATTTGATCTTAGGTAAGCCTTCTCTCTGGGCTTCAGTTTCTTCATCTTTGAAATGAGGAGGCTGGTCTGGATAACTTCTAAGATCCCCATACAACTTTATGATATCAAATGCTGATAGTGGTGGTATATAATGATAATAGAAATAACATGGCATAATGTTGGGGTTCTTCACCCTTTTGGGGTTATGGACCCCTTAAGTAGTCTGGCAAGCTTATGGCCCCTTTCTCAGAATAATGTTTTTAAATGCATGAAATACAAAAGAAACCAAAGGCTACTGAAAATAAAAAAGTATTTTTAATATTTTATTTTCCCAATTACATGTAAAAATTACTTTTAACATTTTAAAAAGTTTTCAGTTCCAAGTTGTCTCCCTCTCTTCCTTGCTCTGTCCCTCAGAGCTCAAGCAATTTTTTATAATTTATACATGTACAGTCATGTAAAACACATTTGCATGTTATTCAGGTTGTGAAAGAAAACACAGACTTCCTCCCACCCCCATACCAGGAAAAAAAAGTGAAAAATAATATGCTTTGATGTGCATTTTGATTCTATCAGTTCTTTTTTCCGGAGATGGATAGTTCTTTACTTCATAAGTCCTTTGAAAGTGTTTTGGACTATGACATTGCTGAGAATAGCTAAGTCTTTCACAGTTGATCATCATACAATATTGCAGCTATTGTGTATAATGTTCTTCCAGTTATGCTCACTTCATTTTGCATCAGTTCATGTCTTTCCATTTCTTTCTAAAATCAATTTGTTCATTACTTTTTTACAGCACAGAAATATTCTATCATTATCATATACCAAACCCTGTTCAACCATTCCCCAACTGATGGACATCACCTCAATTTCTAATTCTTGACCACCACAAAGAGTTGCTATAGTTTTGTGCAAATAGGTTCTGCCTCCCATCCCTGCCTTTTTAAAATTTCTTTGGGATACAGACCTATTAGTGGTGTTGCTGGGTAAAAGAATATGTACATGATAATTGCCTAACTGTATGATCTTTGGCAAGTCACTTAAACCCAATGCCTTGGTTTAAAAAAAAGAAAAAGAAAAGAATATGCACAGTTTTATAGCCCTTTGTTTCAAATTACTCTTCAGAATAGAAGTTCTCCACATCTTCTACATTTATCAGTTTCCTTTCTGATATATTAACCAATTGATAGATGTTGTTTAAATTTGCTGTTTTCTAATCAATAGTGATTTAGAACATTTTTCCATAGGACTCTAAATAGCTTCAATTTGTTCATTGATGGCAATGATGGCAAAATCCAAAGCTTCCTGTTCAATATCCTTTGACCATTTATCAGTTGGGATATGACAAATATTCTTATAAATTTGACTCAATTCTCTATATATTTGAGAAACCAGGCTTTTTTTTCTTTAGGTTTTTGCAAGGCAATGGGGTTAAGTGGCTTGCCCAAGGCCACACAGCTAGGTAATTATTAAGTGTCTGAGGTCGGCTTTGAACTCAGGTACTCCTGACTCCAGGGCCGGTGCTCTATCCACTGTGCCACCCAGCCAACCTGAAACCAGGTTTTTAAAAGAGACACTAGCTACAAAAATTTTTTTCAGCTTACATTTTTTTCCATTCAAGATCACAAAGTCCCTTATCTGATTCTAGGTCAAGAATTCCCAGAACAGTGGATAGAGTGCAACCTTGTAGTCAAGAAGACTGGATATTAGTCCTTCCCCTGATGCTTTACAGGAATGTGAGCCCAGACAAATCTCTTCTGATAACATTCTGCGTGTAACTATGGACAAATCACTTAACCCGTCAGAGCCATAGCAACTGTCTGTGATCCTAAATTACAGGTAGCTAGATGACTATATCACCAGTCCTGGAGTCAGAAGCACCTGAATTCAAATCTGACCTCAGATACTTGCCAACTATGTGATTCCAGAAAAGTCACTTAGCTCTGTTTGCCACATTTCCTCAAGGAAAGAAATGGCAAACCACTCTAGTATCTTTGCTAAGAAAATGACAAACGGGATCACAGGGAGTCAGACAGGACTGAAATGACTCAATAACAGCAATAATCTGCAACGGTGGAATTCCTCACAGTGATGAAATCCAAAGTCTAGATGCCTTCCTCCCTCTTCCCCCTCCCATTCCAATTGAAATAACATTTATATAGGACTTTACATCTCTTGATGTTTGTAGCTGTGCTGTGAATCAGTAAGAGACAGGTCCTTTAGGCTGGTGAGTACCCCACAGAGGTGTAATCTTCCCATTATCCTGCTACTGGTAACAATCAGCTGTTGAGCTTGCCATCCCCTCTAACCCCCATGAGAGTTAGGGCTTGTCAGCCACTTTCCCTATATCCACTTGGGAAGATGTCTTTTTGAATCCATAGGCAGAACTTTGCATTTTTCACTATTCAATTTCATGTTGGTAGATTTGGACAAACATTCTTATTCTTTAATTTTTAATTTTTAATTTTATTTTTATTTTTTAGATTTTTT
Organism: Macrotis lagotis; assembly: GCF_037893015.1. NCBI lineage: Eukaryota > Metazoa > Chordata > Mammalia > Peramelemorphia > Peramelidae > Macrotis > Macrotis lagotis. The sequence goes on along the minus strand of NC_133664.1, from coordinate 115,697,379 downwards.
CAAGGCAATAGGGTTAGGTGGCCTACCCAAGGCTACATGTCTGAGGCTAGATTTGAACTCAGGTACTCCTGACTCCAAGGCCGGTGCTCTATCCACTGAGTCACCTAGCCACCCCAAACATTTTTATTCTTTAAGAATGTGGGAGGGATAAAAATTTTAAAAATAAAATAAATTTTTTAAATGTTTAAACATTAAATTAGAAAAAAGAATGTGGAGAGGGTGGCATTCTGATTTGATCATCCAATGTTAATTGCCCCTCCCAGTTCCATGTCATCTACATATTTCATAAGTATGTGATCTATTCATTGAGCATGTATGGCAAAGATAAAAATGTCAAATAGAACAGAATCAAGGACAGAATTTTCTAATATTCTTTAGCAGTCATCCTCAGTGACAACTTACTTCCTTCTAGAATAATAGTTAACATTTATATAAGGTGTTATGATTTGCAAAGCATTTTACACATATTTATCTCAACTGATCCTCACAACAATCCTTTGAGTCAGATGCTATTATAAACTGAAGTTGAAAGAGATTAAGGGAACTGCTTAAGGTCACATAACTAAGTAAGTATCTGAAGCAGGATTTGAACTCAACTCTTTCTGACTCTAAGTCTAATATTCTCTCCACTATGCTATCTAGCTAGCTTAATAAATGTGGTCCATTTATAAATGGAACTAGGAAAACAAGTTCAAATTCAGCCTCAGAGGTTTCCTTGCTGTATAACCTTGGGCACTCTGTCTGCCTCAGTTTTCTCATCTGTGAAAGGGAGATAATAAATAGCACCTGCCTCTGAGGATTGTTGTGAGGATCAAATGCAATAATAATTGTAAAGTATTTAACACGGTGACAGGCACATAGTAGGTGCTATTTAACTGTTAGACTTCTTCCAGTAGTTATTTTTTATTTTTCTAATTATATATAAAGATAATTTTCAACATTCATTTATGTAAAGTTTTCTTCCTCCCACTCTTCTCTCCCCCTCCCCTAGAATAGCAAATAATCTGATATAGGTTATCAGGTACAATCATGCTGCACATATTTCCATACTAATCACTCTATGAAAGAAGAATTATAACAAAAAGAGAAACACCATGAGAAGGAAAAAAGCAGAAAACAAATTTAAAAAAGGTAAAAATATAGGCTCTCTGCTCCTTGCACAAGAAGCACAAGACTGAGTGGTGATCATTGTACAACGATTATGTAGACAAGCCCTTGGAGAAACCATTGAAATTAGTCCTTCAAGGGGAGGCTAGGTGGCATAGTGGATAAAGAACTGGCCTTGGAATCAGGAGTACCTGGGTTCAAATCCAGCCTCAGACACTTAATAATTACCTAGCTGTGTGGCCTTGGGTAAGTCACTTAACCCCATTTGCTTTGCAAAAATCTAAAAAAAAAAAGAAAAGAAAAGAAATTAATCCTTCAGGTTGGAGGAAGTGAAGTTATTGAGCTCTCAGGATCAGGCCACGATTCTAGTTATTAGGATGACAGATCAGATCATGAGCGAGAACATCATAAAGAAAAGAAAAAGAAAAAAGAAATCTGAGAAGGAAAAACACCTTGATAATGAGGAAAGGAGGAAAAGAAAGGAAGAGAAAAAGAGGAAGCAAGAAAAGGAGCATTGTGACACCGAGGGAGAGACTGATGACTTTGATCCAGGAAAGAAAGTGGAAGTTGAACCACCTCCAGATCGACCTATCAGAGCATGCCGAAGCCAACCTGCTGAAAACCAGAGCACCCCCCCCATCCAGCAATTGCTAGAACATTTTCTTCATCAACTCCAGAGGAAAGATCCTTATGGGTTTTTTGCTTTTCCTGTCACGGATGCAATTGCTCCTGGATACTCCATGATAATAAAACATCCCATGGACTTTGGTACAATGAAAGACAAGATTGTAGCTAACGAGTACAAATCAAGTCACAGAGTTTAAGGCAGATTTCAAACTGATGTGTGATAATGCAGTGACTTACAACAGGCCAGACACTGTGTACTACAAGTTAGCCAAGAAGATACTGCACACAGGCTTTAAGATGATGAGCAAACAGGCAGCTCTTTTGGGCAATGAAGGCACAGCTGTTGAGGAACCTGTCCCTGAAGTTGTTCCTGTCCAAGTAGAAACAACCAAGAAATCCAAAAAGCCAAGTAAAGAAGATATTAGAGCTGAAAGGGACCTTGAGAGACCATCTAGCCCAGCCCCATTTGTCCAGGCAGGACTATATTCAGACCATCCCAGAAAGATACCTGACCACCATTTTCTTAAAAATCTCCAGAGAAGGAGACTCCACAGCCTCCCTTGCTCCATATTTGAGCCAGAAGGAAATGCCTGCAGCCTGACAGACAGCACAGCAGAAGAACATGTGTTAGCCTTGGTGGAACATGTGGCTGATGAAGCTCGGGACAGAATTAACAGATACCTCCCAAACAGCAAGATGGGCTACCTAAAAAAGAATGGAGATGGGGCTTTACTGTACAGTGTGGTCAACCTGTCAGATCCTGAGGCAGAAGATGAAGAGGCTCATCCAGTGGACCTGAGTTCCCTCTCAAGAAAATTGCTCCCTGGTTTTACTACTTGAGGATTCAAAGATGAAAGAAGAAACAAAGTCACATTTCTTACAAGTTCAGGTACTTCACTTTCAATGCAAGATAATTCCGTATTCAGTGACCTGAAATCAGATGAAATGGAACTGTTATATTCCACCTATGGAGATGAAACTGTTATACAATGTGTCTTAAACCTTACAGGAATTTGTGAAAGACTCTGGGAGCTACAGTAAGAAAATAGTGGATGACCTACTGGATCACATCACAGGTGGTGATCATTCCAAAATCATTTACCAACTGAAGCAGAGGAGAAATATTCCAATGAAGCCACCAGATGAAATTAAGATTGGTGACTCAGTTGAAGAAAATAACAGTTCTGTTTTGGACTTTATGTCAATGAAGTCATATTCTGATGTCTGTCTTGATATTTCCATGCTCAGTTCATTGGGGAAAGTGAAGAAGGAGCTTGACCATGATGATAACCACTTAAACCTAGATGAAACTAAGCTTTTGCAAGATCTTCATGAAGCCCAGACAGATTGAGTGGGCTCCAGGCCATCTTCCAATCTTAGCTCTCTTTCTAACACTTCAGAAAGAGATCAGCATCATCTGGGAAGACCTTCTTATCTTAGTGTTGGAGAACAGCAAGACATGTTCATGACCCTTATGAATTCCTTCAGTCTCCAGAACCTGCAACCTCTACTAATAATTAATCTGATGGATATGGATTTTTGAGGGGTGTGTGTTTTGCTTTTTTAAATAATTGCATGTACTGCTTTTATAAAGTTTGTCAAGGGACAAAGACTTCCACTTTATCCTTTTTGGAATGAGGAAAGCAGCTGTATTATACTGCCACAGGGGATGGGGAGATTGTCTCCATGATATCATGTCAACACACCACATACAGCAGTTTTTGTATATAGTGTAATAGATGAATCTTGGATAGTGAAGATATATGGTGTGTTCTACAGCCAGGTTTATAAAGGTATGTTTGATCAGTTTCTGAGCATCATGATTTCTGTCCTAAAAGCTGTCTCTAGTCAGTAGTGTTGTACCGTTCTCTTCCTTTACTCAAGAGAAGCAAAGGTCTTCAAGAAGTGGTACATATGACACAATTTCAGAATTTTTATTCCCGCATTCTCTACTTTAAGCCAGCCCATGTTATTCTGAATCTCAAAAATGAAGTTTCTAAGCCTTCTTTGCATGCCTTCCCCTGTCCTCAAGGCATTTGATATGGAAACCTAAAGGGAATAACTTGAAACCTGTTTTGTGGGTGGGTGGCATTGTCCCTTCCCCTCTGCTAATAAATGCTGATATACTTGAAGTTAAGGGAACTCACATTCTATTGTCTTATTAACCTGTATACATAGGAAAGGAGTGACAGACACTATACTGGAAGTGCGTACAGTTTCCTGCATTTTTTAATGAAGTGTTAAGTTTCAGTATTTATGTGACAAGACTTTTTTATTCTTGATGTTTACTGGATGACTGTTAATATTTACAGAATATTGTAAATACAACAATTAATAAAAGATATGACAAAAACTTTTTAAAAATGTAGGCTCTGATGTGCATTCAGATTCCATATTCTTTCTCTGACTGTAGATGGCATTTTTCATCATACGTCTTGCCTTTGATCGCTGTATTACTATGAAGAACCAAGTCCACCATAGCCGATCATTGCAGTGTTGCTATGTACAGCATTCCCCTGCTTCTGCTTACTTCATTGCACAAAAGTTCATATAAGTCTTTCTAGGTTTTTCTATAAACTACTCATCATTTCTTAGAGAGCAATAATATTCCATTATATTCATAAACTACTTCATTTGAAGGCTTCTTTGTATAAACAAATTATTCTTTCTAGAAAACTTGACTTTTTTAATCCCTGTCAGAGTTCTTCATGATGGTGGTGGTATGATCTGATCAAGTTTTAATTCTTGAGAACATCTCATGCTTTTTGAATAATCATTTTCTAATCTTCTCTTTTCTAAGATGAAGGAGTTGGACTAAACAACTGCTAAAGCAGAGACAAAATTAGGACTGGGTGATTGGGGCTTTAAAGGTTTTAGGACATTGAATTTTTAAGGACACAATATTTGAAACCATGATTTTTTTTAATGATTTATTTATTTTCACATTATTACAATAATCTTGTTGTGAAAGTAAACATAAATCCCCCTCCCCCCAAAAAAGACAGAAAAACCTCAAGAGAAATGAAGTGATAGAAAACAAAAACTGTGTCCTGATACCATCAGCTCTGTCTCTAGTATGGGTTGTATTCTTTATCTTAAGTACATCAGAGAAATTGCCTCAATATTTTTTCCCACAGTTGCTATTGTTAACTCTATTACGCTGCATCCTCAGACGTGTGCTGTATCTAACTGCCCTCTCCCATGATCTTTCCTCTCTTCTATCACCTACTTCCCCCTCCTCTTCCCTGTCCCCTTTCTCTCATCCCTTTCCTCTTATTTTTCCTATAGGATAAGATAGATTTCTAAACCCTATTGAGTGTGCATGTTATTTCTTCACTGAGTCATTTCTGATGAGAATGAAGGCTCATTCATTCCCCCTCGCCTTCCCCACTTCCACTCCATTGCAAAAGTTTTTTTTCCTTGACTCTTACGTGAAATTTCTTAGCTTCGTCATCTCCTTTCCCTTTCTCCCAGTACTTTCCTTTATCACCCACTGACTCCATCTTTATACTATATTATACTATTATATTCAGCTCCTTCCTGTGCCTTGCCTATATATGTTCCTTCTAACAGCTCTTACAAATGAGAAGATTCATGAGTTATCAGCATCTTCTTCCTATGCAAGAATACAAACAGTTCAACATCATTAAGTTCCTCATAATTAGTCCTTCTCATCCACCCTCTCTATGCTTCACCTGCATCCTGTACTTGAAGATCAAACTTTCTGTTCAGCTCTGGTCATTTCAACAGGAAAGTCAAAGTCCCCTGTTTCATCAAATATCCTTCTTTTCCCCTGAAAGAGGATGTTCAGTTTTGCTGGGTAGTTAATTTTCAGTTGTAATCCAAACTCTTTTGCCTTCTGGAATCTCATATTCCAAACCTTTTGAGGCCTTAATGTAGACTGTCAAATCCTCTTTAATACTGAGTATAATTCCATGATATTTGAATTGTTTTTTTCTGGCAACTTGTAGTATTTTTCTCTTTGACTTGGGAGTTTGGGAATTTGGCTATAATATTCCTCAGTATTTTGGGGGAATCTCTTTCAGGATGTGATTGATGGATTCCCCCAATTTCTATTTTACCCTCTGCTTCTAGGATCTTAGGGCAATTTTACTGGATTACTTCTTGAAAAAATGAAGTCTAGGCTCTTTTACTGGCCATGACTTTCAGGTAGCCCAATAATTTTTAAATTATTCCTTCTGGATGTTTTCTGGGTCAGTTGTTTTTTCAGTGAGATACTTCACATTTTTTCCTAATCTTTCTTTTGTTTTTATTGTTCCTTGATTTCTCACAAAGTCATCAGCTTCCCTTAGCTCCATTCTACATTTGAAAGAGTTATTTTCTTCACAGCTTTTTTTAAATCTCCTTTTGCAACTGGCCAATTCTGCTTTTTAAGACATTCTTCTCATTGACCTTTTGGACTACTTTTTCCAATTGCCCTAAACTGACTTTTAACATGTCATTTTCTTCAGTATTTTTTGGATCTTCCTTTCTAAGCTGTCAACTTGGTTTTCATGATTTTCTTGTATTGCTGTCATTTCTTCCTAATTTTTTCCTCTACCTCCCTTACTTGTTTTTCTGTCTTTTTTAAGTTTGTCCATAATCTGAGATCAATTCCTTTTTTCTCTTGGAGGCTTTGTATACATAAGCTTGGACTTTATCATCTTCTGAGTGTGTGTTTTGATCCTCCATGGGACCAAAGTAATTGTCTATGGTCAGGTTCTTCTTTTGCTGTTGTTTGCTCATTTCCTCAGTCTATGACCTGATTTACCACACTTCCAAGGCTTTTAGGGGTTTTGGGGATACCTCCCCCCATTCCTCCAATGTCTTATGAGTCTCTGACTGCTCTCCTGGCCTGTGCTCTGGACTGTGGATGACCACAGGCCCTCCCCTCTGCCCTGGAGCTGTGAGGAGGGTCCCTGCTCTCTGGTAGTATGGGGGCCCAGACTGGGACCTGGACCTGAATGTGGGCAAACAGTAGAGCCCTGCCCCAGGGATAGCAGAGACCCCTGCAGTCTCTCCCCATTTCCCTTACCGTCTATGGGTTAAGCTCTCTGGAAGCAGCTGCTGGGTGACTCTGCACTTATTCTGGTGCAGCAGAGTTCTCCCACCAACCCTCCATTGCTGTCCCCAGGGATATGGGGGGGGTGCTTTTTTCCAAATCCCAGTCCAATGAAACAGATCTTTCCCCCAGATCCACCAAGTTGTCTTGGACAGGAAAATCGTTTCACTCAGTCTTTCTGTGGGTTCTCCCCCTCGTTTAAGATTTGGTTAGAATCATAATTTTATGGATTTGGGGGCTTTTGGGGAAAGAGTTTCTGGGAATTCCTGCCCTCATGTTGCTCCACCTGGAAATGATATTTTTTTAAAAAGATTAGTCACTTTGAAAAACTTTTTACATTTGCATGTTAATAATATATGCATCCCTTCAATAGTGTAGAAAAAAACTGAGCAGGTGGCATAAGTAGATAGAGAACTGGCCCTGGAGTTGGGAAGATCTGAGTTCAAATTTGGCTTTCAGACACTTGATACTCATGAACTGTATGATCTTGGGCAAGTCATTTAACTCCATTGCCTTACAAAAACCAAAACAGACACAACTGAACTTATGCCAAGATGGGACTCTCTTCCTGATAGCACAGGGAAAGGAAGCAGCAAAGCCCAAGTCTCTTTCTGGCTCGGATAAAACAAGAGACATTGGCATAAAATGTGCATTTTGTCAGCCCAGATCCAGAAAAGGGGAAAGTCAGAAGCCTGTGGGCTCTAGGAAAGTAGTTAAGGATAAAAAGGCAAAATGGTAAAACAAGCTCTGTCTTGGAGAAGCTTACATTCTGCTTCCATGAGGAACCCTAAAAATAGCTTCCTACATACAACATAACCCTATTGGACTAAAGTGAAAATCCAGCATGACCATATATTTTAATTCCCTCCACAAGGAAAAATAGAAAAGAAAGAAAAATTTTTCTAATTCCATCCAAAAATGATGCTCTTAACATTAAAGAACATGGCAATTGTCAACTGCTTCTCCATTTAACTAACATACTCCCCACCCTATGTCATTTACTTCTTTCTTCAATCTATTAAGTATATTATCTCTTTAAATAATTAACAGGATTCTGCATCTGGGTTAATGGAGTAGGAGAAAGCCCTCAAGGGAGTTTATCTTAATAATATAGCCATTGTATCCATGAGGGAAAAAGGAGCTGTAAGGTCCAGGGTAGGCAAGAAGTAGGGAAAGTTAGATGTTGCCTTTCATAGAGTTACTTAAAGGCAAATTGTTGTAAACAGTTGGAAAGCAGTGACTACAAACTTAGAGGGAGTAAATGACTCCTCTTGGCAGTCCCAGAGTTCCCATCCTTGATAAACATTGGTGTTATTACACTTTGGCTGCTGACAGGTTGTAATTGGACACTGACACTGATTGAAAGGGGAAAAAAAAGAAATGACTTTTAAAGAGAATAATTAGCCTAATGAAGAAGGTAACAAAATTCATATCTTGGGTTCTGGCAGCTGCAGAACAGAAGTGAATTGTCAGATTATTTGAATCACTCTCTTCCTCTCAAACTATTTTTTGTCTATTTTGATGACTTTTCTTCTCAAGTTTAAAGCAATTAAAATCTGTCATTCCTTCTCCCCCTAAAAAAAGGGGAAGGGTGTTTCAAAGAGAAAAAAAATAATCACAGCTTCCTAGTTGCTTCTGGTAATTATAAATGTAGGTTTTGCACCAATTAATATCTAAATTGAGTTTAAGGAGAAATGGGACAGCTATGTATGTAGTAAAGAAGACAGAATGCCAGTCCTGAAGTCAGTAAGATTCATCTTCATAGTTCAAATCCTGCTTCAGACACTTGTTGTAAGTGTAAAACTTAACTCTGTTTGCCTCAGTTCCTCATCTTTAAATGAACTGGAGAAGAAAGGAAATGCTAAGTCCCTCTACTGTTTTTACCAAGAAAATTCTATTTTTGGAGTCATGAAGAGTCATAACCAATACCCCAAGGAGAATACCATGAATCTGCTGTATTCTCCTCCTGGCCTTTTTTGTCTACATCTGGAGAACTGGATTCAGGAATGAAGTGGGAGAAATGCCACATTTTTTCTAAGGACATTGAAAATTACAACCTATCCAGAACTCTTGGATCAGGGTGAATAAGGAACTAAAAACCATTCCCCATGAGGATCATTAGGAGAAATTAGAGATACTTAACACAGAGAAAAGAAGACTCAAGTATAGGATTACTGTGAAGTATATGAGGGAACAGGTAGCACGGTTCAAAGGTCCATACTTGAAGTCAGGAATGTCAGATATGAGAGTCAATTGTTAAATTTTCAATATGAGTATTTATGATTGGCAACTACTACATTCAGACCTTGATTTTTTGTTGTTTGCCTAGACTTGAGAAAATGATAGAGAAAATGTTAATAATGCAAATAAAACTAAAAAGGGTATCCTTGAGAACATTTCCCCTCCAAGAACCAGTAATTAAAACATTTACTAGTGCATTTGCCAAGATTCAATCTCACCTCAGTCACTTTCTATGACACTGGACAAATTCCTTAAGTTTTTTCCAAACTCAAAATTTAACTGTCCTGTGGAAATAGATTTACATTTGTATTGTTTGATCTGAAGAACAACAGAGTGGAATTTGCAATGAGGTAGCTTTAGGCTTACTCCTAAGGAAAAAATTTCCTAAAACTAAAACTGACCAAAAAAGATGCTTTGGGTAGGTGTAACAAGCACATAAATGTTCAACAAAAGCATAAGACATTTTGTGCTGGTCTAGTGTCATATGGCCCCTAAGTCATGTGGAGCTGAGTAGCTGTCACAAAGTTAACATAGGGTATCAGTATCAGGATCTAGAAATGAGTTTAACAGAATAGAAAGATGAGCTCAAATATGTGGAATTTAATCTTGAAAATTTTAAAATAAAAAAATGTAAAATCTGATTTTTACCATTTAAAAAAAATCAGCTCCATGGGCGTTTAGGTGGTGCAGTGCCTAGAGCACCAGCCCTGGAGTCAGGACTACCTGAGTTCAAATCCAGCCTCAGACAATAATTACCTAGCTGTGTGGCCTTGGGCAAGCCACTTAATCCCATTTGCCTTCCTTAAAAAAAAAATCAGCTCCAGAAAAAGAAGATTGGAAGGGGAGGGGGTGGGGAGGAAGACAGAAATAAATGTGAAAATATTTGAATATTTGAATCCTTCAAGGATTCATGATTTTGTTGATGTCAGTACTCACTCTATCCATACAAACTGCTGAACTTCCAGACTATTAAATCATTTGGAGACCATCTTCAAGTTGTGGGAGAAGGCAAAATAAAATTTATCATCCTGTGGTCAAATGAATCTCTCCAAATTTTGCTTGGCTGATCTTCCATTGATAGGACATACTAGAAGCCTTTCCAATATAACACTGGAAAATGCAGGATCTCTTCCATGCTTCATAGATATGAAAGCTGACTTTACTGGAGGAGAGGGGGTAGGTAGAGTGGAATGGAAAATGGAAATGGAAGAATGCAAAAGGAATATGACTTCCTTAGGTCATGAATTCATGATTTTTGGAGGTCTTTAAGTGGAAGTCAAATGATTCCTTGTCAGAAATATTAGAGATTTCAAATTCAATTAAATGAATTTTTGGATTTCTTCTGATTCTGAGATTCTGTGAACAGTATGCTAAATTGATAAAATGTGAGTTAAGAAACAATGAGGAATTGAAATAATTCAAATGTAATGATTGGGAGATGGTATATTTCCAAATCTTTATATAAATTTATTTATGTAACAAGTTTGAAGTTAGTGTGAATATGGTATATAGGACAAAGTTATATGCTACATTGGAAAAAACACCAAACATGGAAAATATGGCCTGATGTGTTCATTTAGCTGTTATGGATATGGACAAATCATTTAATATGTTTCTTCATGCGCAAGAGAGAGAATAATTCTTGTACTATCTACCTCCTTGCTCTGTTCCATTGTCTTCTAGCCCAAATATATCACAATTGTTTTTAGGGATCTGAGAAATTTGAAGCATAAACTTGTCCTTAAAAAAATACTGATATAATTGAACACATCCAACCATTCCAAAGAAGTCCCTTAAAGAAGTCTTCAAAAAGGTTCAGAGACTGTTCATAGAAAAGAGGGATGCCTAACTCAATGTAAGATAACAGCATTGATCCTTGGTGGCATCTGACTGGTGGTATACTGGCCTGGTGACCATCACTGCTCCATTCTGTGGTGAGCTATGCTATTTGCAACACACAGTGTAGTGAAGTTTGATGATACAATCTGCTAAAAGCTCAGAAATGAACTATAATTTCTTCTCAAGGGTCATTTTTTTTACTTTTAGCTCTGCAATTTCACTCACTGGATGTAATGCTCCTCAGTGGTGACAAATCCCACATCTACCCAGATATTATGCTTCCAGAGACTGATAGATCTCTAAAGGAGCCAAAAACTGCACCTGCTAGTAATTATGAACTCAGAATGTTTGAACATGTCATGCCCTTTCCTTCTGACAAAGTTACTCTGTGATTTTAAAGAGATGAATTTTAATTATGCCACATTAAGTGTCAAATCACTCATCTGCTTTCTCTTTTAATTTGCTCTATTTGTGGCTAGTGCAATGGATAGAGTGTGCTAGCTATGGTTAACTTTAGGGAGAACTGTCTTCTCATCAGATTTACCTGAAAACTGCAGGCGATAGATTAAAATAGTGAAGAGTGTGGACTTTGCAGAGTTGGTACCAAGGTCTCAAGTTTCAGTGATGACTGCAGGGGGTCAATAAAACCTTCAAAAAGTTAGACTGATTCTTTAAATATTCTGGGGCATAAATATCCTGGGAAGTGATTTGTGATTGATCCAGCTAGTAATCATTACAAAGAGGTTGCTTACAAATATTTGTAGTAAAAAACAACAAAAACTTAATGGCATCCACCCTCAGTGTGAAAAATAGAAAATTTTAAAATTTACATCCAGAAAAGCAAAAATAAACAACTTTATCAGTTTAAAAACCACAAAAGTTTACTTCACAATTCAGAATAAAAATTTTGTGTCTGCTGAGTTCCTCTACAAGGTAAGATCTTGGAGTTATAGAATGACAAGATGATTCAGTTTGGCAAAATGTTTTTTATTCACAAAATATCCTCTCACCCTTAATTCTCCATTCAAAACATCGGTAAAAATGAGTCAGTTGTTTCATGTTATACAGTTCACAAAATGAATATATACTCTGGTTGTCATTATCTGACTTCTCAACAGACCTCAGACTGTTCCAAGTTCTACCTCTTCCACCTTCACCTCCTACTGCTGTTTAGTTGTTTGATCATGTCCAACTGGTTCACGACCTCATTTGTGGTTTTCTTGGCAAGAATTTTGGACTGGTTGCCATTTCCTTCTCTAGCTCATTTTAGTACTGAGAAAACTGAGGCCTTCAGGGTGAAATGACTTGTTCACAGAAGCTAAAAAATGTCATGGCTAAAAAATGTCTGAGGCCAGATTTGAACTCAAAAAAGAGAAGACTATCTGGCTGACTTCAGGTGCAGCACTCTATCCACACTGCATTTCCCATAGGTTGTCCATCAATCTCTCTTGAGCTATCATGGCACTTATCAATATTCTTGTAGAGTGCCTCACTAAATTTACCAAACAAGCAATTTGGATAATGAAAGTTTAGAAACTCAAGACACATTTATGAAATAGCAAGAGTAAAACCAAACTTCCGTGTGTTCTGTTATGGCCACATGGACCCCTGGAAGTAGCACAGATGTTAGCTTTGATTACAGATGGGATCATGACTAGAGCATCAATCTCTACTAGAGTTTAGAAGGCTGTCCTTACAGGATACTGAAGTGGCTTGACTATTAGGTGAACTGATGCTGAACATCCAAATAGATACTTTTTTTAATGATGTTATATAAAATACAGGTAATATTCATCATTTTCAATTTTGAAATTTCAAAGGAAATTTTGCAACTATTGAGGGAAAAAAATAGTGAAAAAGCTAGTTTAAAAACTGATTTTTTTTGCCTTAAGATTATTACACTCAACAGTTATCAATGAGATCAACCTCACCACATGTATCAACCAGAAGAGACCATGAGTAAATGGCATGAGGAAGGTTTCCTTAAATAACGCTAATGAAACTTTGGTGCTGCTCAGATAAGCATCCATTTGCCCTTCCAGTCAGGCATTAATGAATAGAGGATACATGTACTATTTTATTCTACCACTGGGATATCAAAATAGCAAAAAGCCTGACAGCTGACAGATTTATTGACAGCTATCCTCAGTTATGTATTAGCGAACACTTTACCGTTCCCCTTCTGCAGGATAGTAGTGTCTCCTCTTGCTTGCTTTCCATCTCTTTTGCCAGTCAGATCAGCATATGTGGGACTGGTTAAGAAAGTCAAGAACATGGAAGTGAGGGGTGCCCTAGGCAAGAAGAGTCATTAGAACAGCTCTAGAAAACCAGAGAACATGACTTGTCCACCACCCTGGCCTAAGTCGTGTGAGAGAAAACTACCAATGTTGAGAAACTAGTCAGCAAGCTAACTGTGCTAGGAAAGAAAATGAATCTGAAGAACCCAAGCCTAGCTTGTTATTCTGCCCATGTGAATCCCTGAATGGGGAAATGAATGTATTGAAGCATGGATGCATGTTTGTGTGTACGTGTATCTATGCACACACATACACACATATATCTGCATCTATAAATATATACATTTTTTTAGCTGACACTTGCCAAGTCAGGAAATTCAGTTTATATTTGTGGTAAAACTCCTGTTTTCAATAAATTAAGGAACAATTATCTTCTTTAAGATTAGAAAGTTTTAATTGATTTTAAATAAATAAAAAAAATCTAAATTCGGAATCTTTACTTCAGATCCTTCTGATATGGTGCTAAAAATGCACACATGCACATCTGGTCAAATGTTAACTAGAGTTCTTTAATATACCAAATTGTTCATCTCTGAATATATAAATAGCATTGGTCTAGGGTCAGTTCATTGGTCCAGAAGTTAAACCTGTACAAATGAATTCTATTTCGGATCCTCATGTCCAACTGATATTGTTGGGGAGACAGGTAGGTAATTAAATATGCAGTGCTTGCAATAGGGGAGTCACTGCTTCCTAAACTGAAACAGTATCAGAGAACTTCTGAGTAGTTCTGGAACAGAAGGGAAAGAAGCTTACAGTTGTACTCAGCTCAGATCCAAGGACAGAATACACACATACACACACACTCACTGACCATCAACCTCTTATTCACTCTTCCCATGTATAATCTCATACAAAAATATAAATATATACATTTATATATACTTCCATATATCTCTATCTACTTTTGTCAATACAATTACATTTAAATCTAACACATAATTACACACTGATAGGATATCCAATGAAAACACACATATACATATATACAAACTCAATGTTTAGTTAGGTAAATTATTGATAGATTATGTGGATTATTTGATGAAAAGGACACATGAATGAACTGGTAGTAGAAAAGTGGAGAAACCAGATAAAAAAACAGAATAGATTGACAAGAGAGTAGAAACATCTTCATAAAAGTGAACAAAGTGTGTTAACGAAGTCCTTTAAAAATTAAAAAAAAGGACCATAAGGGTCTTCTTATGCAAAATCTGGGAAGATGAGTTTAACTCTTAATTTTCAGTATTGACCAAACTGGAGCATTATAGCATCTTGTTACAAATTATTGACTAAAATAAAGGAAAACCAACAAACAAACAAACACACACACACACACACAATTACCTTTCAGATCAATGCCACCTGTTATTGATCTTTGCTCTAGCTTCAAAGTTTTAAATGCCTTTTGATACTAAAGTTCATCTTGTAAACAGGAAGCCCAACTGTGAAGCCCAATTGAGGTCAAGACCCAATATTACAGGAAGCAAAAGAACATCCCATGTTACAATAGGTGCAATAGTCATTCACTCACTAAATATTTGCAGGACTGAATTCATTAAACTAAATTGAACTGATGTTTGCCATACAAATTCCTGGACCTTTCATTACAATAAAAGATGAAAAATAATCAATAGTCAGTTACAAAACCAAAGGAGAGGGGGTGGCTAGGTGGAGCAGTGGATAAAGCACTAGCCCTGGAGTCAGGAGTACCTGGGTTCAAATCCGGTCTCAGACACTTAATCATTACCTAGCTGTGTGGCCTTGGGCAAGCCACTTTAACCCCATTTGCATTGCCAAAATCTAAAAAAAATACAAAAAGCCCCAAAGGAGATAAAAGTAATAAAACAGGATGGGAGAACAATTATTAGAACCACTTGCATGATAATTTCTAGATCCAAATTGTTGAAGAGCACATACATACAGCACTTTCATGATTAGACAGTTCTCACACTCTTTGCATCCTTTGGAATCAACACTTACTGGCACTTGGCATTAATACTGGCATATTAATGTTAAGAATCACAGTTCATGATGCTGAGTGAGATGAGAACCAGAAAAACACTGTACACCCTAACAGCAACATGCAGGCGATGATCAACCTTGATGGTTGCTCATTCCATCAGTGCAGCAATCGGGGATAATTTGGGGCTGTCTGCAATGAGAGTGCCATCTGTGGCCAGAGAAAGAACTGTAGAGTTTGAACAAAGACCAAGGACTATTACCTTTAATTTAGGAAAAAAACTGTTATCTTATTGTCTGATCTTATTATCTCTTATTCTTTTATGTTCCTTCTTTAAGGATGTGATTTCTCTCTCATCACACTCAATTTGGATCAAGGCACAACATGGAAACAAAGTAAAGACTGACAGACTGCTTTCCATGGAGGTTGGGGTAGGGGAGGGAAGCGAGATTGGGGGAAAAATTGTAAAACTCAAAATAAATAAAATCTTTAAAGATTAAAAAAAAAATCACAGTTCAAGGAGCGGCTAGGTGTTTTCCTGGGTAAGAGTCTAGAGGCCTCAAATTCAAATCTGACCAAAGACACTTGACACTCACTAGCTGTGCAACTGGGCAAGTCACTTAAACCTAACTGCTTCACCAAAAAAAAAAAAAGGAAAAAAGAATCACAGTTCATAACTGCTTCACCAAAAAAAAAAGGAAAAAAAGAATCACAGTTCAATTTTGACATCAGAATTAAGGTGATCAAACAAATATCTTCACTTTACATGAGGAAATTGAGGCAGGCTCCATTCTGTAAATACAGGGCAGCGCAGTCCACTTGGTCTGGCAAGGGTTCAGAAAACTTGCTTCTTGTGGCATTTCTGCATTGACTCTGAGAACCTCGGCAGAGGTACTGACTTGGTTTAACCATTTTCTTCTCTAGGTCATTTTACAGATGAGGAAACTGAGGAAATCAGGATGAAGTGACTTGTTGAGGATTATGCAGCTAGGAGATGGCTGAGACCGAATTTGAACTCAGGACCTTCTGACTCCAGAGCTGGAACTCCATCAATTACTTGATGCCCAGAAACTTATACTGGCTTTTATATGAAAAAGGGACACTCCTCTCTGCACAGATAATTTTGCACCTGACAAAAACCTAGAAGAGTCTGTTTTTCTTTATACCAAAAGAAGAAAAGCAAGAGAAGTAGCATGCCTGTCCCCATCTAAAGGATCAGCGCCATGCATGCTTGGGATGTTGTCCATCTGTTCTTCCTTCCTCTGCTCTGCCTCCTGGAGTCCAAGCTCTCGTCAGATTTGTCAGACCGTACTCATGGGTAGTGGGTTCATGTGTCCCTGCTGCCTTTGGACAAAGAAGGCTCTTCCAAAATGTTGAATTAAACTACATTATTTGAGGGGACACTTTTAGAAGAAAAATATAATCTATGTTCAGCAAGACTTAAGGAATACTGGCTTCTGGAAATATCCTATTCCATCTCCAAATAACAGCCTAACCAAAAATGATATTCTGCTGGTTTTCAGAAGAAAACTCAGTTTATGAAATAATCAAAAAAGAAGTAAATACTATTTTTAATTGACTAACAAGAGACAAGACAGATATACCCTAAAACAAACAATAGTATTTACCACATTCAACTAATAATTTGTGATTAGATTTTGGTTGTAATACAATCATGATTTGACCTGACATAACTATATAAAGTTAAAATCTAATTGGTGGCCGGACGGGCTTCAGTTTTCATGTACTTCATTCACCAGAGTTCCTGAGCAGAGCTGATACTCCTGGTCAAAAGGCCTCCTTCTGACACCTTATTGATCTATCTCCTTAGAATAAACTACATACAAATGTCCTGGTCTCAAGGGATTAATAGGTTCTGACCAGGGCCAAGCATGAGGCAAGCTTGTTCATGGTGGTCCTGAAGATGTGGTCTCAGCCCTCCCAGAAAGGATCTCACCTTTATCAAGTTCACAAATACCTGATATTTAATCAGTAACAAGACCTTTCCACAAGGCTACGACTGGACCAGAGAAGGTCCTAATAAACTGTGCTTATAATTGTTTCAGGGCTACTGCCATCAGGACATTCAGTGAATGTGTCATCATCATTTTACATCTAGATGGATGGATGGAACAGCAAGAACAAATGAGACTATTAATGCGAAGAAGCAGCACTGCCCCTTGCCCTGCCCCAGCTTCCCCAAGCTCAGTTAATTAACCACTTGACTGTTCCAATGATGCCATCAGACAGCCCAGAAAGGTTGGTTGTTGCTGGTGGGACTGTCATTTGCTGTGAAAAGGGTAAGCCTGTTGGAGACCACCGGTGTAAAATTAGGTCCTCATATCCTTGGAATTTAATAAATACACATATATAGAACACTTTAATAAAAATACAAATGGATTCTCTGCTCAAGGGATCAGAATTGCTCCTTCTCTACTTGGGGGTAGATGCTTTGTCCAGTAGCTGCAAGTACCAGTCAGCATAGACATCAGATACTATAACCCCCCTATCCGTGAGGCTTCCTTGCTAGGTATTTGGGTCTTTGCTGGGGTACAGAAGCTGGAAAGAAAGCGGAATGGAAGCCAGACTCTCACCGCACTGGCCCCCTCCTAAGTCCAAGGAGCTATCCCCAATGAAGCTCAGTCCTTCTTGTCCTCTTTCAAGGGCTGCTTCCGGGACAACCCCAGGCTGTTCCATACTTCAGTGTACATCAAGGTCCCAACAAAGACAAACAAGGTTCCCAGCCAATGCCATAAGGTGAAAGGGTTTTGGAAGTAGAGGATGGAGAAGATGAGGCTAACAAACTTGCGTAGTGTCACAACAAGTGTGACAGTGAGGGAGGTGCACTCTGTAGTGAGGATGAACACGCCCCGGATGCAAATATACCTGAAAAGTCGAAGTTAAGGGAGTTTTTCATAGTCTGAGGATCAAGCAGTGAGGGGCTCTGGTGGATCAAGGGGACTTGTGCTATAGCATATTGCTGTGCTTTAAGGTGGTGTGAAGTCAGCAGAAAAGGATCAGGACCAGGAACAGAACTCCTGCCATTCCAACTCCAAGTACTATTTCAATTCTGCCTGAACATGTTCTGCTATTAGCTCTGAACCTTTCCACATGATTTCAACATTTAGCCCAATCCCAAGAGATTCTTCAGTTCATCCTGGGATTCCTCTTTTGGGTTTATGATATCGTCATTTGATTTCATGGCACAATTCAATGTCCCATTACTACAAAAAAAAAATAAGCCTGATTTCCACAAAGCAAACAAAAAAATCAGCCTCATTGCTTTGCCACATTACAAACTTTAAAAATTGCTTAAAATTTAGTCAAATAATCATGAGATTCTTTTCCAAGGTTTGAGAGCACTCCTTCCTTAAGGTGATAGGATGTTTAACTGAGGATTGAAAATTACCAAATCATCATAGTAAATCCTTTTTTTGTTTTTTGTTTTTTTTTGCAGGGCAACAGGTTAAGTGACTTGCCCAAGGCCACACAGCTAGATAATTATTATGTGTCTGAGGCTGGGTTTGAACTCAAGTCCTCCTCTATCCACTATGCCACCTAGCTGCCCCTATATAAATCCTTAAATCATTCACTGCACCTATCTACAGCTATTTCCCTTAAACATGCTTATCAATTGTCACCACCTATCTGCTCACTGTGTCTCCACAATAAGCATCTCTGTTAAATCATCTTTCAGCATGAAGATTTCAGGAAGGACCATCTTTCTCCTTATTCTCTGAAGAAAAAAGGTCTGAGAGCAAAGAATGTGGGCACTTTCTCCCAGTCAGACTAAGTAAGGGGTGGCAGCAGTACAACAAAGACTAAAGGATACTGAGTGAAGATGTTCATGAGGAGGTAGAACCACATTATAGGCATTGTCACCCCGACAACTGGTACCTGATACAATTCTGTAAGGATTAAAAGAGAACAAAGACATTTATGAACTTTCATCAGTTTTGACCACAAGAATACAGACTGAATGGGAGGTGAACATGCTTTTTCTCCCTATGATTTCTCACTATAGGTTATGATGGAAGAAGGCTCAGGAGTAAAGAATTTGCTCTCCTACCCTACTTCACAAACTGCTTCAATGCATGTCACCTACAAAGAAAATATCAAATTCATTCCTCCAATCAAATCAAAAATTAATACTATTTCAAAAAATTTGCATTTTTACCTGAAAAAAAGCCCAGATACTAGGCTCCCTACTTTACAAATGAAAACAAGGACACATTGAGGATGTAAATGATGTGAAGTCAATTAGGGTCATGAAATTAATGCAAAGGCCTCTTTAAGTCTTCAACTCTTGTTATGCCAAGCTACCTCCTGCTGTCTATCTTATTAAAAACCAGAACCTGTATCAAGAGACTTGGATGTACAGCTAATAATGGAAGATGGATGCAGGTGCTGCAGGTTGTAATGACAGTGACTAATTGCAATTCTGCATGGGAAGAGTAGGTAAAGGGGCTGGTTCATGTGATACCAGGGTGCCTGGAAATTGGCCTGCACATGTTGTTGTTGAGGGAATAGGGAAGACGGGGGGAATAGGGAAGAATCATTTCAGATGGGCACATGAAGGCAAAATTCAGAGTAGCTGAATAGGAAGATGGCAGAAGGGAAGTAGGAAGGCTGAGGATCCTGGGACCAAAAGGTATCTCTCTTCCAGTGTGGTCATCTAGGATCATGAGGTGCTCAGGTGTGGCAGCCTCCTTCTTAGTATTATCCCTCTCATTCCCACCAACACACTTGGAAAATGATACCAGGAGCAGAGAAGAGTGAAGAAATCTGGGGGATTAGCTCCTGTTTAGTTGAGCCCCTGATAATCATGAAAAGTTGAACTTGCCTTCACGTTTCATCAGAAAGTACGTACCCAGGGAGAGAGGGGTGCATGGGCACCTTAGCAGCTTTCCTTCTCCCTGTTGCTCTGGATGGTTTGATGGAGAGGAGGAAGAACCTGAGCAGTCATTTCAGTTCTATGTTCAGCAAAATTACCTACAGCAGTTGAAACTCACTAATTTTAGCTGCTCTGTAGGAGCTAGTGATTATATCCACATTTAAGGGAATCAGAAAAGGACTTTTAGTCATTTGGAAACAGCTCCATATTTTTTTTTGAATCAACTATGGGAAAATCGTAATGACTGAGAAGCTGGGAAGGGTTTCACTTAACTCTCATGTACTTCAGAAGGGGGAGAAAGACAACATTGCTGGAAAAGTTACTGAGCATTAAGAAGTTTTCTTCAATATTTAATTACTCATATAAGACGCAGAATGCTGTGGCTCCTGTGCGAAGGATTATAAAAGCTCCCAAGACCTTTGCTTGACCATATAAAGGAATTCTGCCAGATAAAAGCCATGAGAGATTGGAGGAAATCTTTAAGAAGGATATGAAGGAGACCGGAGCATATGACAGACATCTTTAGCTAATTACATAAGTGCCTAGAGCAAGCAAAAAACTGGGAACAGGACGGATTTCCAGCCAATATGGCAGAGAGAAGACAGGCACTGTGCTAAGGTCTCCTGATCTTCCCTCATATATAATATGAAACAAATCTCTTAACAAAAATCCAATTGGGGTAGCTAGGTGGTGCAGCAGACAAAGCACCAGCCTTGGAGTCAGGAGTACCTGGGTTCAAATCCGGTCTCAGAAACTTAATAATTACCTAGCTGTGTGGCCTTGGGCAAGCCACTTAACCCCATTTGCGAGCTGTGAGCTGACACTGATGTGGGCCCTGGGTAAGTTGGCTTACCTTATTGATGGCCCAAGGTTCAAGTCAGAAAAAGAGAGCTTGTGGGTAGACAGAAGACAGTGAGGAAATGGCTAGTTATCAGTCAGACATCAGAAAACTCAATTCCCCAGGATCCAGATGGAAGTGGACCTTGGTCCACTACCTACCTTGATCAAAATTTCTAATGTAGGGCCTAGGTCACCCACTGTAGGTACAGACAATGTTCTCTCTGCCTTGAGGGGAGATATGGGTCTGTTCAATCCTTCCTAAACACCAGAGGTTTGGAAAGGCAGATATGAAATGTCTTCAGTCAAGACACTTCTAATACACCTGCTATGAAAAAATACTGTCCATGTCCAGAAAAAGAACTATGGAATCCAGGTTCTTCTATTGACTGGTCCAGGTCCCCCTCTTGACTGGACTCACCTTCTCCTGCCTTCACTCACAAGGACACAACAATCTACAATGAGCTGCCTCACCACCTGCTTCCCTCAGACCGACATCTGCCTTGACATTCCTCAATGGTTAGTCTTCACAACCCCTTCCTCCTCTTCCTCTCATTCTGAATTCCAGGAAGCTGAGATACAGATCCTGTTTCCCATCCCCTACTGCCTGCTCATGATTCCCATTCCCCTCCAGCCACCTCTACCTTCCAGTGTTTCACCACAACTCTCCCCAGCCTATCCACTTAATTAACAAACATGCTTCCATCTTCTGGTCCTCCTTGAGACTTGGCTCCCTTACAGTGACACCATCTCTAGCCACCCCTTCAGTACTGGCAGCACTGTCACTCAGACCCTCTCTGCCTTCTCTATCACCACAACAGAGCTGTAACATATCTCATTCCCCATGGCTGTTTCTACTGCTACCACACTCAGCAATTTACACTGCTCTGAAGTTTACACCATTCACATTTATCACCCATGACTTATCAATTCCCAGTGTTCCTAGATTCTCTCCTTCCCCAACTCCTGCCCCCACACAAAGTACCATCTTTAACCCATTCCCCCCTTCACCATGAACTCCAATCTCCGTCATTCCTAGTTCCTTCCCAAATCATGTGTGCACCATTAAAAAATGAAGCAGGAGTAAAACCCTGGACCCTACATCACAAAATGTCAGTTATTTCTTTACTATATTAAAAATATTTCCATTCTAAACTCACCAGATTTATTAAAAAGAATTGCATGATCATAGATATCCGAAGCTAGGAAAATGAAGCCAGGGAGCGGCAGGGCATGCTAGGGGAAGAAACAAATAAATGGAAATTAAAATGCAATGCAGTAGGACAATAATTACCAAAATATTTCTATGAATTCCTAACATCTGGGGGGCGGAGCCAAGATGGTGACAAGAGAGGATCATGTCTTAGGTGCTTTCTCATAAAACTTGAATTCCTAACATCCTTGTGAGTTGTTGTTCATGCAAGACCAGTTTAGATATAACAGAATATCAGTAAGGAAAGCAATGACTCATTAATCAATTATTAAATGCCTAATGTCCACATGCCATTCCTAGACACTTTACTTCACCTAAATGACCCAGTCCTTGATCATAAAACAAAACAGATGAGATGTCATTAAAATGGGGGAAAGGAGTTTGCAGGGACCTGTGATGTTATTGGTCCGGGGAACTCTGAGGTGAGGAAAGTCCCTCTAGCAATAGAAGGTGGCCCCTTCTCTAGAGTTGACTAGAGCAGTGAAAGATTAAATGAGCTGCCCAGAGTCACATAGCCAGAATGTGTCAGAGACAGCACTTGAACTCAGGTCTGTTTTGGCTTTGAGAAGAGCTCATTAACATAGAAAAACACTTGTGCATAGATATGCATATATTCAACACATGTACATACATGTATGTGTATTTGCACATAATCACACACATTCCCCATGATAGCTGTATTCGTTTTACCTTGTGTAAAATGAAGTACAAAACAGAATATGAACTCTAGAATTAAAGAGACTGAACAGAGGCAGGCTACAGGAAAGTGGAGAAACAAAGCAAGAGATGAGACAGGGACAGTATGGAGCTGCAACAAAGAGTGAGGAGGAGGGTGAAGGATGAAGGAAAGAAACTCATAAAGGCAGAAATGACCACTGAAGAGGAGCCTAGAGCTGCCTTGCTCCTCCAGCTCTCATACACAGTCTCTACGACCAGGTCAGAGTCATCACTGAGTAAGGGCCCAGACTTGTTGGGAAGGAGAAGAAGGGCCCCAGAGCTGGGAGATGGGAGATAGGAGATGGAGAGGCAGGGCAGCAGGGGCTCCAGCCAAGTGATGCTCCCAAGTCCTTGATCCATGAGATTGTTCATTTCACACACCTGGGGTCCTTTCATGCCCACCGTTCTCTGCAGTTCTACCTGATGTCTTTACCTTTTCAAGTATACTTTTTTTAAATTTAAGGCAATGGGGTTAAGTGACTTGCCCAAGGTCACACAACTAGGCAATTTAAGTGTCAGGCTGCATTTGAACTCAGGTCCTCCTGACTCCAGGGACAGTGCTCTATTCACTGCACCACCTAGCTGCCCCTTCAAGTATACTCTTAACCTGACTTCACCTGCATTGAAAAGTTGGCTTTAGAGGGAAAGGTTGCTCCATAGATGATATGGTTGTAGCTCTTAATGGAGCACCTTGGTAGCACTTAGCATCTGGTGCCTGCTAAATACATGGTTAGTAGGGATTCTCATGAACACCAACATGATACCCAGGCATCTGCATTTGCACTGTCAGTGACAGATTCCATTCTGTGAGGGCTTCCTTTCTAGGATTAGCTTAACAAACTGATCTGATCCATCAACTACATAGAAAGGAATTTCTAATCTCACTTGGGGTACAAATGTGTCCCTACGGGATGATACTGTTCAGCTGGTGCTGAATCTCTCCCAGCAAGTCCAGCAGTGGCTTACATTATAAAACAAAGCTTCCTTGGAATGTTTCCCAAATTGCTTATAGAGAGTCTCTTGGAAGATGCCCATCCTTGCTGACATCAGAAGGGCAAAGGTCAGAGCAATGATCCCTGGAAAACAAGCAAGAGAGTTAGTAACTCAGGGCTTTTGGACTTTCCTTTTTTAATTTCCAAAATCAAGAGAAGTAGACATTCAGCCTAATCCTAATAAAAGAAGGAACAGAACTGATCTTTAAAAACTATCTGTAGAATAAAGAAACTATAATTTCTTAGTTAAAAATCAAAGTAAATTTGTGTTGGGGTCAAAATAAAACATATTCCAAATAGGAGAACACTCTTAAGTCAGGCAATAGGGAGTCAGGCCTGTCTAAACTCAAATCCTATGCATAACATTTCCTTAGTCATCTAAAAAAATTTTCTCTGCAATTGACTGTGTCACTTCAATTCTGCCTCCCAACCCTGATCTAAAACAAGGAAACACATTTACTTCCTAAGAACATTGCAAAGGGCAACTAGTTTAAGATGTATAAATTCATTTGAAAAAGAAAAGCATTACCTAGATAATGCATTTTCTGATTTAATAATTTAAAATTCTATTTTGTAAGTAAATGAATTCAGAGGTAAGAATATTTTTAATTGAATTTTTCAAAGCAGGATACATGTATTTTCTCCCAAATCTAGCTTTATGCCTCAACTTCAGCCCCATTGCAATCCTGCTTCCTCTGATATCCAATTCAAAAGTTGTAGCTGAGTTTCAGTCCCTTCCTCATAAAATGTGGGCCCAAAGGGCAAAGGTAGTATCTTAAAGAATTCTTCAGTTATCTGCACAGAATGGACTGGTGTCCAAATTGTCATGGAAGTTCATAATGCCATTATAATCTATAACTATATGGCTCCACTGGTCCAGAATCAAGGTATTCTTGATTATTTCATCTTTGAGATTATTCAGAACTTTATTAAAATATTTTTCTTCTCTTCAGTGGATGACTTTATATGCTAACAATAGCTACATAATTGTCCTTGTCCTATTTCTGATATGGAGTACTTGCTCCTGAGAAAAGGAAACTGAACATTTTTAAAATTTTACCTCTTCAACTACAAGCATATCTAATTACATTTCTTTTTTATGTTAATATAGTCTCCTCTTTTAAAAAATGCTTTATTAGAAATGAGGCCAATATAATCAAATTTGCTTATAACTATTTATGTTAAAATCAATTATTTCAATGAATATGGCATCATAAAACTTTTCCAAATAATCCAAGTCCCCCTTTTAGGATTCTTTGACCTTTTGTCCTCATTCACTTTTTCTCATGACTATGGCTAGTGTTTATGCTATTCCTTTGGCTTTGCTTTTTTGTTATTTTGCTTTTGCTTTTCATTATTTCATAAAAGTCTTTCCCAATTCCTTTTATCCCTCACATTCTTTCCTAGTAACAATTCCGTAATTTAACCATGATCCTGTTGTTGGACATTTAGGTTGCATTCAGCTAGTTGCATAAAATACTGACATAATCTCTGCTTTAGACAAAAAAAAAAAAGCAGGGAGAAGGGGGAAGGTGTAAAGGATTTTTCTCTAGGCTTTGACTCTTTATGGTCTTTGGCCCACATATTTGCTCAATCTTTTTCAATGGATAGTGACCAATTAAACGATACATCTTCATTTTGTGATTAGAAAAAACATTAGAAAATTATAATTAAGATAAACTGAATAAATGTTTCAGTCTTATTTAGTATAAAATCATTGCTTCAAACTGAAGATTTATTTGTACATGAGAAATGCCGAGTACGCTTAATTGTGAAATGTGGAACCTGAGAAATGATACATAATAACAATAATACTTGGCACTAACACCCCATCTTTCAACTGAACAAGACAGGAGCCTGCCTGTAAATATTACCTCATTTATCTTTCTAAGAGCTCAGAGAAGTGGGAAGACAGAGTCCTACTCTTATAGGAAAAAAAAGCAAAGAGACAATAGTTTTACTCTCCACACACAGGATTCAAGAAATGTTGTGGATTAACTGGCTTGATAACTATTTAACTGCTCTAATCATTGGCATGAAGTAGGGCTGCCCAATGCCTTAAAATCTAGATTCTCCTTCTACATATTCATAAAACTTCTCTCTTATAATCCACTCAACAACTTCCTTAACAATAAAAGTCTAGTCCACTGGCCTAGAGAACATTCATTCTCTTCCTCTCCTCTTTCTCAGTTCTTTTGTTATCTCTTCATCCTCATCACTCCTTTCTGAAGTGAATGAAGTCTGTATTCCTTCTAATAGGCATCACTTCCAAAGACAGGGTTTCCCAAGCTTAGAAGATTTAAGGGAAAACATTAAGCCTTGACTCATGTAGATTTAGAGGAAAAATAATTTGCAAATAGGAAGCTCAATATATAGCAATTATTCTGATTATCTAAGTATACTCTTTTAGTTCTTATCAGACAGCCTGAACAGTAATGTTTCTCCTAAATTTCACTATAGAAAGGGAAAAGAATTAAATGCTTTTTCTATCAATGACCCCCAAAAGAATGTCAGATTACCCAATGGGACAGTCAATCAATAGAATAAATGAGATTTAAGGGGTCCCCTAAAAATTTAAAGAGTCATCTACCTAGGGGTGGCTAGGTGGCACAGTGGATAGAGCACCAGCCCTGGAGTCAGGAGGACCTGAGTTCAAATATGGCCTCAGATGTGTAATAACTGCCTAGATGTGTGGCCTTAGGCAAGCCACTTAACCCCATTGCCTTGTAAAAAGGAAAAAAAAAAGAGTGAACTACATCAAGAAAGTAGCTTCATTTCATGAAAAGATCACACATTACAGAC
Source organism: Macrotis lagotis (assembly GCF_037893015.1). Lineage (NCBI taxonomy): Eukaryota > Metazoa > Chordata > Mammalia > Peramelemorphia > Peramelidae > Macrotis > Macrotis lagotis. The sequence goes on along the minus strand of NC_133664.1, from coordinate 115,670,791 downwards.
CTGATACTGAAAAATGTCATTGAAAAGTAGAATTCTTCCTGTCTCCTTCTGATCCACTTCCCAAATTATTCTAGCACCCAAGACCAACTTGGACAAAGCAAATTGGGTGACTGAGATGGGGAGGGACATAAAGCCATTTTTTTTAAGGTTTTTGCAAGGCAATGGGATTAAGTGGCTTGCCCAAGGCCACACAGCTAGGTAATTATTAAGTGTCTGAGGCTGGATTTGAAGCCAGGTACTCCCGACTCCAGGGCCGGTGCTCTATCCACTGCACCACCTAGCCGTATATAGCCATTTTAAAAGGATTGGCTCAAAGAACCAGGGATTGCTCAGCCTAAAGAAAAGAAAACTTGACAGGAGGATAAATCTAGAGAGTGTGGAAGAAGGCTTAAAATTCCTTATTTTTGCCTGACCCAGAAGAAAAGAATAAGATGTCTGTGAATTCTCTGTGTGTCTGTTTGAAGGGTACTTGGCAGAGAGTGCCTGACGGGCCCTATAAAGAAACACTCTGCTGCTGCTGTTGCCTCAATTGTGAAACTCCCTTCATTCTCAGATTTTCTTTCTTCTTCTTAGATGTCATGCTGCTCTTAGGTGCTTCCCCCCTCTTTCCTGGAATAACTGGTTTAGCAAAAGCTCTGTCTAGAGACTTATTCCAAGTAGAAAACAGCAGTAAGCAAAGCTGGGGGGGGGGGGGGGGCGGGGGGGGGACGACACAAAATTGGTCTTCTACAACCAGTATACCAACCTAGTAGCCACCATGCGAATGCCTGGAATCCATCATTCTTACTCAAGCTGGACTGGGAGGCCTGGGAGATTAAAAAAAGGGGGGGGAGGATGGGGGGGGAGAGAAACAGGGATTTAAAGAACTATATACCAAACTACTATTTTCAGATGTAAAAGAAATATTTCCAAGTTAAGCCCCTCTAGTTCATTCACCCTCTAGTTTCCTCACCTTAGGATGGGTGGTCTATGCTTCTATTAAACAAACACTTGAAAGAATTTTATCCTAATGTCTCTGGTTGCTCTGCTCCAATCCACAAAGACACTTTGGTCCAGGCCTAGATTTCAGTGAGGATAGAACTCCCAGGATGGAAATTCCTTCCACCAGTGCTGACAACTTGTCTATACTTGGGCATCTTTGCTGCCAAGGGAGGTGCTCATAGTCATAGTGTATTAGAGGTAGTACCGTGAACCCAGGATTCTTGACCCCCCCCCAATTGGATATCTATTCATTACACCAAGGGGAAAAATAGAATGTAAACAGATACTTACCACTTGTTTTGCAGACATAAAAGTACAGATAAAAATCCCCATGGACACCAGAGCAATGGAGGTATATTTGGACACAGTATATCTGCACAAAGAACAAAAATATTTTAAAGTTTCACATGAATCAGCGGCCAATGCATAACACATAAACATATTCCGAATGAACACATGAATGGATTTCTAAGATGCTTGTGCCTATCGCAGTGAGATACACCAACTAGTCATTTACTCTAAATTCATCTCTTCTGCTCTAGTCTCCCAAAGCATCTTAGCTCCTCCTGGCTTGAGGAAGCAAGAACCCGATGTTAGCAGGAAACACATTAGGTATGAGGGGGACCAAGAGTATCAGGCCTATCTGTCAGTATAAACTCTCAGAAAATAATTTGCTTCTTTAACCCAGGGTGATGGGAGAAAAGGTTAACAAACAAACAAAGCCTAAAAACCGTACCTATTGGACTGAGCAATGAAGATGGTAGGAAGCATAAGAGATGAAGTTGGGAAAAGAAGAAATCCATGCTAGAAGGGACACAATCTTGAAAGTGATGATGAGGGGTCATTTTATTAGATATTTCAAAAAGAGGAAGATGCCAAAAGAATTTTTTAAAAAATGGGATGAGATACTGAAAGATAACCTCTGACACGCATGTCAACTTTCTCACGTTATGAAAACCAAAAGAATGATCTGCATGTAATATTGACCCTGATAAAATGGTGAGAAGGTAAGAGGCGGTATTTTGCAAGTAATTTTCTCATATCTTTACAATCACACAATTCATTAAAAGGCCCAGACATAAGATCCTAAAATGTTTTATATTTATAGATTCAAAAAAAAAAATCTAACTTGGGGCAGCTAGGTGGTGTAGTGGATAAAGCACCAGCCTTGGAGTCAGGAGTACCTGGGTTCAAATCCGGTCTCAGAAACTTAATAATTACCTAGCTGTGTGGCCTTGGGCAAGCCACTTAACCCCATTTGCCTTGCAAAAAAAAATCTAACTCAGCAAAGCAAAATGCAGATTGACTCTTTTGCACAAAGAATCTCATTTTTGATAAATTCAGTCTCGAGACAGAAAATAAGGACACAAAATTTAGTGGACAGACCAAGAACTTAGCCCAGTCTGATAATTCTTAAATCCTTAAGTAACTCAAGAAAAAAGTTGGTTTTATATGCATAATAAGCCTAAGCATTATATCTACAACTAAACTACTACAAATAAGAATGAAATCACTTATATGGTGACTAACTAGTCCTTATTAAAAATGACTTGCAAGGGGCAGCTAGGTGGGGCAGCTAAGTGGTACAGCTAAGAGAGTACTGGTCCTGGAGTCAGGAGGACCTGAATTCAAATATGACCTCAAGACACTTAATAATTAACTAGCAACGTGACCTTCAGCAAGTCACTTAACCCCACTGCCTTGCAAAAAAAAAGAAAAGAAGAAAAAAATTACTTGCAAGATACAGTTGTGGGGAAAATTACCCTATGACATATCACTTATTACCTAAAAAATATATTACTAAATAAATATCTCTATAATACCCTACATTTTGCCATCAAGGCAATTAAGGAAACATCTTAATTTGGAAAGGCCAATGTCACCTAGTGCATCCAGGGCCACTGCCAATCATCTTGACCTTCTGTCTTGCCACTGGATTCTGATGACTCTGGGTGAGTGAGATTGATGACTTTTCACAACCTCACTTATAGCTGACTCATGGGCAAGTCAAACATCACCCTCATGATATCAATGATCCTCTTCAAGAACAAAGAATGAACAACAACAATTTGCCTTTACTATGAATTTAATTTTAATCCAAATCATTTCTCTTTAATTCATTATAAATATTAAATATATCTTTACTAGTAACTACAGTTGGTTAACATGGGATGGGCAATCAACTAAGAGTTCAAGTTCATTAACCACAACAATCAGTTACTTTGATACACAGAAAGAACCTACTTTATGGCCACTAATCTTATTTATGACCCTGGTCAACCACCTGAAAAATGTAAGATCACAAAGGGAACTAAGGGAGATAGTATAGAATTCAGAACAAATTCAATGCAATCATTGGAAAAGTAATAAAATGCCTATCTTGTTAATTTTATTCAGTTATGAGAGGGATGTGCTACTTACCTTTTCTTCAAAATGATAATGCCTAGAATCATATTGGCAATTAGAGAACCCTATAAAAAAGAGAACAGTAACAAAGTCAATAAAATGAAGATAGAAAACTCCATTACAAGTGTAAAGAAAAGAGACTATAAACATAGCATGCAATTAACATTAAACTTAAATAAAACAAACCTAAATTTAAAATGCCAAAAAAAAAAAGAAAATGGACTGTAGAGATAAATATTAGGATGAATAGTAATGAGGTTCAATTATTTGAATATGACAAAAAAGTTTCAGTCACAAAATAAACTACTATTGGAAATATCAAAACTACTGAAGGTCATGGTGTTACTACTAAAGATGGTAGTGAAAAGTACAAGTAATAATCATTTGCAAAAAAGGATAGGAAAAACATGAATAAATTCAAAGGCCTCATTTAACAGTTAACCTTTCTTTTCTATCAAACGTTTAATAAAAACTAGCAGTACATACAAAATTGAACAGCATTCAAGTATCAATGAAAGAAAGATTCACAAGTCTTTAGAACGACTTTCTCTGATAAGTTTGATATCCAAGACCTATAAACAAGTAATGGATACATATGATCCAAAGTTGTTTGCCAATAGATAAGTGGTTAAAGATTACAAACAAATAGTTTTACAAATCTGCACACTATTAACAGCTATATGAAAGAATGCTACAAATCACTAGTAGTTAAGAGTAATTAAGAGAAATACAAATGAAAGCACCCCAGAGCTTTCATCTCACACTCTGCAAATTAGCAAAGATGACAACAGATGGGAATAGTCAATGTGGGGGGAGGAGGGTTGTGGAAAGATGGCCTCACTAGGACCTTATTGATAGAGATGTGAATCAGCACAACCATATTTGGAAAGCAATTTGGAATTTTGTCATGCTTTTTAATCTAGAGATTCTATCACTAGATTTATGTGTCATGGAGGTCAGTGATAAGAAGAAAATTTTTATAGCAGAATTTTCTGTGATAATAGATACAAAGCAGATGTCAACTGAGAAATATCCAAATTGTGATACATGAATATCACAGAATATTACTATAAGAAATGACAACTATGAATACAAAGAAGCATAGAAAGAACCTTATGATCTGTTACAGAATAAAGTAAGCAGAGCCAAGAAAACAACATACACAATGACTACAAAAAAGTAAACAGAAAGAACCACACATGCCCATACCCACAAAATCAAATGTAAGAATCAGTATGACTCCAAAGAAGAGATATGAGAAAATATATCTACCTCACCCCTTTGCAGAGGTGGGAGGTCCTGAAAGTGATATATTATATATATTTTCATATCTTTGGAATGTATTGATTAGATTTTCCCCCTCTTTTTTTCCTTCAAAAAATTAATTGTTTTTTATGAAATGGTTTGTGGGAGGATAGGGGGGAATCAAATTGGGGGATCAAATTATACTGCTGCAAAAAAAATCAATAAAAATATTTTAAAAGGAAAGAAAGGCATAAATGTGTTTCTTCTCTGGGAAACTATAAGCAATAAAAAAGTATTCAATAGAATGCCTACTATTTGTCTGCATTTTTAAAGGTTAAACAAATTACAAAAATAGGAACAATAACTGGAAAGTACTTTTGAAAATAGCCTATTCTACCTCAAAAGAATTCCAGACAATACAAAAGTTTGTGTATGCTTCCCAGTCTAATTGGGTATCCTCTGGCAGCCCTCACTGACTACGTCAAAATCTTTCATAACTCTTCTCTGAATACTTTGTTCTTACTGATATCTTTCTACATAAAAACATTCCATATACATGAGAGAGAAAAGAAAAGATAAAAGAAAAAAAATTAAATTAAGATTGGAATAACATTTCAGGGAAAGCTGAGTGGTATAGTGGATAGAGCACCAGTCTGGAAACAGGAGAACCCGATTTCAAATTTGGTCTTATGACACTAGCTGTGTGATCCTGGGCAAGTCATTTGCCTCCAATCGCCTCCAAAAATAAAATTAAAAGAAATCAATGGAATAAAATTTCATATGAAATCAAACACTAAGTTAAAAAACAAATTTTTCTATTTTTCTAGAGATAATTTTATTTTACTTAATTAAACATTTAAGCATTTAACTCAAGAAGAGAAAGACAAAGGAAAAAAACTATATTTCTTTCCCTTTGCCCTGCTACTAGAGTAACCAACCACCCAATCATATATGGTAAAGAGCAACTTCTTCATCTATTGAGCCCACTTTCACATACTGAGATACACTTATCATAAGATGAACTCCCTATTTTTGTTATATTTTGTCTGTAAAGCTACATTTTTAATGAAAATAAACATATTTTGTTGGCCAGGCAGCACTTACTGATCTAAATATCATATGCAGAGGCATGGCAATGTTGAGATTTAGAGCATAATTATTCACCACACTGACAGTGAAGAACATGGTTACCATGATGGCATAATATCTGCAACAGAAGTAAAAGAGTATTATCATAAAGAGTTCATAATTTTTAAAACAGCCATTTATAAGATAATATTTATGTTTCTGGAAAAATTCAAAGTATTTCTTTTATATGTGTATAAAAGTATCTAATACCATCTTTTTTAGTTCTGCCAACAGAATTCATCATATTCTCCTCCTCCCCTCTCTTCCAAATTTCTTTACTAATATCAAGGGCACCACCATCCTCCCCTCCCCTCAGACTTCAACTCCATCCATACTCTCACTCAGCAATTTATCTAATCTTTTATCAAATCCTGTCATGATTAGACATGGTTCTCTTCTCTGTTCTCCCTACTCATAGTGATCACCCTTGCTGAAGGCACTCTCATGTCATTCTTGAACTACTAACTAAAAGACTGATTGGTCTCCTCTCTTCAAATTTCTTCCCATTCCAGTACCTCTTCCACTTAACTGCCAAAATGATTTTCCAGTGGCATTCTTTTGCTTAAAGAATCAACTAGAAAATCTTCTTTTTGGTATTTAAAGTCCTTCATAACCTGATTTTACTATCATTTCTTCCAAGATTAAAAAATAATCCTGGTTTTCATTTAAAGTCTAATAATCTACCTTCTCTCTTTCACTAGTTTTATTTTACATTGCTCCATTGGCTCTATGGGTTAAATAACATTCATCTAGATCCTTGAAGTCCCATTAAAGTCTCTGTGCCTTCTCAGGATTTTCCTACTGGCTGATACCTAGAACACACTCCTTTCTCACTTCTGCCTCCTGCCTATTTTTTTTTAAAGGTTTTTGCAAGGCAAATGTGATTAAGTGGCTTGCCCAAGGTCACACAGCTAGGTAATTAGTAAGTGTCTGAGACCGGATTTGAACCCAGGTACTCCTGACTCTAGGGCCACCTAGCTGCCCTCCTGCCTTCTTTCAAGGCTACTAAAAGCCCCTATTCTGCAGAAAGCCTTCCCCAAACTCTCTTAATTCTAGGGTTTTGTTTAGCCTGTAGATATTTTGGTTGTACATAGTTGTTTGCATGTTGTGTTTGCCACTAGAATGAAAGCTCCCTGAGGGCAGGGACTGTCTTTTGTCTTTCTGGGGATTTCCAGTGCTTAGTCCAGTGCCTAGCTTACAGCAATCACTTAATAAATGTTGAATGACTGACTGACTTTTTCTTCCCTGTTCCAACTCCTTACCACACATACTCCCGGATACAGTGACATGGGCTTAATTATTCCTGTTCCTTGCATACAACCTTCTATCTCTACTGCTTTGCATTGACTATTCCTTGCGCTGGTATCTTCTCTCCTCCCCACCTCTACCCATCTCTTGGCTTCCTTCAAGATTCAGCTTCAGTTCTACCTTTTGCAAAAGGTTTTTCCCAGTCTCCCTCCACCCCAGCAGTGCTTTTCCCCTTAAGACTATTTATACTGCATCAATTTCAGATCATATCATTTTTTACATTCCATGCACCTCAACCCCCATTAAAATGTAATGATGTCCTCAAGGGCAAGGAAAGTATTTTTACTTTTCCTCATATTCCCAGCACTCCCCACAAGTGCCAGAGATAAAACTTGAGAAATCCTTGTTTGAATCTGGCCTTAGATACTCACTGGTTCTTTGGCTGCAGTCAAATCACTTAATAGCTGCCTGCCTCACTTTCCTCATCTGTCAAATGGGGCTAATCACAACCCCTGGATCACAGGACTACTTAGAGTTTCTGGCAAAAAACTTCAGCTCAGAGAAGGCCCTTCATGTGTGTTTGCTCCTTTTCCTCCTTGATTCTCTCCTACCAATATCAACTCCTTCATGGTGTGATGACAGAATTGGTGTTAACAGCAACAAGTCACATTATCAGAACTTCTTTCTTCCTACCAGGCAAGCCCCAACCGCCCCATTGCTGGTAGTTACCCAGAAACCATGAACCTAAAGTACCTACTTCATACTGAGAGAATAATGACACTTTACATTTAGACTTTAGACTTCTCAGAATACTTTCATATAAACCTACGAGAAGATATATCCCAGTGACATACTTTTGGATTAGAAATTTCAGAAATAGGTGGAAAAAACACCGGGAATAGAAACACATACTAGAACACACACAGGTTACGGTACATAAAAACAGCAAATGAGTCAAAAAACAATCACTTTTTACAGTGTTATAGAGGGGCTTTCTGCATGATGACTCTTAGAGGTAGGCAGTGTAAATAATATTGTTCCATTTTACAAATGAGAAAACAGACTCACAGAGGACAAGTGACTGCCTAGTGGCTACTCAGCTTTGAGGGCAGGTGCTAGAATTCAAAAGCTATCTCTGTCTGTCTGCCTGTCTCTCTTTCTCTTCCTTTCTCTCCCTTTCCTTCTCTGTGTACAGAAGAGAGAGAGAGAGGCAGAGGAGAAACACACACACACACACACACACACGACAGTTCCCTTCTATTTTTAGTCTATCATGACCAAGAGTGAGCTTTTAGATAAACTATTGGATACCTAAATGACTTTTTTCCCCTTTGAGCTACTTCAGTGAAGTTCTGAACTTTAAAATATTATAAATTTGAGTTATTGGCTCTAATCACTGTCCTGGAATTAAAACAAATTTTCAACTTAATCTTACTATCCATTTTTTTAAAAAATAAAAACAAAGAAATCCTATCTGCTTTTAATTTCTGCTTTTCTTCCTTTTTAATAGAGAAGCAAAAAACCCCTCTAGTTTATCAGACTTCAACTGAGCATAGGCAGACTAGAATGTTTGGCTGACGCTATAATTATTCACAACTTATTGCCTATGTATCTACATGATTTGCATACCTTTCACTTGGGGTTATGTGTTCTAAGAGGAGACAGAAGATTTACTAAATGACCATACAACATCTCTGTTCTGAGTTCTCTTCTCTTTCACCACTATACTGTCTTACTTGGCAATTTCCTGAGTCTCCATGGGTTCACTTACCATCATATGATTCTCAAATCTATGTATCTAGCCCTAGTCTCTCTTCTGGGTTACAATCTGACATTACCAATTGCCTAGTAAATATTCTGAACAAAATGACCCAAAGAAATCTCAAACTCCATGTCTTCTATTGCTGAAGATATCATCATTGTTCCCATCAAAATCTTGGAGCTATCCTCAACCCTTCTTCCTCTCATACCCTCATATCCAATTAATTGTCAGAACTTGTAGATTTTACTTTTCCCACACTTCTCATCTATGTCACCTACTCTCCACTCACACAACCACTGCCCTCAGGGACTCATCACATTTCCTGTGGCTCATTGCAGCATCCTGACTGACCTCGGTGCCCAGTTTCTTCCCACTGCAATCCCAAAGTGATTTTCCTAAGGTATAGGGTATGGCTCTCTGAAACTTCTAAGGAACAAATATAAAGTCCTTTGTTCAGCATTTAAAAGCTATTTACAACCTGAATCGTTCCTTGCCTTTCTGATCTTATAAATTATTCCCTTCTTTACATTCTATAGGCAAGAATGGTCTCCTTGATGTTCTACTTCACAGTCCAAATCAGTCACTTGCTTTGGCTAAATCTTTCATGTAAAAAAACACTCTGCCTCCTCACTTTTGGATCTTAGAATCTGGATTTCCATTAAGACACAGCTAAAATGATGCAGGCTCTCCTGGTCTCTCCTACTCCCCAGCTTTTTCAGCCTTCCCCACTGAGATCATTTTCTATCTATGTGTTATATACAAGATATATTTGCATAGCATGCTGTCTTCCCCATTAGAAAGTAAGAAAGCTTCTTGGAGGGACAGTTATGTAGCCTCATACTTAGCCCAGAGCCAGGCATGAATAAATGTTGCAGGGGTCTAAGAAATGCTGGCTGAATGAATGACTGACCTGAGAGGAGAGGACTGGATCCGAAGCAAAGAGACTTGAACAAAATAAATTCAAAGTCATTTTGGACCCATACCATGGGGAAAGTCATTTGTTTCCTCCTAGTTCAATTTCTTCATATACAAAAATAGAGATATTTGTTCTACTACAAAGTTGCTGTAATGCTCAAACAACAAAATGTATCTAATACTTTTCAAACCTTAAAGTTCTGTTAAAAATATTAGACATTGTTAAGTATTTTTGTACAGTTTCAAAACTCTTGACGAAAAATGGATAATTTTACATATGTCTTTGCCACAAATCTTAAAGAGGTCTCAGACTTTTCTACATTTAGGTACAAGAGATGCTCTCATATATTTTATAAAAGCAAAGTAAGAAAATTTTAATTTCCATACCTTATTGGAATAGCAGGCCTCTTCCTTCCAAAGTTAGCTTCAAAGACAAAGCCTTCCACAGCTATAAATAAAAACTGTGCAAATGTCACGATGTTCCCACATCCTGGATGCCTCCTGAACAGTGGGTAGGAGTGAGGGGGGAGGGGGAAATAAAGGAATTGAGAATAAGGTCATTTATATGACACAAGGTAGATTCCAGAATATAGAGAATAAATTTCTACAATTTGCTCTCTCCTTTATTTGTGTTTTCACATGCCAGTCATGCATAACTCAAAAGGAAAAAAGCCTCTATGAAGACTCTTTCCTAACAAAAGCCATGAAACTGATGAGTTGGGCATCAATCTGGTGCAATAGCTCTGGAACTGATAATATAAGTTCAGCCTAAAAAAATGGCTACATGTAGTCATTGGGATCCTCACATCACCAAACTGTTTTCATTCACTACTCCCCTCCCCACTTAAATAGGAAAATAAATTATAAGGAATAAAATCTGATAAGATTGCTACAACCTAACCCAGGAAATACTGAGATTACAAAAATCAGATATTCTCTCAGAGATATGGGGTAAAGTAGGTGATCTTCTATAGAAGAGCTAAGAAAGATTCCCCACATTGAAAATTTCCCCTGTACCATTCCTTAAAGGGAGGCCTCAAGAATTTCTGTTGTCTATGTTGCTTAGACCCCAGATACCCTTTGGTCTCCTAGAGTTCAGTTGGCCACCAAGAGTTTACAATGAAAACTAGCGAGCAGTGTTTGTGACTTTCTCAAGCTACAAGGTATTTCATTTTATTTTTGTAATTGTTTTATTCAAAAATCTTTGTTTTATTCATTTTAAACTTAGCTATAAGGTATTTTAAACATTTCTCTTCTTCCCCCACCCCTTCAACATTCTATCTTTCCATGATGAACATTCCAACTCAAATCTCCCACGGCTTCCTCTATCCCCACTCTTTCAGTTGAGAATTTTACCTCATATTTCACAGGAAAAAGATGTCATTCACCATTAGCTCCCCTTCTATCTCCCCTGCCCTCTGCCACTCTTTGTTTCTTCACCCTTGATGAGATGGATTTACCCCTTATCAAGGCTAACCCCTTTACTGCAAGTGATTTTATTCCATCCTATTTCCTCTAGCAGACTGACCCTCAGCCATCCTGTTTTTCTCTTTCCACTGGCTCATTTCCTACATCCTACAAACTTGCCCATATCTCCCCACCCCGAAAACACCCTCCTTGATCCTTCCATTCCCATTGGAATATATCTTCTGCCTTTTGTAATTAAACTAAAAAAAGTCATCTTCACTGGTTAGCTCTACTGTCTCTCTTCTTAGTCATTTTGGTCAGGCTATCTCCTCTCCAGGGCCTACACAATTTCCCTTTCACAAATTTCATTCCCACCCCACTAATGCCTGTCTCTAGGGCTGAGCACAACATGGATAATCAAACACGAGGATTCAAATTCAATTTCTTGTTTAGAGTCTCATTCTCTCCTATGGTCTTTATGAACAATTCTAATTTTTTTTTAAGCCATTGTAAGCTAGGGAATGGCCCAAATCTACAATGAACAATAACTATTCCCAAATAATATGATTCAATCATTCTTGGGTTTTGGGGGGTTTTTTGCAAGGCAACGGGGTTAAGTGGCTTGCCCAAGGCCACACAGCTAGGTCATTATTAAGTGTTTGAGACTGGATTTGAACCCGGGTACTCCTGACTCCAGGGCCTGTGCTTTATCCACTGCATAGCCGCCCCTGATTCAGTCATTCTTAATAGTCTTCCCTATACTTGAACCCTTTTATAGTTCATGTTCATCCAAAAAATACAATCAAAATCTCAAAGTTGATGAAATGGGGATATTCAAATATTCCAAATAGAGGCTATCTTCAAAATCAAAAGAGGCCTCATCTTTTAACTTTGTTAGATTGACCTGATCGTACCTTTTACATTGCTCTGTTTCACTTGTATATGTGTATATGCATGTGTGTCTATATTATCTGTATGTCTATACAGGCATGTATAATAAACATGGTATTTTTAATATCCTCTTGTCCAGCCCTCTGTATTGATACATATGTGTGTGTGTGTGTGTGTGTGTGTGTGTGTGTGTGTATGGGGGCGGCTAGGTGGCATAGTGGATAAAGCTCCAGCCCTGGAGTCAGGAATACCCAAGTTCAAATCTGACCTCAGACACTTAATAATGACCTAGCTGTGTGGCGCCTTGGGCAAGCCACTTAACCCCATTTGCCTTGCAAACAAACAAACCAACCTATGTATATGTATATATGTATGTATGGATGGATAAAAATATATATAAACGTTGAGAGCAAAGTGAGACATATCTAATAGAATAGCAACTCATGAAACCAGAACCCATAAATGCAGGTGATGGGTAGGTACAACAATGAGAAGGGATTCAAGAAATGCAAAGGAAAAGCCTGTTCTATCTTAATTTCCACAAAAGAAATGGAAGATCAGACTATACTGTCTCCAACAAGAAACCTGCCACTACCATTCTGAAAGGTTCACTGATTGCTCACATTTTGCTATCTGTCCTAGACATCACTTAACAGATGCATTAAGAAATAGTATATGGGCAGTGGGCACCATCCCTGGAGTCAGGAGGACCTGAGGTCAAATCTGCCCTCAGACTAGCTGTGTGACCTTGGGGAAGTCACTTTACCTTATTGCCTTACCAAAAAAAAAATTAAAAAAATAATGATGTATGCAGTGAGAGCAAATGACCAGGTTTATATTACAGGTAAAATTATATACTGCTGTGATTGAATATCATAAAAAGTATTGAAATAAGAAATTTGTATAATTCATATGCTAAAGATAAAAGGCAGTTTGGCCATGAAGGGAAAAACTTTCAAACAATTTTAGTCATGTTATTTTTTATATTGAGGGGGATACATATATATATACATACACACACACACACACACACACACACACACACCCAAAACAAGATAAAGGGAAAAAAAATCAAAAGAATTTTAGACAATGTACATTTCAAAAACAGAAATAATCTGAAAAATGAGTTAGGAAGCTTGCAGCATGGTTAGATGTATATTTTGCTTTAAGCAAATATAAGAAATGAAGAGTAGGACTGAAAAACAAAGTTTATGCAAAAGATGAATCAAGGATGATTCTTGGATTGATAAAAGATTTTATTTTATAAAATAATTTCCCTAAAATTATTTTCTATATCAAGTTCCCTGAATACATTTAATATATGATTCAACTTACAAAAATTCTCTATATGGGGTTTACCTGAGCATTATAATTCAGGTTAGGGACAGAACTAGATGACTTTTGAGGGTTCTCCTAATTAAAAATACTACAATCCTAACATACTTTAAATGTTTACAAATACTACAAATCCTAACATACTTTATTCTAAAATAGGATATATTTGTACTTGACATTGTTAAAATAGTTCTATAAAATAATTTTTAGATTTTTTGCTTTCATATATAAGTTTTCTCACTATGATCCCTTCTCAATCCCCTCCCAGAGAACAATCCTTTGTAATTAAAAAAAAGTTGCACGAAACTAAGCACTTCATCAAAAAAAGTTTGATGCTATGTGACATTCCACACCCATGGTCCCCCATCTCTTCTTTGAGGCCAAATTTGAACATTAAAATTTCATGACACTGTCTCTTTTGTTATTCTTCTGATACTGTTGTGGCCACTGTATGTAGTTTTCCAGGTTTATTTTCTTCATTTTTCATCAATTCATGTGTTTTGGTGCTTCTCAGTAGTCATCATATTAACCATTCCCCAATCACCAGGCATCTATTATATTTCCAGTTTTTTGCTAGTACAAAAAAGGACAACTATAAATAATCTGGTGAATATGGGGCCTTTCTTTGTGTCACTGATCTCCTTGGGGTATCCTTTTCCCTTCTGAGATTTACACTGGGTATAACAGAATCTCTGAGTAAAAGGAGATAGACATTTTAGTTACTTTGAATAAGATTTTTTGAATTCCAAAAGACATAAGGCAATTTAGTGATATTTAAACCTTTAGAATGATAACCCAATTCCCTTTCCCTTATACTCCAATATTTTACTGAATTTTGCTCCTCAATCAAAATAACAATTTTAAAATAATTCCCAAACAAATCTACATCTATTTATTTTGCCAGAAAGACACCCAAATAGACATGAAAAATTGGAAGCTCAAATACTGGAAAAAAATGAGGATTTCATTAGGATTCAAATTGTTTTTAACAGTTTTGGAATGAGGATTTCAGAAAGTCATGGTTTCTTCTTTTAAAATGAGAAAAAGTCCTTATCTAATTCACTGTAAATGTCCTTAGTTCTAAGCCACCCAAAAAAAAGTGAATTTAAATCCCTGCATACCATCATATCCAATTCCTGATTAGTAGTGAAACAGAAATAAAATCTAGCAGCTGCCAAAGGTATCAGAACTTTTAGAGCTGCAGGGGAATTTAGTTCAGAACTCTTTACCAAGGATTCTTAACTATGTCATTCTCCTCTGACAATCTAGTGAAGGTTTTGGATATCTTTTCAGAATAATGTTTGTCAGTGCATAAAATACATAAGATTACAAAGAAAGTTAACTGTATTGAAATAAACTGATTTTTTTTTCCTGTCCAGGTTCATTTACTCTCCAAAATCTATCTATTGGTTCTTTAGAGGTCCATGGACCTATGCTAAGAACCCCTATTTCCAGTCCAAGTTTCTTTCATTTTATATCTTTCCCCAGGGCAATTATAAAGTCTCCTCCAGTAGAATGGTAGCTGGTTTGAATTCATCCAACTCTTTGGCTAACAAAATCCAACATGTTCTTCAAATCCCACCTTCAATTGTTACCTTCTCTGGGATTCTCACCCCTAAACCAGAAATGACCTCCATCATCTAGGGTTGTCTACAATTACCTGCATGCATAACTATTACATAAGCAATGAGGTCTTGTTTTCTGATTATTTAATATATTATGACTTGTCTCCTAATTAGATTATGACCTCCTTGTAGGAATTATGCTTTATATTTCTACTAAAGGACACATGTTTTATAACTTCCTTTACTGTCTCTAGTTCCCTAACATTAATACATTTAGTGCTTAGGAACATGGTGGTAATATGATCCCAAAGTGATCCTTTAATATAAAGTGAAAGGTTTTATTCATGTTGTTTTATATAAGTGAAATACACAAAAGAAACAGATGGGGAGAGGGAGAGGAAAAGCTAATGAAATATTCATAGAATTGCTTTCTTACTACACAACAGTGAAATATCTGGTTCTTTGGACAAACTATATAGAAAATTAAAGTTAATGTCATCCAACAACTAAACTGAACACCTAATCTACAAACAACACCATGCTAGACATAATAGGGTACAAAAGGAGTATGTGGCTAAGTGCCTTATAATTTGGTTGAGAATAAATCTGTTGATACAAATCCTCAGAATGGTCTATCCACACTTTGAAGAGGCCAGAACCATGCTTAAGCTCTTATGTGTAAGTGTTTTGTTGGATTTTTTTTTAAAGGGATGTGAAGGAGTTTAGACCCAACTTATAATTTCATGCTCTAAAGTAAGAAAGTTGTTTTTGCTTTACTATTTAAAGAATGAAATTGGAAAAAAATAAAATTTAAAAAAGTGTTAGTGTCCTATTCCCCTCTGAGACTTACACTGGGTCTGAGGAACATAGGCTTTTGGGGTTCTGAAGGCTCTACTCCCCACTCCCAAAGTGTGCTGCCTCTCCAAACTTAGAGGGATAGAAAATGAAAAAAAGTTTCTAAAAAAAAAGCTTTTAAAAGGGAAAACTCCTTATTTATAAAAAAAATGGCTCATATAATTAAAGAATAAGCTAACAGGTCAGGAAGTAGCAGTGAGGTGCAGAGAATGACAACCCTCATGCTGGGACCCATAGGTATGGCCAGTACTGAAGGTGGTGATCACAGACACCAATTTTTCTGTGGGAAATCAGATGTCTGTAAGTTTGAGAAGATAGAGAGAGTGTAAAAGAAAGCCAAAAGATGAAAAGTTTGTTAATAATAATAATACTAAAAAAAAAAAAAAAGGATTTCTTAAGGGCCCAATGAAAGAGAAAACCAGCTTCATGGGGCCTCAGGAAGAGGAATACTGAGTTGGATGGGGATAGGGCCATGGAGTGCTGTAGAAGGAAGGGTCTGGGTTTGCATGGACTATGGTTCTTAATCAAAGAGATGTGAAGGGAGTTTGCTAGTCAAGACAACTGACTGAAGCTCCATTCTCAAGAGTCCTCAGAGGATAGAAGACGATGTTGCTCTGCTAGATTGGATGAAATGCTAAAATAGAGATCATATATCAACAATTTATTGCTAGCTATACCGAATCACCTGACTCTAAAGCGTCACTCTTGTTAGAACACGGAGAAGATTCTGAGTATGACATACATATGAAAGCTCTGGCATATCTCAAGTTATGAACTCTTCATGTAGAGACCTATTAATTGCATGCTTATTGTGAGGATTGGCCCAGTTAAGTCTAGAGAGGCCTATTAACAAGTTACCAAGTGCCAAATTTTTTAGGCTTCTGCAACTCATGAAATGCATCAATTAAACTGCATAGTATTAAAGGACTAGCAATTACTTTCTCCAAGATTTGATATCTTTAAGCAAATCTCTGCTATTTCAGCTTCTCTCCTCAAGAATAGAAAGTATAAGCTCTTTAGATGTTATTCAACAGGATTACAACTTCAAGGGACTGGAGAGATTAATATCCTTATTTCACAAATGAGAAAAGTTCCAAAGAAGTCAAATAATTTCCAGCTAGAATGAGATCAAAGCTTCCTGGCATCCAATTCAAGATTCTCACTACAACAAATGGTTCCCACTTATACTCAATATTTTTAAAAGATCCAAAATTACAAAGAGATAAAATTTGAGTGTGCTGATTTACTTTTTTATAAAAAGTACAAACATAAGAAAAAAAAGGGTGGATAGAAGCCTCTCTGGGCAAATCACTTATTCTCTCAGGGCAAACTAGCAACTTTCCAAAAACCTTACACTGCAAAATATATACAATGGATATGGATACTGAGTGTCTGATAAACAGCCAGAACCAGATTAAAATGTAAATATTTAACAAAATAAATAACTGATTGGTTCTTGTCCTTCATTCTTGAAGAGGACCAAAATGAAATCACTATGTTGGAATATACTTTGGTACAGTGTGGACAGTTCAGCTGATCAGAACAATATGAGCTCTGAAGGCTCTACCACAGATCAGGATTTAATACTCCACATGAACATTTGGAGCAGAGATGTCTCTAAATTTTCAAATGTTCTTTTGAGCTATTGCAATTCTGCTTTGCTCATAGAGAACAGCATCTTTGAATCATACTTGTCATGTTGGCCATCCACTGTCAACAAAATGAAAAGTAATACAATAATACAATAATGTTAATCTTTGATTTTCTAAGTCAATATTCTGACTGCAGGGATCTTTTTTTTTTTTTAAGATTTTGCAAGGCAATGGGGTTAAGTGGCTTGCCCAAGGCCATACAGCTAGGTAATTATTAAGTGTCTGAGGCCAGATTTGAATGCAGGCACTCCTGACTCCAAGGCCAGTGCTCTATCCACTGCACCACCTAGCAGCCCCAAAGAAGTCTTTTTTTGCAAGGCAAAAGGGGTTAAGTGGCTTACCTGAGGCCATACAGCTAGGTAATTAAGTGTCTGAGACCGGATTTGAACCCAGGTACTCCTGACTCCAGGGCCGGTGCTTTATCCACTATGCCACCTAGCTGCCTCTTGCAGGGATCTTAATGTAAAGTTCAATGACCTTGTTTCTATGAGTTTGACACTTCTATCCTACACCACTGAAACTGGAGATCTAAACAAAAATTAAAAAGGAAATGATCTTAGTACATGTAAATTAATTTGATATGTAAAATTAAATTTATTTATGATCTTTCAAGAATCTATTAAAATGCATCCCTAAAATACTCTGAGAGTCTAGAACTAGTCCTTGCTAGCATTTAATTCTAATAACAGTCAGGACTGATTTTCTGTGCACCCAGAGATTCTCCCTTCTATGGTTGATGAGATTATACTAGCAAATTTATATTACGATCTCCCTTTCAGGTATAGAGTCCAATATTTTTCTTTTTAGGCCCTTATCCTTCTGTCCTAGGATTAGGAATAACTAGTAATAAACACACTCCCAACACTTTGCTCACAACTAGCTTGAAGGGCATTAGAAAAAAGCAAAAATCCACTGAATTTACTTGGGAATAGATCACTTATTTCAGTATGACTTCTTATCAAAATATTAGGACAGTGAAAGGAATTTCTTCAATGAACAAGTAAATTACTAAAATCTTTGAACAACATATGCTCAAGAGGTGTGTATGCAGAGCCATGGGAAACATGCCAACCATTACTGAAAATCCATCCACTCTCCTAATCCACACACAATGCTTCTGATATGGTTGTAGCCACTGTATGTAGAGTTTTCCAGGTTCCATTTTCTTCATTTTTCATCAGTTTGTGTGTTTTGGCGCTTCTCAGTAGCCATTGCATTAACCATTCCCCAGGATGGTACAAAAGGGTCCACCATAGGCACAACACCAAAAGTGACTCAAGAATGGAGTCAAAGAGAAAGGACTTCTAGGGCAAGGAAGTTCCTTCTAATAAAGCAGCTCAGCACTGCTGCAGCTTAAGAGTCAGAGTATGGGGCAGCTAGGTGGCCCAGCGGATAAAGCACAGGCCCTGGAGTCAGGAGGACCTGGGTTCAAATGCGGTCTCAGACACCTAGCTGGGTGGCCTTGGGCAAGCCACTTAACCCCATTTGCCTTGCAAAAAAACCCCTAAAAAAAAAAACAAAAACAATCTTTTCCCTGGAAGCTTCCTTCTCTTCTTATTTCATTTTTTTCTGATTTGCCAGGAATCAATCTGTTCTTCTATGACCAAAACTAAGGGACCTGGGTACCAAGTCCTGTCAATTCCAACTTCAATCTTCTCAGGACCTCACTATGACTAGACATTAAAACTATTAAAAAAGACATTACAAGTCTTTCAGCTATATTTTATTCTTCATAGACCGCTACTAGAATAACCTTTCTTCATGTTTCTTCTCTGATTAGAAATCTTTAGTTGGGGAGTGGCTAGGTGGTCCAGTAGATAAAGCACCGGCCTTGGAGTCAGGAGTACCTGGGTTCAAATCTGGTCTTAGACACCTAGCTGGGTGGCCTTGGGCAAGCCACTTAACCCCATTTGCCTTGCAAAAAAAACCCTAAAAAAACAACACAAAAAAACAAAAAACAATCTTTTCCTGGAAACTTCCTTCTCTTATTTCATTTTTTTCTGATTTGCCAGGAATCAATCTGTTCTTCTATGACCAAAACTAAGGGACCTGGGTACCAAGTCCTGTCAATTCCAACTTCAATCTTCTCAGGACCTCACTATGACTAGACATTAAAACTATTAAAAAAGACATTACAAGTCTTTCGGCTATACTTTATTCTTCATAGACCGCTACTAGAATAACCTTTCTTCATGTTTCTTCTCTGATTAGAACTCTTTAGTTGGGGGGTGGCTAGGTGGTCCAGTGGACAGAGCACCGGCCTTGGAGTCAGGAGGACCTGGGTTCAAATCCGGTCTCAGACACTTAATAATGACCTAGCTGGGTGGCCTTGGGCAAGTCACTTAACCCCATTTGCCTTGCAAAAAATCTTAAAAAACAAAATAAAAAAAAGAGAGCTGCCCAAAGTCATCAGTCCCATGACCCCGAGGGCGCAGAACTTGAACCCTGGTCTTTGTGGCCACCCACCAGGCTCGTCCTCTTCCAAAGAGCCTTCTGTTTGTTTTTGTGACACGCTGGGCTGCCTCCCCTCCATCAGCTCCAGCTTGGAGGCTCCTTCCGGGCCCGGCCCCCCTCGGGGGGCTGCAGACCCCTCCATCCAAGCGCACAGGGGGGCTCCCCGTTTGGGGTCCTTCTCTGGGGGATGAGGAAAGTTTCCTTTTCCTGTCCATCTTGTACCAAGCCACCCATTTAATGGGGCGCCCTGACTTCTGGGCGCCGCGGGGGGCGCAGGCCGGGCCGGGTGGGGGAGGGGCGAGGGGGGCCCCGGCCAGCCTTGGGGGTCTCGACTCCGGGATGCGAGCGGACCCCGGCGGGATGCTGCGGGGAAGGGCGGGGAGCCCTCCCCTCCCCCACCCCGTTCCCGCCTCCCCCCCAGGGGGCCCGGGGCGCGCCCCTCCCCCCGGGGGCCCCCCGTGCGGTCCCCACCTGACCAGCAGCTCCAGGAAGATCACGTTGCTACAACAGCCGGCGAACACCAGCCCCACGGCGCAGGCCGGGTGCATGGTTGGCTCTGGGGGGGACTGGGGGGCGCCTCAGCCCGGAACACCCCCACGGCGGGGCTCCCACTCCTCCCGAGGAGCTGTAGTTTCCGGCCTACCCAATCCCCATTCAAAAGAGGGGGCTAGTCGGTCGGGGCGGGACTACAGCTCCCAGAATGCCGAGGGCCTCACGGCGGAAATAGCCTCCCGCGAGAGGTTGCTGGGGACCGTGAGCCTCTGCGAGAGCTGCGCTTGCTGGGATTTGGAGTCCCGGTGTTGTAGGCGGAAGACGGCGCCGGGGTGTTTTTCAAGAATTAGGTAATTAAATAAATTATTATATTATATTATTTTATATTACATAAATTCACTAATGGAATAACAGCTCCCATCCATTTCCAGGGCACCCCAACTCATTCACTTCCACTCTTCTAACCAAACTCCAATCCAATCCACCCGCTTGCCATGGCATCACCTCCCTGGTCTTCTTCTAGAAGAAAGGGCACACATGGTCATAAATAACCAAACAAAAATTTTGGAAAAGAGGGGGCAGCCAGGTGATGCAGTGGATAGCGCAGAAGTCCCTGAGTTCAAATCCAGCCTCAGATGTTTACTAATTACCTAGCTCTGCGGCCTTGGGCAAGCCGCTTAACCCCATTGCCTTGCAAAAACTAAAAAAATAAAATAAAATAAATTTGGTAAAGAATATTCCCCGCCAAAGATCCCACAACTAATAAATGTTCTCATGACTCCAAAAAGGGTCCACTTGGCTCTTCTTGGAGAAGAAACTAGACCTTGTGTTTCCTTCAAGCTAATGGGAGTTTTTGAGAAAAGACAGGACAGTTTTTAAAATGAAAATTTGGCAGGAAGATCGAACAATATTTGTAGTGTGATTTTAGTCATTTTTTCAGTTTTTTTTTTTTGGCAAGGAAATGTGGTTAAGTGAGAAGTATGGGCTGTCTGAAAGACTTGTTATTAAAAGACTTCTTCCCAAACCCTCTCTTCTTCCTTCCTTCCTTATTAATATTGAGGATACCACCATCCTCCCACTCAACATGATCACTACTTAAGAATCATCCTCAGCTCCTCACTCTTTCACACCCAACCCCCACATCCAATCAGTTGCCAAGATCTGTTGATTCTGCCTTCAAGACAAGCATATGCCCCTTCCTCCTGACACAGATACTGCCCTTATCAACTCCCACTTAGACTATTTCAGTAGTTGAGCTCCCTGCCTCAACTCTCTCTCCAGTCTAGTCATCCTCAGCTCTACTATCAAAGTGGTCTAAATAGCAGCTTCTTTTGTCCTGGTTCCCATCCACAACCTAAAATCCACTGGCTCCCTATCACCTCCAGAATCAAAGACAAAATCTACTATTTGACATTCACAATCCTTCACTGGTTATTGCCCTTCCTTCTCCAAGAGGACCCAAATGACATCACTATGCTCCAGTCAAGGTGTTGTGTCTTACTATAGCTGATGAGATCAGTTTGAGTTTGGAAAGCTCTTCCACATGTTAGGCACAAATAGTCCTTATGAACATTTGGATTGAAGAAGTATCTAATTTGCACATCTCATATTTCTTTTAAGCTACTGCAATACTCATAACCTGCCCCTCACCCTTTTTACACCATCCCCACTACCAGGTATTTGTGATCCAGTGATACTTCTGTGTGGGACAAATGCCACTTAAATAAATTTCAGAGATCTCTCAAGGTATGAAGAGAAGGCTTTATTTGTTTCTTGAGAAACTGGCCACAATCAATTAGAGAGATTGAGGCAAAAGCAAAAGGCCTAAGAATCACATTTATCTGAACTCAATCCCCCCCCCCAACTGACCCACCCTCATTAATGAGGAATGTGGTTTTACAATCTAAACCAAAAAACTACCCTAGGGAAAGGGGCATAGAATTCAAACAAAGCAAACTAATCTAGGGAAAGGAGCATAAAATTCAAACCAAAACCAGATTATCTCTTTAGTCCCAGGAATTGAATGATTCTCCAGACATCAACAGATAGAATGAAGTCAGTTGACTCTTCTACAATATCCCAGAAGTTTGCTTTGTCAAGGGAGGAGGGGCACATAGCTAACCAGATTCAATCTATATTATTTTGAGAAGAGAATAAATGACTTATCAGTGGTCACCTTGGTAGTAAGAGGTAGAGCCCAAATTTATTTATTTATTTTTTTTGCAAGGCAAGGGGGTTAAGTGGCTTAAGTGGCTTACCCAAGCCACACAGCTAGGTAATTATTAAGTGTCTGAGGTGGGATTTGAACTCAGGTAACTCCTGACTCCAGGGCTGGTGCTCTATCTACTGCACTACCTAACCGCCCCAATTTTACTCATTTCTAAAGAAAAATTTGCTGAATTGTCTACTCAGTGCTTTGAGACATCTATTGAGACACCCTAAAATGAGGTCAGACAAGCTATCTTTTTAACAATCCTTTCAGCTCTAAAGCTATGATCTTTTCCTCTTTATGCTATATTCAGGAAATCATTTGGAGTAGTGAGGGGGGAAATCAGGTCTTACTATCTCTGCTGGATTTGTGTCATGGGAATGACCTAATTCATGTGATTATTTTGAGGCTCAATGAGTTCAGCTTCTAAATCTTAAAGCACCATGGACATATTTGTGGTTCTATTGTTGAGTATTTTAAGACAAGAAAACAAAAATCCTTCTTTGATTTTCATTGTGTCAGTACATTTGAATTTAGAGGTTTAGACCTCCCTATTCCTTGCATTTATATAATTGGATTCAGAGGTTTAGATATCTTGCCCAGTCCAGCCCCAATTCAGTCCCACAAACATAGAATCCCAGAGCTCAACACAGACAGCCTCCAGCCTACACCAAGTGTACAACCAAGGGTACAGAAAGGAGATCTTCCAGGAGCTTGTGGCCAGGTGAATAACCTACAGATAGATGAGGGGAAAGGAAATTCTGTGGGACAGATAAATTTCCTGCCAAATGGACTTTAATACTTGTATCAATTGGTTAGGATACTTCTTTCTCCTGGACTGTGCTGGAAATACTATGATCAATTCTTGCTCAATCATTTTCCCCCCATTGCCTCATCTGTCATTAAAACCTATTACATTGACTCAGGATAGTTTAAGAGATTACATTTGATTTTTAGGTTGGGAACTGGCATCTTTCTGAGGTGGTGGTGGTGGTTGTTTGTCCTTCTTCTCAAAGAAGACTGAGATATCTGGGAGGTTGATGCTGTGACAAGAAAGTGAATTGGGTTTGAGTAAGGGGATGCTGTGCTGAGTCACCAGCACCACCCCCCCCAGAGCCATTTGGGTCCAGTGGCCAGATATGAATGGCTCTCAATGGGAGGCAATCAGGGTTAAGTGATTTGCCCGAGGTCACACAGCTAATATATCAAATGTCTAAAGCTGTCTTTGAACTCAGGTCCAGGGCAGCTAGGTGTTGTAGCAGATAGAGCACTGGCCTGGAGTCAGGAGGACCAGAGTATCTTCCTGTTGAGATTTTAGTAGCAACTCATTTATCAATCTTTTTTTAAAATTTTGATAGCCATTAAAGGTGACTAATTTAATTCATTTTAGGATAGTTCTCCTTAGCTTCTTTTTCAAAGGGTGCCATTATCTGACCTTGTTTGGAAATTTGGGAATCTTATTTGGGACTTGCTGAACATCACATAGTATAAAAATGTTAATTTCTGACTATTGTACCTATTTATTCCATTTTTTAAAAATTCACAGATTATTTAGGTTTGTGTGTGTGTGTTCACACACACAAACTAGGGGTGACTAGATGACTTTTTAAGATCCCTTTCAATTCTAAGATTTTTCAATTCAGTGACATGTTATTGTAGCACCTAGGGCCCCAGAAAAATTATTCTAAATTGAAGGTCCTCACAGGGACCACAGTCACTCAAAATCAGAGCTAAAAAGCTCTCATTGATATATACATACACACATACATATATGTATGTGTGTATATATATACAGTTAACAGTCATCAGAGAACTCTAATAGTTCAAAGTAAAAGTTCTTAATGAAATATTATAATTAGAAAAGTAGCCACAGTTCATTTCTCCAATTAATCAGGAGTCAGTCTTTCTCAAAAAAAAAAAAAAAAAAAAAAATATATATATATATATAAATTAATGTGTATACCCACACATATAAATCTATCATTTGTCTTTCTGTCTATATCTTCCAACTAGATGTCCCATAGACAGTTTATATACTATATGTCCAAAACCAAATTATCTTTCTTCCCAAACCCTCGCTTCTTCCTTCCTTCCTTATTAATATTGAGGATACCACCATCTTCCCACTCACCATGATCACTACTTAAGAATCATCCTCAACTCCTCACTCTTTCACACCCAACCCCCACATCCAATCAGTTGCCAAGATCTGTTGATTCTGCCTTCAAGACAAGCATATGCCCCTTCCTCCTGACACAGATACTGTCCTTATCAACTCCCACTTAGACTATTTCAGTAGTTGAGCTCCCTGCCTCAACTCTCTCTCCAGTCTAGTCATCCTCAGCTCTACTATCAAAGTGGTCTAAATAGCAGCTTCTTTTGTCCTGGTTCCCATCCACAGCCTAAAATCCACTGGCTCCCTATCACCTCCAGAATCAAAGACAAAATCTACTATTTGACATTCACAATCCTGCACTGGTTATTGCCCTTCCTTCTCCAAGAGGACCCAAATGACATCACTATGTTCCAGTCAAGGTGTTGTATCTGACTATAGCTGATGAGATCAGTTTGAGTTTGGAAAGTTCTTCCACATGTTAGGCACAAATAGTCCTTATGAACATTTGGATTGAAGAAGTATCTAATTTGCACATCTCATATTTCTTTTAAGCTACTGCAATACTCATAACCTGCCCCTCACCCTTTTTACACCATCCCCACTACCAGGTATTTGTGATCCAGTGATACTTCTGTGTGGGACAAATGCCACTTAAATAAATTTCAGAGATCTCTCAAGGTATGAAGAGAAGGCTTTATTTGTTTCTTGAGAAACTGGCCACAATCAATTAGAGAGATTGAGGCAAAAGCAAAAGGCCTAAAAATCACATTTATCTTAACTCAATTCCCCACCCCCCCCAACTGACCCACCCTTGTTAATGAGGAACGTGGTTTTACAATCTAAACCAAAAAACTACCCTAGGGAAAGGGGCATAGAATTCAAACAAAGCAAACTAATCTAGGGAAAGGAGCATAAAATTCAAACCAAAACCAGATTATCTCTTTAGTCCCAGGAATTGAATGATTCTCCAGACATCAACAGATAAGATGAAGTCAGTTGACTCTTCTACAACATCCCAGAAGTTTGCTTTGTTAAGGGAGGAGGGGCACATAGCTAACCAGATTCAATCTATATTATTTTACTGTAGAAATCTCAAAACTTTATCCCACACACTTACTAACCTCCTTACTGTACTTAGAACAAGACATTCCATCTCTCAATTTAGGCCATTACCACTTTCTGGTTTCTTTAGTTTCCTTCAGGTCCCATCTTCAGCAAAATCCCATCTTTCTCAAACTCTTAATTCCAACTCCTTCTTTCTTGATAATTTCCAATTCATCCTGTCTATAGCTTGCTAGGGCATAGCTTTTTGTACATTATCTCTTCCATGAGACTATGAATTTCTTGAGAGCAGGAATTGGTTTGGGTTTGGTTGGGTTTTTTTTTTGTTTGCATTTTGTTGTATTCCCATTATTTTACACAGGACCTAATATATAAGTGTCTTAATAAGTGTCACTATCACCCAAAATAATGAGCTGAGACTGTCCTAGAACCTTTGCTTGTTCTTCTGTTTGTGGTCCTCTTCTGAATTGGAGTGGGGAATTCTAAACTCTGGAATTGCAACAGGGATTAAGTATTCATTGTTCAATTCATTTTTTTTAACCATAGATGTTATAAGCACTTTTTGAATATATCGATATATTTGTATATAGGGGGAAGGGAATATTTATATAAGCACCTACTATGTACTAATCACTGTATTAAGTGCCTTTTTCTGCAAGTATTTCCTTTAAAGTACATTTTACTTAAGTAAATTTGTAGATCTCATATTTCTTTTAAGCTACTTCAATTCTCAAAAATCCTTTCTAACCTGCCCTTACCCCTACTCTTTCCAGTCTTTTTACACCATCTATACTACCAGGTACTTGTGATCCAATGATACTCAATGGTATTGTCAATACATTGCCAGTCTTGGATTTAGGATCTCTGAGTTTAATACCTGCCTCTGACCCATATTATCTGAGTTACTAATGATAAATCACTTGACCTTCAGTTTTCCAGGAAACTCTCTTAAGACAATAAGTGAAACACATTTAATATCTGCTTTGAAGGATTTTTTATGCATGAAGGAAATCACAGGTCTAAACCAAAAATCACAATGTACCTATGTAGCTAAATGCTCAGTTTTTCTTCCAAGTTCCCCACGGGGAGAATCCCAAATTCTGGGTTTGCTTTAGGGATTAAGGTTTCCTTCTGAGATGTTCTTTACTTCTTTAAGTTTCTCAGGTTTTTAAATCTGCTCTGTAAGTGTAGGTCCAATACAAAATTCAGAAGGTAGCTTTAGAATAATATTTATCCTTCATTCTCAAAGAAGACAAGTGACATCAGAGAAGTGATGCCATGACAAGCATGAGATGTGGATTTGAGTGAGGGGGTACTATGTAAAGTCACCAGTCCCACTTTCTCCTCCAGAGTCATCTGGATCCAGTGGCCTGATATAATTCAGGATGACTGAAAATGACTCTTGGATTTGATACAGTGAGGGTTAAGTGCCTGGCCCAGGGTCACATGGCATTCTCAACCCGGCCCTGAAGCATCCCGTTTGAAAGTACTCAACCAGTTTGTTGCTCACCTGAGAGTGAATGGGTAATTTCCTATAGACTTCAGATTCTAAATCTCTTTAGGGAAAGCTTGTCAGAGAAAGATCTATAGTGACAAGACTTCTTCTAAGATAAGGAGCTGATTGTCCCAGTATTTTTTGTTTGTTTCTTTTCTTGATTGCTCTTGTGTTGGGAAAGGTTATTTCAAGAATACCAAGAGACTTAGTCCTTCCCAGCAATACAGTGTTCCAAGACAATTATAAAAAAACTCTTGATGAAAAATGCTTCTCACCTTCAGAAAAGGAACTATGAAGTGTGACTAAAGATCAAAACATGCTGTTTTCCTTTTTTTGTTTTGTTCATGGATTATAAGAAAAATGGTAGAGTAGGGAGTCAAGTGAAGCATAGCTGAGATTTGCCTGAAATTGTGGACCAGGTGAGATAGTAAGGACAGTAAGGTCCTCCAGCAAATATTTCAGAAACAAAAGGGTAAAAATCTCCAGGGCATAGTCCCTATAGGCATGCAAGGCAGTGGTAAAAAGATGACTGGGGAAAAGGCCTTAATGCCATACTTCTCCCAGTTGAAATGAATTCTCTTTCCAATGAACCATTTCTCTAATTTGTCAGAGTTGGTTAAAAATGAATGCCCCTCTAGAATGTTATTTTTGCATATAGTATCTAGCTACCTAGTCTTTGATGGTTATCAACTCCACAACTCCTATGCCTTCCCTCAAATCCATTGCCCAAATTATTGATTAAAATATTAAGGAATAATATGCCCCATGGGATAACACACGATATGTCCCTTACAGTTGACAGCACTAAAGATTAGTTACCTAATTTGTTTTAACTGCTTTCCCATAGCTATAAAACATGAATGATTTTCTCCTTCTAATTCTATTATAAAGATGTTGAGTTACAAAGCTCTTTGAACTGTGTACAAGAAAGGAAATATATAATAAATAAAACTAGGCATTATTTCATAGGTAAAGATACAAATAATATCACAGAAAATTTTTAAGTGTAATTTCTTCATGTATATTATTAAAAAATAAATTTCTTTTCTGCTACTTAATTTTCCCCTGGAGTCTTGATTGGAAAAGACTCTTGGCATACTAATCTTTAGACTATATGCTTTTATTATTGTCCCTTTATGTGTAAAAGAGGAGGTGACAGTTGAATGTTGAAGATACTTTTTAGTGTTTAGTTAGTTATAAACATAATTTCAATTTTTAATTTTTTTATTTAAAGTTCATAATATTTTTTAAAAAAACTGAAAGTAGGGGAGGGAGAACTTAAACAATTTTGGACATTCTAAGTGTTTTAACCATTTGGAGTTGGTTTTTCCTTGGTTCTTATAGGTAAACTGCAGGGGTCCAGCCTACAAAGGGTCCTTGGAACCTGACAGGAGGGATAGAGTCGGTGAAATGAGTTGAGTCAACACAGGGATAGAGGCAGGAGCAGGTTGACTGACTGTCAGCTGCTTGGATTTATTTTTATAGTCTCAGTATCATGTGTGTATCAAGCAAGCAAGCTAAGATCATTTCCTTGGTTACAAAGGTATACGATTTTCATCATCAATCATATAATTCATGTGGTTACAAGTTTTAATCATGTGATTACAAGTGTAATTAATAATCATGTTATTGATTTTTTATCCCTACTCAGACCATGATGACCACAACCTGTTACCTTATTTATTACTACATTGTATAATTGTTAATTCATTTAAAGTTATTAAGTTTCTATTAATAGAAAGTTTTTTATATTTTTTTGTGTAAGTAATGTTTTTTGATATACTGCCTTAACAATCTATAGTGAGGGTCTTTATGCTTGTCCACCCATCCGTTAACTCTGACAATAACCAATTTTTCTTTCAGGCCTTGTTGGTAGAAACCACGGTTTCTGTGACTTTTTTATTTTTTCCTGTGAAACTTAGGCTGCTGGGGTTCACATATCCATCACCTGTACTAACTATTTTCTCACCATCTTTTTTTTTTTTTTAGGTTTTTGGAAGGCAAATGGGGTTAAGTGACTTGCCCAAGGCCACACAGCTAGGTAATTATTAAATGTCTGAGATCAGATTTGAACCCAGGTACTCCTGACTCCAAGGCTGGTGCTTTATCCACTACGCCACCTAGCCGCCTCATACCGTCTTTTTTCATATGTTCCTATGTATGGTAAGGGGGGCAAAACTATTAATTTCCCTGGAATTCTATCTGACCCATTTTGTATCTGTTTTCCCTGTATATATTCTGACATCTCCTTGGAATTCCCAGTGTTGGGTTTTCCAGAGATTTCATAATGTTGAAGCCTTTTGTATGCCTCAGGGAGAGGCAGTCCTGTTAAATTTGGACAGAGTTTACAATTTGTTTTATTCAAGGAATTTTTCTGAAATCCTTGCTTTATAGTCATTTCACTATTAGGGTGAGTAAATATTGCAATCAATAATAAACCTATAAATATTGGCATGCATGAAATCCCTATATATATCGAAGAAGGAAATGTTGTTCCATCAGGCAGTGTGACTGCCTTGAGTCTTATTGCTGCGACTGTGTCAAACAGCTTAGAGACCCTGGCTCCCAACAGTAAACCCTTGATTAAAGTTAATAAATTCAAATGCTATATATAGATGCTGCTATTACATTTATTTTAATTTTTAAAAAATGTTGTCAACTTGATTCTCTTTTGAAAACAGGTCATATGTCTATAGCACTTTCATTTTGTTCCTGATTCTTTTGTGTAATATAATACTTAAAGCAAAGATTGATTCTTTGAAGATTTGATTCCCTTCCCATACTTCCTCACTATTTTTTCTCACAACTAGGTCATTAAGTTAGTATATGCAAAGACACCACAGACCCATGGATCCCTCAATGCATTGATGATTTTTCCTTTTGGTAATTGGTGTACAATGATTCAACAATACTTTCTCCAGTTTCCCCCTTGTGACCCAATGGCATGTATTTGTGAGACAGGTGACCAGTCACAATATAGTCTATCATCATGAAACAGAATCAAACTAATTGGTCTTTGGAAAAATTGACCCAACACCTTGATCTCATTTGTTCTGAGCTTTGTCAGAACCATGCTAGAGCAGTATCCTTTTCCCATACCTTCTTCCTCAGTTCATGGATTGGTTTATTTATTGTATATTTAACTATAATTATTATCATATAGCCATAAAACATGAAGATTATATACACCTATATATGCTTTATGTCTACATCTATTTATAGATAGATGTGTCTCTTATTTATGAATAGGGACTAGACTTATGATTTCATTACTGTAGGAAATTTCCAGATAATGAAATTCCTTCTACCAATGCAAATCATCCCCTTCTCTGTAATTTCTATCTTAGTGAAGAAAATTAATTTTAATATCATTTTATTATTCTTTAATATTAAAGGAATTTAATTTTGATATAATTTTATTATTAATATTAATTTATATTATTCCCTTCTCTGTTCAAAATGTCATCTACTTTAGCTAAGGAATGTCAGCTATTTCCAGACCCCAAGATCTCTACTTGGACAGAGGTCTTAGTTTTGTTAATCTTAGTAAGAGAAGTGAGGGCAGGGAATCTCACTTTTGTTTGCTCTATTAACAAAAGCCAACCTCATTTAGAACTTTTTGCTGGGACATGTCCTTTTACCTTTTCTGCTCTTCTCATCAAGATTTAGGCTGACTTGATTTAGAAAAGGGAATCCAAGACAGTAAAAGTCTGACTGAGATGGCTTATATATGTCTAACCAAAGATTGCTAGAGGAAGTTGGGTTTCATAAACCAGTTAACATTCTACTTCTTAAGTGTCAAGATGGATGAGTTAGCCATATTTGAAAGCCATTTCCCCTAGCTGTAATGAAGCTTTAGGGATCTAACCATCTGAGGGTTCATCCAGTACTGGTGGAAGAATAATAAACTCTTGGGTCTCCTCCTCATTAAAATGTCGATCAGTCTGGATTGTTAAGAGAGTTTCCAATGATGTGCTGTCAGGCCAATCAGAAGGAAAACATACCTAAGGATTAATACTCATACCCCCTTACCAGTTCTTATTCCTGGTCTTTTGGCACAAAATAGAGGCAAGTCAATTAAGACTCTCCTTTTTACCAGATTGCATGTGTCTGCTGATACCTCACTGGGATAAATTGCCTCTTGCTTGGTCTTTGTTAAATTCTGGGTCCCACATTACAGAATTACCAATAACCCTAAAAGTTGAATTGACCTGCCCAGGGTCACATAGCTAGTATGTCATAGGTAAGACTTGAATCTATGTCTTCCTGGCTCTGAAATCTGTTCTCTATCCATTACCCCTCACTGCCTCTCATGTTGCTAACTTAATTAAAATTCTCTGTTCTCACCTAAGCTCAGCCAGATATTGCCTAGAATTCTTAGATTATAGGTTCTAGAATTGATGAGTTCTAGCTGACAGCCTCTAACTTCTGTATTAAAGATCACCTAGTCCAGCCTTACTTTAACTGATGAGGATATTGTCACTCCATTTAGGATACTTAACTGCATCCGTGATTGCATCCCGTGAATGCCTTATCTGCAATAAAGTATCCCCCAACTAGAAATATTTCCCCCAGTTCTTTTTATTACCTTAAAGAAACCAATGTAGCCAGTCAGAACTAGTAGAATTGGCTAAATGAGGTATTCTATGATAATGTAGAATCTTAGGATTTTAGAGTAACCAGATGACAGGACCTATTTAAAAGCTATACTAGAAGATACTATTTAAGAGGTCACTCATCATGGTTAGGTACTCTTGGGCCAGGAAGCAAGGATCATAAGAGAGGGTTAGGTTGACCTTTTGGGCAATGACTAAACATCTAAATTATTATTTTTCACTATTCTGAAGTCTGTGGAAGGACTCTTTCAAGATTAGATAATACCTACCTCTAAAAAATAGACTTCCTAGTTCCAGAAGTAAGATCAATTAGAACTAAGGAGTGGAAGTCCGGAAGATTTTGAGGTCTAAACTTGTCTCAGACACTAGCTTTACCACCTCATGCAAGTCACAAGTTAGGATTAATAATGATGTAGAGAACCATGGGCATATGGAATATTGAAATCAATTTGAGACAAATTTTGTACATCTTTTGTTTGCATTGTTAAGGAAGTCTTCCTTCTTCCTTTATCCCTCTGTTAAAATATTCCTTCAATCTAATCTAGGCCACAGCCTGATCTTCAATATGATAGAGGTTGCATCCTTTTTTTGGTTTGGGGCAGCTAGTTCGCACAGGCTGGAAATAACATCTGAGACCATCCATACCAGAATCCAGTTCTCCAAAGTGGCTCTTGGGCCACTCCCAGGTCACCACCTCTTCCCAAGGACTCTGAGGGGGAATTTAAGGAGATTTTGGGAGGGGCTGGATCTCTCTTGTTCTATTTCTGCTGAGCCTGGCAGCTAGCCTGCAAAGATGAATTAGCAATCCATGTGACTTTTCCTTAATTTTTTCTTAATTTTCCTTTTACTTTCTTTTGTGTTGTCATTTCTTTTAATAAATCTCTATTTTCTTTTACACCTTCATTTCCAGGTCAAAAGAGTAATTCTTCATAGGCAGATACTCAAACAGTCGACAACAATAACAGCACCTATTTCTCAGAGTTATTGTAAGGATAAAGAGATAATGTATATGTAGTATTTTGTGTCTACTTAGGTGACTTAGTGTTATCTTGTGTCGGAGATCTGTGTATTTAAATCCTGCCACCAATACTACTTGAGTGACTGTGGGCAAGTCACTTAATGCCTGTTTCGTTTCCTTATTTGTAAAATGAAGGTGTTGGTCCGATGGCTTTTAAGGTTCCTTCCAGCTCTAAATCTATGATTCTATGATCCTAGGATTTGAGAATACCAAAATCTTCATCAAACTGAATTTATCTCAGGGGAGAAATCTGACTGGTTTGTTTTTTTTTTGTTTTTTTTTTTAGTTTTTGCAAGGCAATAGGGTTAAGTGGCTTGCCCAAGGCCACAAGGCTAGGTAAATACTAAGTGTCTGAGGCTGGATTTGAACTCAGGTACTCCTGACTCCAGGGCCAGTGCTCTATCCACTGCACCACCTAGCCTCCCCAATCTGACTGGTTTTCTTCTAATTCTGGGGCAAAGTATGAATTAATGAATGAAAAATGAATTATATGGGATAGTGGAAAGAGCCCTGGCTCAGAGGAAATGTATTCAAATTTTTTGTGATATTTTTTATGTGTGACTTTGAGCAAAACATTCAGCTTCCTTTGGCCTCAGTAACCTCATCGGTGAAATGAGAGAAATACATGGCCTCTGCAGTGCCTTGCAACAATAAACTCTATGTCTAGCTATATTTTAAATTGAAAATAAAGACTATCTTATCTATTACTTTATATATTTAAGGCTTTCTGTTACTCTATAACCTTTCAATTCTCTTTGTTATTTTGAAAACTTAAATGTTTCACAAGATATATATATATATATACATATATATATAAGACATATATACATATATATTTATAATAAAAACTTAAAGAACAATAAATATTTTTAAAGAGTTAGTAGCATAAAGTATGAGTCAGAAACTTGTAATTTCATTCATAGGTATTTTGAGGGATCCAGAATAGAAGAACAGATCATAGAATTGAGAGCATTTTAGGGATGAAAAAACTTAAATGCTTTGTCTCAGGTCACATAGCTGCTAAATGTCTAAGGATGGATTTAAGCTCAGGTTTTCTTATTGCTCCATCTTGTCCTTTTCAAGGTGGTAGTAGTGACACAAATGGTGGTGATATTAATAATCAAAGAAAGAAAATGGAAACATAGGGAGTCTGCCTCAATCATGTAGTATCTCTTTATGAAGATATATTTAACCATGGGCAGCTAGGAATTTACTGGCAGATATGGACATACTTCCTCTCTGTCACAACTGCTGTTTGTAGCTCACCTGTGTAATGTGATTGTCCCCTGGCTATTTTGCCTCAACTCCTATTAAATAAATTGCCCTACCTTAAAAAAAAAACCCTTTTAATTATAGTTTGATGCCGAGTTTAACATCTGGAAGAATTCCCTTTTCCTAATCGAGGGACCACATCATTCAAGAATATAGCTTTCAGGTAATAATGATTCCTAATATTGGTACCACCTGGATCAGAAAAACATCTTTCTGAAATTTTCTGGGTCCAAGAAATAGGTAAGAAGATATTCAGAAGGAGGTCATGGAGTTAATTAATGGGTGAAAGACATAATTATCACTTGGAGCTCAAATGGAATGGTAATGCTAAATTTTAGTGAAGGGGAAACTCAGGGGTGAGCAGGGGAAATGATCTGAATCCAACTATCTGTGTCCCTACCTCCACCTCAAACTTACCCAATTAACCACTGCTATTGTAAATGGGAAATTGCAGAAATGCATTACGCTGTCTTTGTTCCTTATTCCACATTTGTTTATGCCTTCTGGGCCACAAAAATCACATTTTTTAAAAAATGATATAAGAGATTCTGCTTTTCTAGTAATCCTATGTGGCACCTTTGGCTTCCATGTAGACACTTCTGTGAAAATGAATACTTTGATTTGCTTGAGCCCCCCAGTTATCCAGATAACCAGAGGAACTGTTTGAGAACAGGATGAATTGACTTTACATACCAACAATCCTTCATAGTGACCTAGAGCAAATCTAGCAAGACATACAAGAAAACAGCAACTCTGAAGTCAATTAATCTCATACCAGCTTTGAAGCAGACCTTGAACCATTTGATTATCTTCTGAGGCTCAGGAAACAATCTAATTATCCTATTTTTGGAGACATTTCCTTATCAAAACTTTGATCTATGGACTCCTTATCACCAAAGAAACCACCCGATTTGTATATCAAAGGGCCATAGCTTTGATACCTGGAATTTCCACACATATACACCACCTTAGGGCTAGGGTCCATAGACATTCCTTTCTAGTCTTCTTTTCCCCCAAATTCCTTACCTTCCTTTGTTTTAAAAGTGTATAAACTCTTCCCCATTCATTACCTGGTGTCCTATTCAGCACAGGCTGGATAGTGTATGTTGGTTTTTCTCCTCCCTGCTTAATAAAAACTTTTCTAATTTCACAGGCATCATCTTCTGATTCTCTTCTCTTTAGGGAGAAAAGGGATTTAAATCTTAAGAATTGGCTTTTGCATTTTCTGGGCCTCTCCCATTTGGGGGAAAGAGATCTAAATTCTCTCTAGAGAGGGTTTTCTTGTTTACACTTCCATATAATCAATTTGAAGTCATGAGATTGCCAACATATTATTTCATTTTTAATGAGCTTTTCAGACACAATGAGAAGTAGCATAGTAAAATGATTTGAGAGCTGACCTTAAAACCAAAAAGACCTGGGTTTTTTAGTTTTCCTTTTGACACATACTAGTTGAGAAGTGTGACCCTGGGAAGGTCTTAATTTCTCAGAGCTCTATGATCTCTCTAAAATAATGAATTATAAACAAGGTGCCAATCTGTATTGGGAGAATGAATTTTCTACCAGAAGTTCCATATACTAAGAAAATCACAGGTTTCTTCCTTATCCTTTCAGACACAACTGGATAAAATACAGCCTCTTCTACTTCAAGGAGTCTCCATCATACTTTACTTTCCATTAGATATATGTCTCAGCTCAGCCTATGGTTATTTTTGTGATTAGTACTGAGATTATCATTTCAAGGTCATCCAATACCATCCATGAAGAGTGGAGATAAACTATTGTAACAATTCCTTTATCTTGTGTCTGCCTAAGTACTGGACTCATAAATGTGGTAATTCATCAGCAGATACATCTTCTATCCCCAAAATGAATCATGAAGGTCCCAGTGTAGTTATTGGAGTTTCATGGGAGTCTTTAAGACAATATTAATAGGATGAAAGGGTATTGTGTTCCATGAATGAATATCATTATTCAAATTACTCTAATAGATGTCTAAGATAAAAGGAAATGTTTTATTTTGAGTTCATTAAGCACTAGACTAGAGGGTCTATTTCCCCTTGGCTGCAGACTCATTATGCCTGTTAATGTTAATGGATGTTAAGTGAGAACATTACATTCAGAGGAAGAAATGATCCCTCAAGTATTTGTAGCTTCCTCCCTCTGAAATGCTGATCAAAGTAAGGTTATGAACTTGTACTCCCTTGTTGCCAAGGGCTTAGTTTGAACTGACTTTATTCTTCAAATCCCACCTACCCTCCCCCTGTCCAGTTTTCCCTTAATAGAGACTAACAGAAGTGTTGAAACAATGATTTTCTATTTGACCAGAATCAACTATTACTGTGCAGTTAAGCAAATATTTACTAATTGCCTACTATGTTTCAAGTATTATGCTTGGCATGGTGGGGAAAATGGAAGCAGAAGGACATCAGGATTCTTTCCTCAAGGAGCTTATTATATAGTTGGAGAACCTGGAGAAACAAACAAAATCCTGGCCAAAACTACACATATCTTAGCCTGGAGTTATGGTGCTATTCTTGTCCTAATCTTCCTTTACTTCTAATAGTCCATTTGTAAAAATGGCTGTAATTGTATATTTCAGAGGGTTACTATAAGGATTAGTAAAGGGATGATAATGTGAACATAAGATCATCCTTTCTTCATCTTTGTATTTTGGTGGGATTTGCTTTTCCAGATTTCAGGAGTTGAATTCGATGTGTGACTAAGTAGATAGACCCTGGATTTGGAGGCAGGAAAAACTGTTTAAATTGCATCTCAGATATTTAATACTCATGTGATACTAAGGAAGTTATTTATCTTTTCTGAATCTCAGTTTCACTATCTGTAAAATAATGGATAGCCCCCTAATTCTCATCATAGTTCTACTTAATATTGAGAAAAGTATTGTTAGAAATAATGTTTTTTATAATTACCCTACTTTAAATTAGATACATGACATTTTCTACTCTGGTGTCATAGACAATAGAGAGAGATAAATATATTCTTTACTATAAAAATATAATTTTCAAATAGTTTATTCAAGTGACCTTTGATCATGCTAGAATTTTGGGGATAGAGCATTGAGGAAGAACGAAACTATAGGACCCCATAGCTGCCAATAGTGCCCTAGGCTTATTTAAGTGGAGCAGGATGAACCACTAATTCCATGATTAGAAATGTGGTTGTTGATATTCCGCTGGGGATGGGTTGTGGGAGTTTGAAGGAGTGGATTAGAAAGGTTGAATTGGTAAAGTCAACAGCAGTGTAATGGGCAGAGAGAAGGTACCTGGGAGGGGAAAATTGTTCTGAAGTTTGGAGTTCTGGCAGTTTGTGCATGAGTCTAGAGTAAAAGGAGGAAGACAAAGATAGTATAAGAGACTATCCAGGAACTTGGAGCCCTGCTGATGACTATGTGTGAGAGGATGCAATACTGAGGCAAACATGGTGGTGATGTATCCGCAACGTTGAACCCTGAAGCAAGAGGAACAGCCTATGGGAATCACAGATCTTAGGACCTTCATTATGCAGTGAAACCAGTATCAGAGAGCAATGAAGAGGAGGCTCTGATCAAATTGTGTATATCTGCATGTAAATTCCTGCATCATAGGAATACTAGGAAAAGAGAGTCTTGGAGGAATTAGTAAACTTAGAATTCTAAGTGTGAGATCAGTAGGAATGCCATTACTCTCTGTGAGGTACAAGTGGGTACTTGATATCTGGGCCCTACATAGAACATACCTAGCATTTTTTCTCTTAGGGTCTATTTTTTAGCTTTGTGTACATTTTGTTGATGTTCTTCAACAATCATAGGATCACTGGCTTAGCATTTGCTTATGTAAAGCATGGGGTTTTATATGGAAGAAATTGAAATGATTTAGTTAGCCAACTATTAGATCAACACACACCTCTACGGGTCAATACTTTAAGAATGATAGAATTCTGTAAGGGATCTTAGGAATCAACTAGTTACATCTCTTAATTTTACAGATGAGGAAATTAAAGCCTAGGAAGGGGAACAGATTTGCTTGATATCATACATTGTAAGTAGATGAACCCCTTTTTTTCTATTTAAAAACAGATTTTTATTGATTTCTTTTTTTTTCCATCTTCTTGATTCCTCCTATATCTCTCCCTCCCAGAGAGTCATTCTTATAATAAAGAAATTGAGCTGGGTTTAATCCAAGTCATAGAATCCTAGAGGATCTCAGTGGTCATCTTAAACTAGCTCCATTATTTTATAGATGGGGAAACTGGGACATAGAGAGCTTAAGAGACTTATCCAAAGTCAATGAGTAGGACATGGCAGTGGTA
Organism: Macrotis lagotis; assembly: GCF_037893015.1. Classification (NCBI taxonomy): domain Eukaryota; kingdom Metazoa; phylum Chordata; class Mammalia; order Peramelemorphia; family Peramelidae; genus Macrotis; species Macrotis lagotis. Next base: position 115,632,356 of record NC_133664.1, on the reverse strand, counting down.
GTATTTGAACTCAGGTTTTCTAACTTCAAAGCACTGGGTTGTTGTTTTTTTTCCCACTGTACCCCATTGCTCTCTCTCCTGACTGCAAATCAAGGACTCTTTGCTATATCACAATGTATCTGAAAAACAGCCCTGAGTACTGAAACTGAACATCTAATTATCAGCAAAGGATAGACAAATGGGTGCAGAGTTGCAGGAAGAGCCACACAAATGATGAAGGAGAACACATTGATTTATGAAGAAAGATTAAAAGAGCTGAATAAGTGCAGCTGTACTAAATGATGAGTAAGGGAGAGCTTTGGGATTGTCTGCTAATATCGAGAGGATGTAAATAGTCAGCAGCATAAGAATTATTTAGCTTAGTCTCAGAAAATATAGCAGAGGGTAATGAAAAGAAATCTATAATACTAATGTGCTATAATTTCATACCTATGGCACATTTCTACCTGAGAACCTCAGAAATATCTTATGATTGTGTATTAACCACACATACTGTCTGGTTGTCTAGATTCATACTTTAAATTAGCTTATAATTTAGCTTAAGTCTTTGCAAAAAAAAATACATAGAGAATATAGAATAGGTCCCTGGAGCAGGTCCTTAATTTTATATTAGTGATTTTCCATGCATTTTATGACATAGGTAGAGAATACATAATATAAATTAAACTATAATCAAGAGTACTTGATATAAATTAAACTTTCTAAAATCTCAAGTCAACCTTATTAGGGAATCTTATGTCATGGAACAAGATAATAATAGCTCCCAATCAGATAAAGCTCCCTTCTCACCCTTTCCTCTCTCTCTACCACCTGTGTAGAGTAAAATAATTATTTTTCTCTCTTTGCAGTTGAGAGACCTTAGGCTCAAGGAAATTAAGGAATTTGACTGAGTTCTAATTGGCTTCAGGCTCTTAGGAAGACCAGGACCTTTTCACCATACTATGTTGTCTCTGGATTAAGTATCATGTCAATCACAATTCCAAATTAGGCAGGATCATTAATTTGAGAATCAATCAGAAGCTTTAAAAAAAAATTTTGACATCAGTATTTCAATACTACTGATTTCCTTTGTAATGGCAAGCATTTTTACTTTATATATTTAAGACCATTCTTCTGAGACAGTGTAGGCTTCACCAGACTGACAAAGGGATCTATGACATCGAAAAGATAAGAGCAACCTTGAGCGAATGACATAACCTCAATTTAACAGATTTTCAGAAACATTTATTAAATGTCAGTTATGTGCAGATCACAGAAGTTGACATAGAGGAGGAATAAAGTTTAAATGAAAAAAGGCTTCCTACTCACCCAGGGGAATACAATTTAGTAGTAGGTTTGAGTAGAATTTCAGGTATTTTTGGCCAGAGGCAATGAAAATTCTCTGATACTTATTCCAACCTGGGCAGATTAGCTCTATTTAAGGACAGAATTAGGGTGTGATGGATAGAATGCTGGGCCTGGAGTCAATAAGTTTCCTTTTCCTGAGTTTAAATATGGTTTCAGACACTTACTATATGAATGACCCTAGGCAAGTCACTTAACACATTTTACCTCAGTTTCTTACCTGTAAAATGAGTTAGAGAAGAAAATGGTCAACCACTCCAGTAATTCTGCCAAGAAAACCCCAAATGGGGTTATACAGAGTCAGATGTGTCTGAAAAAACAAACAAGGACAGAAATAATCTTACCACATCTATATATCAATGGACAAAAGAGATTTGGCCAAAGATAAGCTAGTTACTGTTCTACTTCATTGTTATTTTACTATATCTCTCTGCTGAGGTAGAATTTTGAACAGAAAATCATCTACTTAAACATGCTTTCCTTGATCAATACTAGCAGGTCATGGGTAGTCTTATTTCTTTGATTTTAGAATTTTTTTTCTTTTTTGGAGCAGATTGCAAGACACTTTGAAAAAGGCTGTCTTATAATTGAATTAATTTTTAGATAAACAGAATTATCAATTATTAAGCTTAGTGAAGAGTATTTGACTGATACCAAATTATTGTGGTGGGTCTAAAATTAGCTTTCAAACAAAATTATAAGAGAAAGATTCCCGCAAACTGTTACAGAGTTTGTCCTTTACTGAACTGAAATCAGTTTTTAATCACAAAACCCCCTCTTTTTTACTTTCCCTATAAAGCTTCTCTCTGAAGAAAAAAAAGGGATTGGTTTCATTATGAGTCCAAAGTCATGTTTTTGTAAATTGTATGTGTTTTGTTTTTTCCCCTGTTATCAAGTAAGCTTCTTGAAAGTAGAGACTGTTTTGCTTTTCTGTTTGTATCTCCAGCACTTGGCACTGGAATTTCTACAGAATAAGTGCTTAACAAATGCATTATTCATTCATTCACATCAGGAGAGGAAGTAATGGATAGTTTAAGTACTGCCCTGGTAGCCATGAAACATTCAAAGATGCAGAAGATAGCTTTCATCTTGATTGAATCTCTTGACTGAAGACTTAGGGGAATAAATGGACAAGAGTCACAAAGAATTAGAAGATATATACATATATAGACCGAAATCCCTAATATTGAAAAGAACAACTACATTGATGCAATCCCAATCCAACAAAGTATTGAAGTATATAAGTACAATAAAGTCTCTTGTCACATTGACAAGATGGACTTAATCATTGGACTGTATCATCAAACTCAACCTGAGACAGTGGAGTGGACTTATAGGGAAGGAAATTGCAACTGATTGGTTTAGAACAGCACCATCCTAGGTCAGTAGTAGAAATAGTCCTGCCCTATAGTTGACCATCTTCTAAATTAGTAGCTCCAAGACTTAGGTCTTAGTAGCAATGATTTTGGAGGCTGACCTGGTATAGAGACTTGTGGTAAACTATTGGTCTCCATTCTGAACTTAGAGTGTTAGGTATGGATATTGAGAAACTATTTGCTTAATTTGGAACTCAGAAAAAGGCAATTAGGAACTATGATTGGTTTGACCAGGGCTTGTGTACTTTGAATGAATAGCAAATGCTTTGAGAGATATTAAATAATGTAATAGCATCCCTAATAAATATACAGTTTGTTACATCACAGATTGATACACAATGAAAAATTGTGCAGAATATAAAAATATGACTAGAATTATTGCATGGGGGGGGGTTCTCACCCTAGTGAGTACATGGTACATTGGTACATGGAGAACCATTTGGGAGGCAATAGAGGACAAGATAAAGAACCTGGAAGAAATTTGAAACCATAACTTTGGGCAAAAGAATTAGATGCATATCAGTTAAGATGGATACCAATCAGACTAGCCAACATAGTTCTTATATGAAATAGAATGCATCTTTCTCATTCTTCTCATTGGAGGATTAAATAGACAATGTGGCACTGCTATCAATGATGAATTTGTTTCTTTTGTGTTCCTTTTTTTTTTTGCAATGAAATGGGGTTAAGAGACTTGCTGGACATAAACTCAGATCCTCCTGACTTCAGGCCAGTGTTCTACCCATTGTACCATCTAGCTGCCCCTATTCTTCAGTGTTTCAAAATTGAATTTGAACCATGTAAAGGATTGTTGTTTTGTTTCTTTTTTTTAATTTTGAAAAAAGACCTATTTTGTATCAAGATACTTGAGAATAAATTTTACTAGCTACAGTTACAAAGGAAGTGACCTTTTCATCTGTGCCATAATAAAATAAAAAGTTCTGTTTAAAAAATAGAAGCAGTAAAGCAGCAAAAAATCTGACTGGATGCCTTACTCTAGAGTGCATAGAGATAACCTTAGATGAAGAGTATTTGTAATCTCTGTCAATGGTGAAATCTTGACCTGTACATGAATTGGATTTAAGTGAGTTGCACAGTCATCAACCTCACTTTTTTTCCCCAAAGTCATTGAAGTTCAGTAAGTCAGAATGACTGACCCAGGAAGCAGTGGATGACCTTGATATCTCTAATGTCTAACCAAACTCCAAATACTACATATCAGCTTTAGCTGTCTTCCTGGCTGTTGGAACAAATTGTCCTCAGTTGCCTGTTTACTGGGGGAAGACTTCAAATACTTGGAGCAGACATCCCTCTAACTCACTGATGGGTTCTCTTTTTAATTTTTTTAAATTTAAAAAAAATTTTGTCAGTTATTCTCAACCTGATTTAGCCCACCTGCCAATAAGGTTTATGGGGTATGGCTGCTGTGCATACTACTACTACTCCTTGGAGCCACATATGAAAGTTGGTTGAAAGTGGTCACCAGGGGCGGCTAGGTGGTGTAGTGGATAAAGCACCGGCCCTGGAGTCAGGAGTACCTGGGTTCAAATCTGGTCTCAGACACTTAATAATGACCTAGCTGTGTGGTCTTGGGAAATCCACTTAACCCCATTTGCCTAGCAAAAAAACCCCCAAAACCTAAAAAAAAAAGAAAAAGAAAGTGGTCACCAAAGGTGGATGAACAGCCCTGAGAAGGGCTCAGCAAATCCTCACAGAGAGGTATGTTCTCCCTGAACTCACCATGTATCCTATTCACATCAAGAGCTACAGTGGATATGTATTGAGTCCATACTTATCCTTCAGGACCAACTGACAATGAAAACCTGATAGAACCTTGAGGGAGAGCATAAGGTTCCAATTTACATAGGGTTTCCTTTGTTAAGCACCTATTAAGCAAAACCTCCTCTAAGGTTCTCTGAAGCCTCAATTTATCATGGAAACTCAGATAGCTAAGCACAAGACCCTCCAAGCTAGAAAAGCTTCAAGTATAGGTTTTGTTATGTATATTATAACTTTTGTCAAAAGATAAATAACTTCACTTTGTATATATTATTTTGTCAGATTTCTATTGCATACCTTCCCAGGATAAGCTCATCACTTCTAAATATACAACTTTGTGGCTAACTTGAAGATAATACCTCCCATAGCTTCTCTTCTCTGTTGTTGTTTAATCAAGATTAGGCATCTCCTTTCTTAACCTTTTTGGAGTTTTTTTGGCAAAGTAATGGAGTGGGTTGCCTTTTTCTTCTTAAGTTCATTTTATAGATGTGGAAATTAAGGCAAACAGGATTAAATGACTTGTCCAGGGTCACATGGCTAGTAAGTATATAAGACCAGATCTGACTCCAGGCCCAGATGCCCACTAAAACAACTAGCTGCCCACTTCAGACTAGAATACCAAACTCTTTCCAATGCCTTCTTTTTTAAAATTTTTATTTATTTAAGGCAATGGGATTAAGGCCCAAGGTCACACAGCTAGGCAATTATTGAGTGCCTGGGTCTGGATTTGAACTTGGGTCCTCCTGACTCCAGGGCCAGTGCTCTATCCACTTCATTACCTAGCTGCCCACCAATGCCTTCTTTAAAGGGGTTAAAAATTGGATTTAATTGACTCCACTTTGCATTTGCTGCTCTACCTATTTTCAACTCCACAGGACAAAATGCCCCCATGCCCAATACCCACCGCTTGTCTCTTGCCTCTTTTTCTATGTTGGTTCTACCTTTAGATGGAAAATTCCTTGAGGGTAAGTAGTGTCCTTCTTTTATTGATTGTATTCCCAACCCAGCACATAGTAAGGACATCATAAATGTTTATTGGATTGGATTTGCTAAGTCCAGAAAGCCTATTCACCTATTTGGATGCGTTTTCTAACCATAGGAATTCTCAAAAATTATTTGTCTTCTAGGTGACAGAAGGGTTAAAATCTGTGTGGGTAGAGGAATATCTTCACTGCTGAAATTTCACATTTCTCTAAGTGTTAAAATATGTGTGGGATGTTTCTTTGTAATATTCTGATGTGCACTTTGTGACTTAGTCATGTATCTTAATATAGTATTTTAGGGGCAAGGTTGAAGGTCAAGATGGAGCCTGTTTTCCTACTTTCTGTTATAGCCAAGTAGGCAACTAGATGGCATAGTGAATAGAGTCCAAGCTTGAGTCAGGAAGATACATGTTCCTGGGTTCAAATTTGACTTTAGATACTAACAGTATGACCCTGTTGCTTCATCTGTAAAATGAGCTGGAGAAGGAAATGGCAAACAACTACAGTATCTTTGCCAAGAATACCCCAAATGGGATCATGAAGAGTTGGACACAACTGAAACAACTAAATAACAACAAACAACCTTAGGGAAACAGTTTGTTGAAAACTAAAAGGGGTGGAGGACAGCAGAGGTGTAATGGTTAGAGCACCAGTCCTAGAGTCAGGGAGGATCTGAGTTCAAATTTGACCTCAGCTATTTATTAGCTGTGTGACCTGGATCAGTCATTTAACCCCTAATTAGCTCAATTCCTCATCTGTAAAATGGGGACATTCTAGAGAAGCAATAACAAAACAGCTCCAGTATTTTACCAAGAAAATCCTGTGGACAACAGGATTTGAACAACTTCCAGAACAACAACAAAGTGAAGCTCCATTAGATCAGAGGCAATGTGATATACTAGAAATGGTAAGAGACTTGGCATCAGGAGACTTGAGTTTGATATTTTAATCCAGAACCATATCTATGAACATGCAACTAGAAAGTCATTTAACATTTAACATCCTTGAATCTCAGTTTCTTAAACTGTAAAATAACAGTTATAATGCTTGCATTACTGTGTGAGCAAGCAAGCAGAATAGCCCCTGATCTTGGGGAGCCTATTTTAAAAGAAGGGGGAGGAGAGAGAAGACAAAAAGGAAGAAGAGATACAAATTATGTGGGTGGGGGTGCAGGTGGAAACTTTCAAGGTTCTGGGAAAGACAAGGAAAAAACTCTTCTTTTCTCCTATGGGGAGAAAATGGGAATATTTGCTAGAATGGAGCATAGTTTACTGGTGGTCTTATAGAGATTATTGTCAGGAAAGTGCTTTGCAAAGCACAAATTTCTTATAATTTAAGTTATTATTATAAGGTTACTTAATAATAAGACTTGATAATAATAACTAGTATTTATGTAACACTAAGATTTATAAAACATTTGCATGATGTTATTTTATTTGTGACTCACAAGAATCCTGAGAAGTGTGATTATTATTCCCATTTTACAGATGGAGAAACTGAAACAGAAAGAGGTCAAGTGACTTAATACTAACAGCTGGTAAAGTATCTGAGGCTAGATTAGAATTCAGGTCTCCTTGACTCAAAATCCATCTCTCTAGTCACTATACTCTCTCCTCTGTAGCCTTATAGGATATATCAAAGGATCATAGGTTTAGAGCTAGATGAGATCTTGGAGGCTTTCTTGTCTAGTCCCTTACTTTACCTGTGATGAAACAGACCTAGAGAAACTAAGTGACTCTCCCAAGGTCATATAGGTAGTAAGTGGAAGAGTCTGGATTCAAATCTAGCTTTCCTTAAAATGGGATAATATTTGTTTAGCTTTAGCAGCATAATTACTGGAAGATATATAAATATATATACATACATGTATATATAATATATAACATATACATATAATATACACATATATATAATATATGATATATGGTATAATATGATATGATATGATATGATATGATATGATATAATATAATATAATATAATATAATATATACATATTATTACTTCAGATCAAGTGCTCTGGGTCATGGTCTTTGGATTTGCTTCTCATTTTTTTTTTCATTTGGCTTGATTCTTGAAGACGTGGAGGATAAATGCAGGACATTTCTTTTTTGGGTGGGAGGCAATCAAGGTTAAGTTTCTTGCCTAGGATTACACAGCTAGCCAGGGTCTGGTGTCAAATTTGAACTCCTGACTCCAGGGCTAGTGTCCTATCTACTGAACTATTTCATTGACTCCAGGTGGAATAACTATACCCAGAGATGCCTCCTTCCCTGTCTCTCAGTTTGAGACATTTTCTCTGACTGTCCTAACTGACTACTGACCTCTCAGCTTCCTTTAAGTTCCATCTAAAGTTTCACCTTCTACAGGAAATGCTTCTTAATTCTAGTGCTTTCCCTCTGTTAATTATTTCTGATTTATCCTGTATATAGCTTGTTTATATTTATTTGTTTGCATGATCTCTTCTCTGCTAGATTGTGGGCTTCTCAACGGCAGGAACTATCTTTTTTTTTAATTGTTCATTTTTTTTTGCAAGGTAATGGGATTAAGTAATTTGCCCAAGGTCACACAGCTAAATAATTATTAAGTGTCTGAAGCTAGATTTGAACTCAGGTACTCTTGACTCCAAGACCAGGACTCTCCTCTGTGCCACTAACCTGCCCCAGGAACTATCTTTGCCTTTTTTTTATCCTGAGCACTTAGCACAGTGACTTACATATTAAGTGCTTAATAAATGTTGATTAGTTGATTGATCAAAATCCAGGATGCCTCTATCAGTGAAATGGTCTTTCCATCACAGGTCTGTATGCATTTGCTATAAAAAGAAAGTGAATCATTCTTAGTACAGACTGAAACCATGGTATCCTCTGAATAAAATAAGACAGGGAGAGGCTGAAAAGTTTGATATTTCAAAATACTTCTTGCAGGACCTCAGGGTCATTGATCTTTGCCTTAGGCCTTGGTAGAAAGATCAATTAAGGAAAAACCTGAAACATTTGGTCCTGGAGAGCTGCCTACCTGCAGAGGGAAGTAGATATTCATGAGACGTTGAGAAGACATGCTCTATTTGCTTGACAGGACACTAAGATTCTCTTATCAAAAATGTTAAGGGTCAGATAGTTTGTCATGGTTCATTCAATTAAACCAACATTTATTCAATGTGCAGGACATGCTAAGTACTGAAGATGGAAATATAAAAAGAAAAATCCTCTAAGATAATGGGCAGATGGAGTATGCAAGTTATGGACATCATACACAAAGAAAAATAAATACCAGATTATTTGAAAAGGGAGAAAGCCCTAACGATTAAGGAGATCAGGAAAGGATTTCCACAGGATCCACTTGAACTGAGTTTTGGAGAAAGTTAAGGATTATATGAGGCAGAGATGAAGAAGGAAACCTCCCATCTTCCAGGAAGGCTGTGGGGGTAGGAGATAGAATGTTAAATTTGCAGAACCACAAATAGACCATTTTGGCTTAAACACAGAGTGTAAGGAGTAATATGAAGTAAGTGAGGAAGAGCAGTTGGAGGCACACTGGAAAGAGTTTTAAATGCCAACCCGAGGAACTAATATTTCATTCTAGAAGCAATTGGGAGTTATTGAAATTTCTTGAGCATAGAAGTAACAAGATCAGGCTTTAGCAATGAGTGGAAGTTTTTTGTTGTTGTTCATGTTTTGTTCTCAAAGGAGATCAATAATATCATGATGTGATGTCTTGACTTTTGAATGAATTGGATTTAAGTGAAGCAGAGCTATGCAAAGTTAGCAGTCTCACTATCTCTTCCAGAGTTAATGACGTCCAGGGGCAAGACAAAAAACAAGATGACTGATGATACCCTAGTATGCAATGGATGGACCTTGGCATCTTTGATGTCTGACTAAGTTCTAAGTGATCCACAGAGTCTACCTGCTTCAGCTGCCTTCATGACTGTTGGAACAAATTGTTTTTAAGTTGCTGCATTGGTAGAGGGGAGAATCTTTCATCTGAGAATTCCTGTTCCAAAGAAATCAGGGGGTTTGGATCTATGTCCTGCCCTTGTGTAGAGATGATAGTTGATCCCACTGAATCTGATGAGGTAACCTAGAGAGAGCTGTCATGATCATGTTGTAACATTTTGCTGGGGACAAGAAAGGGCAGTGAACTTGAGAACTGGGGTTGGTTATCTAACCTTGCCCTTAGTACTCTTGCTGATTATGTACCCTCTCAGCATCCAGTTTGGCTTCTTCAAACAAGAGCAGTGCCCAAGAACTGGGAGTTTCCACAAAGACTTTCAAAATCCTCTTTCTTTATATTATGTAAGCCAAAATTCCCGTTGCCATTGGAGACATGGTGACTGTCGATTGAAAGTTCCAATTATACTGAGAGTAATGATAATCATACCCTCTTACATTTTTGCTTTAGACTTTCCAAAGAACTTTCATCTGGGTGTCAGTGGCATCTCTATTAACAAAAAGAATGAATTTCAGTGACATATTTATTTGTCAAAAATTTCGTAAGCAGAGGAAGAAGTAATTTAGGAATATGTTCCAGAAGGTTACATAAAACCTCTTATTTTAAAAAAAATCATTAAATAGCCAATTAACAGCAAATATGTCCCCAAAAAGTGTATGTTCAGGAGGTAGGTCAGAGGAGGATGGAATCTAGCTTAAGGTTAGTCACAAGAGTAGAGGGAATGGGAAAACAAGTCAATCTTTGCTAAGATTAATGTCTTAGAAAAAGTTAGGACTGAAAGCCCTGGCGGTTCTAAGCCCTAAGCCTCTAGAAATCTCAACTGGATTGGCTTTGTCCTTCTCAGGGTATCAAGGGGTAGTCTGGAAGGAGATTGGTTAGGGAAGAAGACTAGAGAATAATACTTTTAGGGTAGAAGGGACCAGTGTATAGTGGGAAGCATTTATGCTTGTGGGTTGATTGAAAAATCTATATTAATCCTTTCATTTTACAGACGGGGAAACTGAGTTATATGCATGGCAAAGTTGGCATTGGAAAACAGGTCCTCTATCTTTGATATTCCTGTCATCACCCTAAAAGAATAAATGCTGTTTGTATTTAGGATGACTTGAGTAGGCATAATGTTATTTCAGGGGTTCTAGGTATTATTTGGTATGTGACCGCATAGAGAAGAGAGCAAGTCCTCACTAGGGTTCACTAAAGAGAAATCATTCTAACTTACTAGAATTTCTTTTCTTTTCTTTTTTTTTTGATAGAGTTACTACACAAGTATATTTGGAGAATAACAGTGTTATGATATCAGTAAAACATTTGATTAAGTGTCTCATGAGTTCCTTTTGTCAAGGTAGAAAAATGTTTGCTGGGTAATAGTACAGTTAGGTGATTTTGTAGCTTGTACATCAAAGTTGTAGGTTAAATAACTATATCAAAAATCATATTTAAAAGTAAATTTTTATTGATGGCTTTTTTTAATATACTTCACCACAATTTCCCTGTCTCTTACCACCCCTCCCAGAGAGTCATCCCACATAACAAATAATATTTTAAGACAAAAAGAAAGAGAAAAAAATCAATATAACTAATCAGCACATTTAAAAAAAATCTAAAAAAAATGTGTCATATTTATAGCCTCTCACTTATGGAAAAGGGTAGGAGTATCTACTCATAACCTTTCTTTCAAGTCATTCTTGTTCTTCATAATTTTGCAACATTTACTTTTGATTTTTTTCTAGTCCTTGGTCTTTCCATTACTGTACTTATTATGAATATGCTTTTTTGGTTCTTCTTACTCACACTGCATTTATTCATGTAGATCATTTCAATCCTTTTCTGTATTTATCATATTCATCATTTTTTAACAGAACAATAATATTCCATTACTATTCATGTTTCCCCAGTTGCATCTACCTTGTTTCTTCATCATTAAAGAAAAAAAATTACAGCTACAAATATTTTAGTGTATAGGACTTTTTCTTATCAATAGTCAAAAAGCTATTTATTCAGCACCTACTATATGCCAAACAAAGTTGTCTCTTTGGGGGCATAAACCTATTAATGGAATCTCCAAAAGAATCTTGATTAATGCTAATTCTGGGAGCATTTCAGGGGTCTGTATTTGGTCCTCTTCTGTTTAACAATTTTATTAGTAACTTGGGTGGAATAGGAGGCATGCTTATCAGATTTTTCTTAGATGATTTTCAGTATATGGGGAGACCTAATCAAGATAGAAAATCATTTCAGCAGCTTGGAACCAAATGATGAAATGTAGCGACAATTTGTGTACAGGCATACCTCAGATATATTGTGGGTTCTGTTCCAGACCAGTACAATAAAGCAAAAACTGCAATAAACAAGTCCCATGAATTTTTTGATTTCCCAAGGCATATTAAAGTTATATTTATACTATACTATAGTCTATTAAATTTGTAATCGTATTATATCTTAAAATATGCCTATACCTTAATTTAAAAATAATTTATTGCAAAAAAAAATGCTAACCATCATCTGAGCCTTCATAATCTTTTTTTTTTTTTGCTGATAGAGGGTCTTGCCTTGATGTTAATGACTTCTGACTAACCAGGGTGTTAGCTGCTAAAGGGTAGGTTGGCTATGAGAGTTTCTTAAAATAAGACAACAATGAAATTTGCCACATTAATGGACTTTTCTTTCCACTTGCATACTTGGAGGCCACTGTAGGGTTAATTTCAATAATGTCTCAGGAGACAGGGAACCCTGAGGGAGGAAGAGAGGGGAAGGTCTTGTCTGTGGAGCAGTTAGAGCACACAATATTAATCGATTAAGTTGCCAACAATTACAAGAGTATCTTCAATGATCAAGGATCACAGATCACTACAATAGAATACAATACAATAATTTAAAAGTTTGCAGTATTGTGAGAATTTTAAAAATGTGCCACAGTGGTCATATTTGTTGGAAAAATGGTATCAATAGATTTGCTAGACACAAGGGTGTAACAAACCTTCAGTTTCTAAAAAAACGCAATCCCTATGAAACTCAATAAAGTGAAGCATAATAAAATAAGATATGTCTTTAAAGTCCTAAGTTTAGTTTAAAACAACCAGTTAAGTATAAGTTGGTGTGGGAGGAGATCTGGATTGACAATAATTAATATAGGGGCAGCTAGGTGGCACAGTGGATAGAGCACAGGCCCTGGAGTCAGGAGTCCCTGAGTTCAAATCCAGCCTCAGACACAATAATTACTTAGCTGTGTGGCCTTGGGCAAGCCACTTAACCCCATTGCCTTGGAAAAACCTAAAAAAAACCCCCAATGTGAAACCCATCCAAGAGAATACAGTTGACCATAAGTTCATTGTGAGAGAATAATAGGATGCAGCTGCTAAAGGGGTGAATTCAGTTCCACACAGAATTTACAAACACACGGTGCCCAGATCAGAAGAGCTAATGGAATCACTGAATTCTACTTTGGTCAGATCCCAGCTAGAATCATCACTCTTTCCTAATGGGGATGTTGACAAATTTGAGTAAGACCAGAAATAGATAACTATACTGTATAAACAATACACTGGCAGTTGAGAGACCCAGGTTTTGCTCCTGGCTTGCTTTCTAATTAACTGTGTGTCTTTGGGACTGTCACAAATTCTCTGGGCCTCAGTTTCCTTACCTATAAAATGAGAGGACTAAATTTAATTGCTAGCCTTTATATAATGCTTTGGGGTTTCAAAGTGCTTTTGATATCCCATTATATCCTCACAACAACATTGTGAGGCAGATTATATTATTATTCCATTGTGCCAGTGAGGAAACCAAGGCAGAGAGATAAAATGCCTTGCTTGGGATAATCCAGCTAGAAAGTTTCTGAGTACAGATTCAATTTCAGGTTTTCCTGACTCTAAATCTCACACTCTATCCCACTCTATCTCTTTCTCACACTTTATCTCACACTGTGTCACTTAAATTTAATGATCTTTAAGGTCTTGCAGCTATAAAGATCTATGATTCATAGTTAGATGACTATATGAGGAATGGTTGAAAGAACTGCGGATATTTAAGCCTAGAGAAGAAAAGACAGGATGATGTAATGGAAATCTTCAAGTATTTGAAAAACTGTTAAATTTATTTTGAGATGTTCAAAACAAAAAACAAATGAATGGAAAGTACAAGGAGACTGATTTCAGTTTAGCATAAGGAAAAAACTAATAATAAGACCTGTTTAATAATGGAATAGTTTGTTTTGAGAAGTAATGAGTTACTGGTCACTAAGTGTGTGGCTAGGCTAGAAAAACATTTATCTGGGATGTTGTGGAGAAAGTTTCTGTCTTACCAGGGGAGGTTGGGCTAGATGATTTTTTTCCATTTGAAATTTTATTTTATTTTTTCAATTACATGCAAAGGTATTTTTTTCAACATTCATTCATTTGTAGATTTTAAAGTTCCACATTTTTCTACCACCCTCCTTTCCCTCCTTCCTCCCTATGGCGGTGAACAGTCTGATAAATGTTATACATGTATAATGGTATTTAACTTATTTCCCTATTGGTCATGTTGTGAAAGAGAAATTAGAACTAAAGAGAAAGAAAAACATGAGAAAGAAAGAAAGGAAAAACATAAAAGAAGAGGGTTTTTTTAGTTTATCTTTTCAAACTGAACAGAGTATTTATTCTTTGCTCTGCATTCAGATTCCCTAGTTTTTTCTCTGAATGTGGATGGCATTGTTCATAGCAGGTCCCTCAGGATTGTCTTGATCTCTGAATTGCTGAGAGGAACTGCATCCAGCATAGTTGATCATCTCCCTATATTGTTAATGTGAACACTGTTCTCTTTGTTCTCCCTTCACTCAGTTTATGCAGGTCTTTTCATTCTTCTCTAAAGTTTGACTCCTCATGATTTCTTTTTTTTTTAGGGTGTTTTTTTTTTTTTTGCAAGGCAAATGGGGTTAAGTGGCTTGCCCAAGGCCACACAGCTAGGTAATTATTAAGTGTCCGAGGCTGGATTTGAACCCAGGTATTCCTGACTCCAGGGCCTGTGCTCTATCCACTGCGCCACCTAGCCGCCCCCACTCCTCATGATTTCTTACAGAACAATAGCATTCCATAGGCGCGGTGGATAAAGCACTAGCCCTGGAGTCAGGAGTACCTGGGTTCAAATCCAGCCTCGGACACTTAATAATTACCTAGCTGTGTGGCCTTGGGCAAGCCACTTAACCCCATTTACCTTGTAAAAACCTTTAAAAAAAAAAAAGAACAATAGTATTCCATAACATTCATATACCATAATTTGTTCACTCATTCCCCAATTGATGGGCATACTCTCAATTTCCAAAAGAGAGTCTTTAAAAAGAGCTCTAAAAATATTTTTGAACATGTCAGACTTTTTTTTAATGATTTCTTTGGTATATAGATGTAGTATTGATATTGTTGGATCAATGGGTATGAACAGTTTTATTGCCTTTCAGGTATAGTTCCAGATTGCATTCCAGAATGATTGGATCAATTCACAACTCCATCAACAATGCATTAAGGTCCTAATTTTCCCACTTTTTTTTTTTATTATTGATCATTTTCCTTTTTTGTCATTTTAGCCAATCTGATAGGTGTAAGTGGTACCTGGTAGCTGTTTAAATGTCCATTTCTCTAATTAATAATGATTTGAAGCATTTGTTTCTTTTGATTAAAATAGTTTTTAATTTCTTTATCTGAAAACTGCCTCTTCATATCCTTTGACCATTTATCAAGTGGGGAATGACTTACAATCTTGTAAATTTGATTCATTTCTCTATATATTTTAGAAATAGAACTAGATGACTTCTAATCCTTCTATCTCTGAATTTCTAGGATTCTAATTAGGGATTAATAGAAAAACAAGTAAATATCTGGTTGAGACAATGACTCTATAATTATTATTATGGGGTAGTTAGATGACTCAGTGAATGAGACTGAGGAAGATCATCTGCATTAAGTTCAAATACAGCCACAGACACTAGCTATGTGACCCTGGGCAAGTCACTTTGACCCTGTTCAGTTAGTTTCCTTATCTGTAAAATATGCTAGAGAAGGAATAGCAAACCACTTCAGTATGTTGGCCAGGAAAACCCCAAATGGGGTCATGGAGAAGTCAAACATGACTGAACAGCAACAAATTATCATAATGCCATAGATCTGGGTCCACTGCTTTTATATATAAGTCTTTCCTGATACCCAAATTTATTAGCATGCTATCTTTTGGAATTAAATTGTATCTGCAAATACTTAAGTGGATCTGTAATTGGAGAAGAGTTCCTTTCTAAATGATAGTTGTCTTCATCACTTTCTCTTCACATTGAAAATGTTTCATGTATTTATCTGTATACAAATTGTATTTCCCCAGTACACTGTAATTTCCTTGAGGGCAAAGACTTTTTATTGTCTTTCTTTACCATATAGAACTATGTGTTGAACATAGTAAGCATTAAATAAAAACTTGCTGAAATGAATACATTTCAGTCAATCAGACATGCATTAGTAGAAGCAGCTTGGTGTAGAGAAAGATGTGTTTGATGGCTAATATAGAAACATGTTTTACATGATTTCACATATAGAAATGATATCATATTTCATGCTTTTTCAATGGGTAGGGGAGGGACAGAAAGGAGGGAGAATATTTAAAGGTCAATTTATTTTTAACATCAACAATAAATAAATAACAGAAAACCTAATATAAAATCAAAAAAGGAAGATCTGTGTTTGGAGTCAAAGGACCTTGGTTTGAATTTCATTTTTCTGCTATGTAGCTCTTAATTAAGTCCCTTCACTTTTCTCTTACTTTGTGATTGATGACATTCATCTACTCTGATCCCTGTAGCCTTGACTTCTACTTCCTAGCTGATTACTGGCCAAAAAACATGTGGACTGATGCATGGACTGATGTATCTTCTTCCATGGTGTAGTGTAGTCTCTGGAGTCTCCGTCCCCAGATCAGGGCTGACCTCATGCGTTTTTAACATCTCTGGTAATATTTCAGGAAAGTCTTTTCAAATGACCTGTTCTTACAAGATCAGAACAACTTAGCACTCCATGTATGTTAATCTACTAAGGTTCTGTTGCCCCCCGCCCCATCCATCCCTGAGACTCCTTTAAGATGATTACAATGCTTACTCATCTTACAATATCAGGGGAAAGTTGTACTGTTTGCTGAGTAGAAGGCTGTGGTTAGAATCCTTTTCCTTTTGACACTGTATCTTTAGAAACACTGTGAGGTAAATCACCATTCTTCACTCCTTTAGCTAGTAGGGAAAATGATATTTTTAAGAATCAAGATAATTGAAAACATATTTGTCTCATCTAGTCTGCCATACTAACAATGTATCTAAGGGAAACTCCTTAAGGTTCAGAATAATATAAAACAACAACACCTTCTCCTCCTTCTACTACTATTATTCCTCCTCCTCCTCTTCCATCTTCTACTACTCCTACTACTCCAGTTGCTGCTGCTACTCCTACTGCTACTACTCTTTTTTTTTTTTTAGTTTTTGCAAGGCAATGGGGTTAAGTGACTTGCCCAAGGCCACACAGCTAGGTAATTATGACGTGTCCGAGGCAGGATTTGAACTCAGGTCCTCCTGCCTCCAGGGCCAGTACTCCATCCACTGCGCCACCTAGCCGCCCCAACCACTCCTCATTTTCTGGGGAAAAGTGAAGAAACTTCAGGATCCTATCATCTCTGAATTGCCAGGTTCCTCAGAAACCTTCTGAAGAGTCCAATTACAGAATAACAGCAGCAACAACAACAATAACAATAATGCTAGATGGAATTCATATAGTGCGTTAATGTTTACAGAGTATTTTGCTAATATTATCTCATTTCATTTTCACAACAATCCTGCTAGTTGGATATTATTATTATTATTATCTCTGTTTTACAGATGAAGAATCTAATTTACTCAAGTTGACAATCAAGAGTCCTAAATCCAGCTGAAATTCTTCCTCAAAAGATTAAGATTTTTATCAGCAATTACAAAGCATCGCATGATAGAATTAATATCTACCAGCATTTCCCTACAACATGCTTTAGAGCTCTTCTTCTTACCTATTGGAAGAAGTATTATTAGTCTTTCCTGAAAAGATGAGATGGGATTAAGGAATGATCAGGGTCACATAGTTATTAAGTGTCTTTAATCAGATTTGAACTATTTCTTCCTAACCATTGTATCACCTAGCTGCTGTCTTCCCACTAATATAAATCTGTCAAATGGTCATCTACCTCTCTTCAGACAGCCCATTCCACTTTTGAAAAGCCTAATTGTTGGGAATTTTCTTTTTTACCTCAATTCTAAAATTGCCTCTTTGCAGTTTCTGCTCCTTGTTCCCTGCAGGGCAAGCTAAATGCGTTTTGGAGCAAAATGGTGATCTAGATACAGTAAATAAAATCATGAAAATCCATATATCCCTTCTAATTCTAAGTGATTAGGATATCTTTCCCTGATGATGGGAACAATATGATCTTCAACTGGTTCTTGCCTCATTATTTGATAGAGCTTCCAGGTTAAATATTTGCTTAAAGGCTATAATTTTTATTGTCTTTCATTATCAATTTTTATTGCCATTCTTATCTAACTGGGCCTGGAATATCTTTTTAGGGAAGTATTCTAGAGATCATGCTAAAATTCTAAAAGGTTTGCTCTATTGCTTTGTTGTTTCCAGGGAACTAAAAATAATCTATTGTTTTCATTTGATTATAGCATAGGTGGGGGTAGAGTCAAGTTGGTGGAGTGAAGGCAGGAAATCCCAGAAGAAGAAGGAAATCCCACTCCAAATGCCTTTAAATTATGACTTTAACCAAATTCTGGAGTGGCAGAACTCTTAGAAAGACTAAGTGAAACACTGGTCTGGCCCAAGACAACTTGGAACATCCATGGGAAGGGTCTATTCCATCAGGGTGGGAAAGGGCCAGAGCATAGCCTGGGCCACCCTGGCAGCTAGAGTAAACTGACTCCAAGCATCAGGAACAAGTCACAGGGAGCCTGGACCCTTGGGGATGCCTGGGTCCCTGGAAACAGGGTGTGTTTCAGACCTCTCAACCCAGGGATTGCCAAGGACAACTTGGAAGATAAGTGGGAAAACTCAGCTGCACCAGAGAGAATTCAGAACCCAGGCCAATGCATGCCTCAGCACAGACTAGTCACTGGAAGCAGAATTAAGTCTATTGAGCCACTCAGAAGCTGCTTCCAGAGCGTTCGGCCCATAGATAGCAAGAGGGTTGGGGGAGACTGCTGCAGAGGTCTCTCCACTATCCCTTGAGCAGGACTCTGTTGCTTTGCCCATACTCACTCAGATCCTTACTACCCTAGTGGAGTAGAGATCCTCCTTACAGTTTCAGGGCAGAAAGGAGTGCTTGTGGTCATCCACAGTCCAGAGCACAGGCCAGAACAGTCAGAGCCTCTCATAGTCCTTGAAGGAACTGAGGTCCCCAGGAGGACTGAAAACAGCTACAAAAACCATCAAAATCTTGGGAAAGTATGTCCTTTACCCTGGAGGCAGAGCACCACATTAACAAAGAGTTAAAATCAAATCATAGACTGGGGAAATGAGCAAACAACAGAAGAAAAATAATCTGACCATAGACATTTACTTTGGTCCCATGGAGGATCAAAATACACACCCAGAAGATGACAAAGTCAAAGCTTCTGTATCCAAAGCCTCCAAGTAAAATATAAATTGATCTCAGACCATGGAAGAGCTCAAAAAAGATTTTGAAAATCAACTAAGAGAGGTGGAGGAAAAATTTGGGACAAGAAATGAGAATAATGTAAATCATGAAAAAAAATTATAACATAGGCTAGGGAAATTCTTGCACCAGGGAAGGGCTGCTGAATATTTAGAAAACTCCAGAGATTTTTATCAAATGTTTAGAAAACTTCAGAGATTTTTATCTCACCTTGCTTAAGAAACTGCATAGACTATAGAGCTGGGGAGAGCTATGAAAAATAGCAGAAAAGGAGAAAAATATTGAGAAAAGGAATTCCCTTCTTCCTCTAATTTCAACTGTCAAGTGAAGAAAGGACTTGTGGGGGCAGGGGTGGGACCTGCCTTAGGAAAGTTCACATTCAGGATTTACTGAAGCACCTCTTTGGAACTAAGGATGCTCATTTATGGGATAAATCATAGACACTGGATGTTTCAAGTTCAAGATCATCTTGGAGTCATCACTGTGTGTCCCATATTATGGAATCTCTAGATAGCACATTATATGTAGGCGTGATGGCTTCTCCTCTCTCCTGTGTTTCTGGGTTGTTGGAGTTTCCTCCCCCACCATAAAGTATGATGACTTTCTTTTCAAATGGCCTTTCCATAATGCACTGTCAAAATTACCACAGATATTGCATTTTACTTATCTCCTAAGACTTTATACTTGAAAGACACTTTATATAATACTCAATAAATTACCACTAAACTTCTAAAGGCCAGGTTGGGATTTAATATACTTAAATTAATTCTCAGGAATCCTCAATCCTTCTGAAATCCTTCCTCAAAAGTTTAATTCTTTTTTTTTTTTAGCCATTACAAGACATCACATGCAGGACTAATTTTCTTCTTCCATGCTAAAACAGGTATTAGTTTTCCCTAAAAGAGAGATACCCCAGACCCAACTGGTCCCTGTTTCCCCTAATATAGCTTCCTGGTCATCTAACAATATAGAGTATAAAAAGATCCTCCTGCATTTAGTAGAAACCTCTTCAACTTGGTAGATTTTTGAAGGCTAGATGAGTTACTGTGACATGGCATGTTTCCATATGGAGAGAGGGGAACCTAGATCCAGAAAAGCTAAGTACTTTGCCATGGGAAGGCAAATCTTAGCCATTGGAAGGCAAAGTAAACCCCATTTTGTTAACTGTTCAATGACTTGTGCCTCATTTTGTTTCAACATCAAGCCTGAACTAAGAGATTGCTGGTATTAGAGCCACCTCCAACAGCAGAGCCCTGGTGAACCTATATAATTTACTTAACATTGAAAAGCAGAGTAAAATCAAGAATACACATAAATAGTAAATACTCCCAATACACATAGTTCATACCAAACCACCAAACTTCCAGGGAAGGAAAATTGGGAGTCCAACTAGAGGCCCAACGAGATACATGGGAGCAGGAGAGAATGAGATGAATAATCTGACCCTTGATACCATATTTGATGACACTTGCAATGGTAAAGGAAGTAACACTGTTAATGGCCCAAAACTTGTGGAATGACTAGGAATCTGTTATCACTGCCCCAGGCAGATGGGGTGGAGTCTGTTCAGAATGAGCAGAAAACTTTCTCATGAAGTTGAAAGTATTTCTTCATCACCCATGGAGACATTGATAATGTCTAGACACTATTGCTGTCTCAGTTATCCAAAATCTGATACCAAAAGGAGGGTAAAATCCTCAGTATTTCAAACCACCTGGGAGAAGAGCAGAAGGGGAAAGGAGGGGACGCAGAAAGAGATAATTATCAGTAGCTATTTGACTTCTCTTTCTTTCTTCTCAATTTTTTTTTCAAGACTCTTTTTCTCAGAACCTTCTCTGTCTGGTGTTGCTTCAAATAGGTAGAGTCTATGATTTTAAAGACTTGAGATTATTGAGGAAAAAAATTATTTTTTTAGTCTAACCCTTTCCTTTTACAGGTGTAGCATTAAACCCAGATGTGGAAAGATTCACAGAATTGTATTCAGATTTCATCTTTTGATAATTGTGGTGTTGTTCAGTCATTTTTCAGTCATGTTTGTCTCTTCCAAGATCCCATTTGGGGTTTTCTTGGCAAAGATACTGGAGTGGTTTGCCATTTCCTTCTCCCACTCATTTTACAGATAAGGACATTGAGACAAAGAAAATTAAGTGATTTGCCTAAGGCCACATAGATATTATCTGAGGCCAGATTTGAACTTGAGAAAATGAGTCTTCCTGACTCAGTCTTTTTTTTTTTTTTTTGCAAGGCAAGTGGGGTTAAGTGGCTTGCCCAAGACCACACAGCTAGGTAATTATTAAGTGTCTGAGACTGGATTTGAACCTAGGTACTCCTTTATCCACTGCACCACCTAGCCGCCCCATGACTCAGTCTTGATCATTGTTACCTCTGTCAATTAAACTCTGAGGGCTTCAGTTTCTTCATTTCTAAAATGAGAGAATTGGATTGAAAAGGTTCAGTTTCTTCTATAAAAATAAGTTATGGGATAGAGGACCTCAGTTTTCTCATAAAGGCAGTAGGTGGTATAAGGGATAGAAGGCTGGACCTGGAGTTGGAAAGTCTTAAATTAAAATCTGACTGTAGGTGTGTGATTCTGGCCAAGTTTTCACCATGTAAAACTGGGACATTTATAGCACCCTGCCTCTCAGGATGTTGTGAGCCTCAAATGAGATAATATCTATAAAAACTCTTCTCATGGGGCCTGATATATACATATATATATATATATATATATATATATATATATATATAGCTATAAAAATCCTTATTCTCTTTCCTTTCCCCTTCCTCTACTATATAATGACTTTTTGAGACTCTATTCTATCTCATCCAGTTTGAGATCTACTCTTCTACAAGTGAAATAACTTGCTCAAGACCAGTTGTCTTTGCATTATATTTCAAGGGTCTATGTTTTCTTTTCTTTCTCCTTTTAATACAATTTTTTTCCCTGTAATTTTATGAATGGCATGCTGTTGGGTATGGTATTGGTCTCAATTAGCTAGAGATATTATGCAGCCAGGAGTATAGTATCTCCAAAGTCCCTTCCAAATGTGAAGTCTTGTGATTCTAACCTTTAATATCTTTGTAAATGGCTTGGTTGGTGGAAGCAATAATCAGCAATGACTGGGAGCCATCTGTTGGTACTTTTGCTACATAGCAACTAGCTCATATAAAGGAGATTTCTTAATAAATTTGTGTTGTTTGAATGAAGGAAAGAAGAAGGGAGGGAAAAGGAAGGAAGGAATACTGTTTTCTTGTTAGATTATTTATGCTGCGGCTTCTTGAGCAGTCTTTGTAACCAAGGCAGTTAGGAATATGGTGGTACTATCTTGTTGATCTCTCACTTGTTGAAAAATTGAATGAATTCTATATGAAGGCAGCTTTTGCTGTTGTTTGTCCTTTATTCTAGAAGGAGACCATGACATCAGGGAGGTGATGACATGACAAGCACATGAACTGGATTTGAATGAGGGGGGCTTGTGCTCAGTCACCAGCCTCGGTTTCTCCTCCAAAGCCATCTAGGTCCAGTGGCCAGATATGAATCAGGAGGACTGGAGATGGTCTTCCAGGCAATAAGGGTTAAGTGACTTGCCCAAGGTCACACACCTAGTAAGTGTTTAGTGTCTGTGGTCGTATTTGAACTCAGATTCTTCTGCTTTCAAGATCAGTGCTTTAACCACTGTCTATGAAGGCAGCTGGTGACACAATGGATAGTATTGGGTCTTGAGTCATTCTCTCATTTTAGAAATGAAGAAACTGAAGCCCTCTAGAGTTTAATTGACAGAGGTAGCAATGCTAAAGACTGAGTCAGGAAGACTCATTTTCTCAAGTTCAAATCTGGCCTCAGATAATATCTATGTGGCCTTAGGCAAATCACTTAATTTTCTTTGTCTCAATGTCCTTATCTGTAAAATGAGTGGGAGAAGGAAATGGCAAACCACTCCAGTATCTTTGCCAAGAAAACCCCAAATGGGATCATGGAAGAGACAAACATGACTGAAAAATGACTGAACAACACCACAATTATCAAAAGACGAAATTTGAATACAATTCTGTGAATCCAACTTCAGACACTTCCTAGGTATTAGATCCTGGGCAAGTCCTTTAACTTCTGATTGTATAGCAAAATGGATCCACTGGAGAAGAAAATGGTAAACCACTTAAATATCTTTATCAAAAAAATCCCAAATGGGTGTCACAAAAGGTTCGTTGTGATTGAAATGATTTAATGCTAATAAAAATGAGAAATAAACACAATTGTCATATTCAGATTGGAGGATGTTTCAATTGGTTCATATTGCTTTTTTGCAGATATCCATTTTTTCCATTTTCTTCCTGTCAAGCTTTTTGGTGGTCAGTAGAACATAAATTCTTTAAGGGCTAGGACTGTTCTTTTTGTCTTTGAATCTCTAGCACCCAGCTAGAACCTGGTAAATGTTTAACAAAAGTTTGGTAAAGATGAGAAATTCAGCAAAGTGAGGTGGAGCCCCCAAAGCTACCTTGACTCTTTTATAGTATGTGAATTTCTGATATAAGGCATTTTTACTTATTATTGCTAAACATAAAGTCAACAACATGATAATACTTACTAAAATATAGTCCTAGATATTATCTGACATAAGATTTCACAAGAGAAACTCAGGAGAAAAGTTGTCATATAGCATGCAAGTGCCAGTTATTATATAACTTTAGGAATGAATTCATTATTTTCCATTCTGTTGCCATGGGGGCAAGCATACATTTGACCACTTCTTTTGATTGAGGATGAATTACTTAACCAAGAGGAAAGAAGAATTGGAGTAACCATGACAGCATTTGTCTAGGGTAATATCAGCATAGCATTCAATGATAGAAGACTCAAAGCACACATTCCATTGCTCAGGATATGCGTATCTCAGGACAAAAGTATAGATCTTTCTCATATATTAAAAATATTGAAAATTGACATTCATTTCTTAAAGGATCCAACTCTATGTAAGATCAGATTGGTATTCTTAAGCTATTTTTATCAACAGGGATATCCTTTATTAAAATTAAATTAAATTTATTTTAGTTATATTTTAAATTCTTAACTGTCTCCCTTCCTCCCTCCCCACCATGCACTATAGAAGTTAACACAGAAAAATATAGCTAGCTTTCTCCATCTGTTTCTCTCTCTGTCATTATATATATATGTGTACATACATATAAGCCTGTTTTAAACATATATGTATAAATAGATATAGATGTAAAATATGTGTGTAAATATATACCCCTATATGTAAAGCCCTATATGTATATTTTAACCATGTATACTTCTAGTTATCAATTCTTTCTCTGGAGGTGAATAGCATCTTTCTTCATAGGTGCTTTGTAATTGATTGAATATAACTCAGAATAGATTAGTTATTCACAGCTATTCTTTGACTAATATTACTATTATGTTTCCAACATTCACTTGGTTTTACTCATTTCTCTCTCATTACTTTATTCATTTCCATGTTTTTCCTAAAATCAACCTGCTCATCATTTCTTATTGCACAGTAGTATTCCATCACTATCATATACCACAACTTGTCTAACCATTCCCCAATTGATGGAAATTCCTTCAATTATTGATTCTTTGCCACCACAAAGAGAATTGCTATAAATAGTTTAGCACATAGAAATTCTTTTTCTTTTTCACTGAGCACCTCAGGAAACTGGACTAATAGTGATATTGCTAGGTCAAAGGGAATATATTACTTTATAATTCTTTGGGCATAATTCTACTTTGCTCTCCAAAATGATTGAATCAGTTCACATTTCCCACTAACAATGGATTAGAGTCCTAGTTTTTCTACATGCCCTACAATATTTATCATTTCTCCTTTCTATCATTTTAGCCAATCTGATAGGTATGAGAGATGATATTTCAAAGCTGTTTCAATTTATATTTCTTTAATCAACAAGTATTTTGAACATTTTTTCATACAAATGTATATATTCATATATAGCTTTGATTTATTCCTTTAAAATCACTATTCATATTATTAAACCATTTATCAGTGGGAAATAACTCATATTTTTATAAATTTGACAAAATTCTCTAAATATTTGAGATGAGAACTTTATTTGTAGAAAAACTTAAATTAATAGATCACAATTATTCTTTTTACATATTACAATGCTTCCTACTCTTGCTTATTAATAAATTTTTCTCCTATGCATAAGGCTGATAGGTAATCTTTCCCATAACCTTCTTATTTACTTCTGATTATCTCCTTTATATCTAAGCCAGATATCCATTTTTGACCTTATCTTGGTAAATGATATAAGATATTGGGCTATACTGTTTTCTGCTAGACTACTTTTCAGTTTTCCCCAATAATTTTTTTTATCAGATAGTGAATTCTTATTCCAAAAGCTTAAATCTTTACATTAGTCAAAAATACAGTTTTTATAGTCACTTTCTACTGTAAATTGTGTAACTACTCTGTTCCATTGATTCACCTTTCAATTTTTCCACCAGTACCTGATAGCTTTGATAATTACTTCTTTATAATACAATTTAAGATACAGCATTGCTAGATCTCCTTCCTTTACATTTTTAAAAATTTATTTCTTTGATATCCTTGACCTTTTGCTCTTCCAAATGAATTTCATTGTTGTTTTTCTAGCTCAACAAAATAATTTCTTAGTAATTTAGTTGGGATGGCATTGTAAATAAATTAGTTTAAATAGAATTGTCTTTTTATTATATTGGTTCTGCCTACCCATAAACAATGACCATTTCTCCAGTTATTTAAATCTGACTTTATAAAAAAAGTTTTATAATTATCTTCAAGCAGTTCTGGGTTTTCTTGACACTTATATTCCCACGTTTTTTATGCTGTCTATAGTTATTTTAAATGGTGTTTCTACTACAATCTCGTCTTGTAGGTGATAGAAAAGCTGATGATTTATGTGGGAATGAGTGTTGAAATTTGTAAAAAGCTTTTTATGCATCTATTGTTATAATCATATGATTTTTGTTACTTTTATAATTGATATAATCAATTATGTTGATAATTTTCCTTTCGATAAACCATCCTTACTTTGTAGCATAAATCCCCTTGGTCACAATATATAATCTTTGTGACATGTTGTTGTAGTCTCCTAGCTAGTAATTTATTTAGAATTTTTGCATCCATATTCATTAGTGAAATTGGTATATAATTTTCTTTCTCTGTTTTTGCTCTTCCTGGTTTAGGCATCAACACTATATTTGTTTCATATAAGGAGTTTGGTAGGGTTCCTTCTTTACCTATGATGCCAAATAATTTATATAATAATAAAATCATTGATCTTTATATGTTTATTAGAATTCACTTGTAAATGCATTTGGTCCTGATGCTGTTTTCTTAGGACGTAGAGGCACTTTATGATGAAAATAAATCAAGATGTTCAGAATTCATTCATCCAGAGTACAAGAGAACACTGCCTCAATGATTTTCATTTCTATTTGATCGTTGCATTTTCTAATACTAAGCCACACATATGAACTGTGAATGTTCACCTTGAAATAATATGTGGACAGGGATTTCAGTGACAGTAAGAAATAGCTTCTTCAAAAATCATTAATAGAACTTATGCAAAATACCAGCTGCAGACCTTCATAATTAATTGAAGATGATAAAGTAACCCTCCCCTCCTTTTCTTTTTTCCTAATCAAAGTTTATTTTTCTGTCCCTTCATCTAACACTGCAGAGTTCATTAATTTGATGAAGAAGGCAGTATGCATGTACTTAGACAATATGCTTTTGAAGGGGAAGAATTAGGCTCATTTACCTGGATTCCACATTTTACATGATTACAATATGCATATTTGCATTTTTTTCCTGTTCCCACTTATCCCAGGAATTGAAGCATAGAATTTCAGTTAGAGGCGAATGACAAAGTTTGAATGAATAATTTTCTATCAGATTTGTCAGTTCTGATTACCTACATGATAGGCCTTGACCCCAGTTGTTACCATTGGTTAGGTCCCCAGAAAGAGAATGTGCAACAAATTCTAGTTTTGACCTGTAGTCCAGATATCATGCTAAATTTGTCCATTCTCAATGTTCCTGACCCCTAAGACAAAGAGCTCTGTTCAGTAAATAAATTATTTCATATATCAAAAACAGCAGGGCATATGCACATTTAAAATCTGTGGATAGTTGTATCTGAGTTATATATTTGTAAAGTAGTGTTTTATAAGGGTTAGATTTCCCTAGGATGACAGATTTTCTGTTGGGGTAGATTGTCAATAAGACTTTAAGGACAGCTTTTAAAATTGTTCAGACTAGAAGTGTAAGCATGTGGCCCATTAAATATATTGTCCACTCCCAAACCAGAATAAAATGTAATTGGGAAATATTTAACAAAGTAAAAATTTAAAAATAGAACATAGATAACATTAATATATAATTTTCTAAGCTAATATACAGATTGCAGTGATTCTTATATTTGCCTCTTTTTCTATTTTGAATTTGATTCCACTTTCTTTTGGCCCAATCTAAATCATCAGAAATTAGAAAATCTTTCTTTTGTCTACCACTAACCAATTAATAAACATTTATTAAATACCTCTATGAATTTGGTACTATGCTAGGAATCAACAAAAATGAAACAAACCCTATTCTCAAGTAGCTTACATTCCATTGGAGAAGATGAGTAAATATATCAAAGTAAATATGATAAATATAAAGAAAATAAATATAAGATAGTTTAAATACAAGATAATGTGAGAAAAAGAGCAGTAATAGTTGGGGAGAATCAGGGAAAGTAAGATGTAGAAAATGATATTTTAGTTGAACCTTGAAAGAAGAAAGGAATTCTAAGATGAGGTGAGGAAAGCATGTAAGCCAGATATGGAGGATAGTTACAGGTCCTGAAGAAGGAATGTCATGTGTCCAAAACTGAGAGAATGTTAAATGCATCAAATAAATAGGAACAATTCTCCTAGTGACTCACCTAAACTTCTGAATATAATTAACAGGTACAATTTTTTTGTTATCTGGTCACCAAGAATGTTCTCATCCACGTTCCAGATGAAACTGGGAGGGGCAAGGGGTAAGGGTTCAAAGAGAGAACAGGCATGAATACACCCTGATCTCAATCACTAAAATCAAGAATGTATAAAGTTACTATCCTTATCTGTAGAATGAAGGGGTTGGGATGGATCTGAAATTCTTCTGAATTCTTTTTTTTTTTAAATAAATTTATTTATTTATTTTTCCAACTCCATGAAAAGATAGTTTTCAACAATCATTTTTTAAATAAGGTTTTGAGTTCCACATTTTTCTCCTTCCCTAGCTTCCTTCCTCTCCCCAAACAATGAGCAACCTAATATAGGTTGTATATATACAACTATGTTGAACATATTTCCTTATAAATCATACTGTGAAAGAAGAATCAGAACAAAAAGGAAAAAATCATGAGAGGAAAAAAACACAAAACAAACTTCAAAAATTGAAAATAGCATGCCTTAGTCTGTAACTGTAACTCCAAAGTTCCCTTTCTGGATATGGATGGCATTCTCTATCACAAGTTCTTCAGAAATGTCCTTCATCACTGTACCACTGAGAAGATCAAATCTTAGATGATCATCTCAAAATTTTGCTGTTAATGTGTACAATGTCCTTCTGGTTTTGCCCTTCATTTCTTTAATGTTAATGCTGCCAAGTCCTGTGAAATCTTGACTGTAGCTCCTTATTATTTGAATTGCCTCTTCCTGGATGCCTATAGGATTTTCTCCTTTGTCTAATAATTCTGGAGTTTGGCTACAATATTCCTAGGCATTTTCATTTTGGGATCCCTTTTAGGAAGTGATTAATGGATTTACCCTCTGGTTCAAGGATATCAGGGCAGTTTTTCTGGATTTCTTGAAAGGTGTCTGAGTTCTTTTTTGGATCATGACTTTCAGGTAGTCTAATAATTCCTAAATTATCTTTTCTGGATTTATTTTCCTGGTTAGTTGTTTTTCACTTGAGGTATTTTACATTTTCTTCTATTATTCCATTTTTCTTATGTGGCTTGACTGATTCTTGATGTCTCAAAGAATCATTAACCTCCACTTGCCCAAGGCTATTCTTCAAGCAATTATTTTATTCAGTTAGCATGTGAAACTCCTTTTCATTTGGTCAATTTTATTTTTAAAGAAGTTGCCCTCTTTTTCCATTTGCCCAATTGTGTTTTTGAAGGAATTATTTTCTTTGTGTCTTGAATGAAATTTTCAACAAATATTAAAAGAGAACAATGCACAAAAAACTAAATACAAACAGTATCAATATAAAAAAAGAATTTATTTTCTTCGGTCAGTTTTTGTGCTTCCTTTTGCAGGATGTTGAGTTTCTTTTCCCAATTTTTCTACTTGATTTTTAAAACCTTTTTTGAGTTCTTCAAGAAGTCTTTGGGGACTAGAGACCAATTCATATTCCCTTCTATGGTTTCACATGTGGTACTTTTTCTGCCATCCTCAAATGAGATGGTCTTATCTCTAAAGTAACTTTCTATAATCCTGGATTTTCTCTAAGTATTCTTACTCATTATGAACTTTGTTCATGGATGTTGTCCCAAGTTTCTTATGTCCCACTTGCCAACCTTCTCTATCGGGAATGTCTTTGATTTGTTCACTGGGCTAAGCTGTTGAGTCCAGTCACATTGGTTGAACAGGGGATCTGGAATATCTGTGTTGTGGTCCTCCCTGCTGACCAGCTCTGCCATTGTCCTGCAAGCCAGGACCCCAAGAGTCTCTGGTGTAACTGAAAACTTATAGCTGTCCCTCCCCACACTTGCCTGTGCTGTTTCAGCTCCTGTTGTCATGATCCCCTTCTACCTGAGAAAGATTTTGCTGGAAAATATTCCACTCTGTTTTTCTGTGGATTCTATTACTCCAGAATCAGTTCAGAGGCTTGGTTAATATTGTTTTGAAGGGAATCCCAGGAAAGCTTAAGGAAATTCCTGGTTTCTCTCTATCATCTTGGCTGCATGCCCACCCCCCCACCCTGGCTCAATTCCTTTGAATTCTAAAGTTATATTTTATAATCTACCCGTCACATTTCTAGAGAAAGAGGATAATCTAAGCCTTAGGCTACATGATTTTTTGGACACAGAAGAAGGATGAAGTGGATCCAGAATCCTACAAGAACTATCTTTTCTGTTAGATGGGTAGGTTAGCACAGTCTCAGATTATTCCTTTGGGTTCTCTGTAGAAAGTTTGCCTGGAGTTTGCCCCATACCACAGAGCTACTCTGAAAAAAGTATGAGAGATAGTGACTTATTGGGAGAGGAACTGGACTGGGATTTCTGGCAGGCTTATCAGATTGGTTCCTGGTCCTGTGCACTAATTGTACACCATGGTTGAAATACTTGCCTCCTCAACGCCACTTCTTCATTGTTGTTATTGTTTAATCATTTTTCAATTGTGTCTAATTCTTCATGACTCCATTTTGGGTTTTCCTGGCATACTGGAGTGATTTTCCATTTCCTTTTCCAGCTCATTTTACAGATGAGGAAACTGAGGCCAACAGGATTAAGTGATCTGTCTAGGGTCACACAGCTAGCTAATGTCTGAGGCTGGATTTCCATTTAGGAAGATGAGTCCTTCTGACTCTAGGTCTGGCACTCTTTCAAAACTCAGCTCAAGTGTAACTACAGGAAGCCTTTCCTGACCCCTTCATCTCCAGTATCTTCTCTGTCAAAATGATCTCTTACGTATATTCACCTTGAAAATACATATGCAACATGTTGTCTCTCTGATAGACTATAAGCTCCCTGAAGGCAGGGACTATTTCTTTTTTTTTAGTTTTTTTTTTTTTTTTTGCAAGGCAAATGGGGTTTAGTGGCTTGCCCACACAGTAGGTAATTATTAAGTGTCTGAGTTCAGATTTGAACTCAGGTACTCCTGACTTCAGGGCCGGTGCTCTATCCAATGTGCCACCTAGCTGCCCCAGGCAGGGACTATTTCATACATGTCTTTTTATCTTTTGCACCAAGTACTTGTACTTCATAGACAATAAATACCTGATTGATTGAGACTTCTGAAATTGCAGGCAGGGAGACAACAATTGCAGGCAGGTGAGGCTAGAAGTTTTCAGGGGAGAAAATTTGAGACGTGGAAGACTTTAGAAAAGGGAAGAAAAAGTAGAATTTTTAGATAAGTAGAATTAATGGGCAGTTGAAAAAGTTCTGTATCAAAGAGAAGCAAGGAAGTTTATGCTCAGAAAACTAGAGGTTGGTATTTAGAAAGTTTTATTACTACACATTAGTTCACTTTATGACTCCAAAGTTAATGATTTCTGCCTCATTTTCCTCTTTGCATAAGGAGAGACTATATGTTCCTCCTTACTTCAAAGTGCTTTTGTGAGGACTGTCAAAATCTCATATATATAACATAATTAGTGCTCCTTGGAAATTCATTGAACATAAATAAGGGTTGTAACTATGTTTTAAAATGAGAATATTTAGTATCTTTCACTAAAATTAAATATGTATATATATGTATATATCTATATCTATATCCAGACATACAGACATGTATTTGACATAGAATGACTGTGACCTTGAGCTTCTGAAGGCTATGCCAATGAATAGCACTTTCTGGTAAATCCCACCAAGTTGGAAAGGATAAAACTATGGGCCTGCTAAAGGTTTCTTCCTCTATTCCAAGGATCAGCTTAGCTAAATTTGGAGTTCAGCTACCAGAAGGTTGACCATTAGGTGGTGATTTTATTTTTGGCCACAGAAGCTCATGAAATTATCTACTAAGTTATGAAGAATTTTAATCTAATTTCTAAGCTAACTGAATTCTAATTTCTTTCACACTGCTACCCAATTCTCTCAGCAGTTTTATGTTTATTAGTTAAAATAAAACTGAATAATTCTGAGTAGATAAAATGATAAAGAATGAAATGAACAAAAGTAGGAAAATGATTTAACATTTTAAAAACAAAGAACTCTAAGTCTTAAGAACAATGATCAATGTATAAAATATAATGGAATATAAATATAATGACCATTCAAGATTCCAGAGGATTGCTTATAAAATATGCTTTCCATGGCGGAATTATATATGTGTGTGTGTGTGTGTGTGTGTGTGTGTGTGTGTGTGTGTGTGTATTATGTATAACTTTTTTTGCAAGGTTTTTGCAAGACAATGGGGTTAAGTGGCTTGCCCAAGGCCACATGGCTAGGTAATTATTAAGTGTCTGAGACCGGATTTGAACCCAGGTACTCCTGACTCCAGGGCCGGTGCTTTATCCACTGTGTCACCTAGCCGCCCCTATGTATGACATTTTCAGATCATCCTCACTCCTTGAGAATTCTCTTGTAACAAAATAAAACATTTAAATAAAATCAGTAATACAATGGCAGCATCTGAAAGTTGTCAATGCACTTCTATATCAGTATATCTCCACCTCTATTTTTTAATTAACAGAAATTTATTTTCTCTTTCACATACACATATGAATATTTTAGTTTTATTTCTAAATTTCTAAATTTTTCTAAATTTACATTTTTAAATTTTCTAAAATTCTATAATTTTATTTCTGGAATTTTGATAAACACACATTTGTATATATGTATGTATCTATATATATGTATATATACACACACATATAATTGTGCATGTGTGAATGTGTGCAAAACAAATTCCCTTAATGACTATATTTAGCCCTTTAGGGAATTTGTTTTGTTTGACCATACATGTTTATTGCAAGAAATTTATTTTTCTCTTTCCCCTAATGTTGTATGTGTGTGTGTGTGTTTGTGTATAAGAGAGAGACAGAGATAAAGAGAGACAGAGAGAGACAGAGAAAGACACAGAGGAGAGAATAGATCTGTATTAAATAAATTAAAGAGATGGGGTTATACTATAGATACAGGAGATTGTACAACTTTCAGATGAGGTTATTGTATTATGGTTTTAATTAATTGTTTTCCTTTGTTACAAGAGAACTCTCAGGGAGTGGGGTGATCTACAAATGTTTGTAACATAAAAACAAAAGAAAACAAAATCTGTTTTATGGAGAATTAGACACATCAGTGCAGCCACAGATCTTTTGAGGAAACTGGAAATGGCTGAGATACATTTGGCACAGATCCCAGTTTCAAGGCTTCTAGGTGTCCTGTCCCCATGGAAGTGTATAACTAGAGTTATGTCTGACTTGTCATTCAGCCAACTAGTTTTAATGATTACTGACTCCTTTTAATCTTCAGGAAAATATTGATGAAAGTATTCTCTCTACTCTCTGGGAAGTTATTAAAATAATAAATACTTTATATAATGATTTTTATTTATGTTAAATTTATATTTTGTTTGATTTTTTTTGTTTTTGTTTTGCTAGGCAATGGGGTTAAGTGGCTTGCCCAAGGCCACACAGCTCGGTAATTATTAAGTATCTGAGGCTGGATTTGAACTCAGGTACTTCTGACTCCAGGGCTGGTGCTCTATCCACTGAGCCACCTTTGTTTGATATTTTTATTTGAGTTTATATCCTATTTGTATTGCAGTTAAATAATTTTCAAATATTTCCTTTGTGAGTATTTAGTATTTCAAACATATTATAAATTAACTAGACTTTTAAAAAAAAAGGTGACCCATGAACCTAACCATCTTTAATTGCATAGTTTCTATGGAAAACATGTTCCCAAGTTCTAAACTATCACTTTGTTTTCTAAAATGGTTAAGTTCAGAGACTGGTGTCTTATAAGACTGAAACAAGCAAGGACTACAATTACAAGTAGCTTCTGATACTAGCTGAGGGAAAAGTGAAATATCTATGAATTATTAATGGTTATTAGCACTTTATCATTATAAGGTATTATAATAAGAATTACTAATTCCTGCCAGTCTTTGCAAGGGAGACATCACTTATAAACAGCAATAATAATTAAAAATCTTTAGTCCTCAAATGAAGGGATTGGATTTGATGATCCCTAAGATCTTATTCAACTGTAAAATTCTACTAAAATAGTTGTTAAATCATTATTATCTATATTGGATATTGATGTAGGTTTTGTTGTCTTTGAGAAGTTGAAATAAAGATCGTGAATTTAAATCCAGAAGAGCCCTTAGAGGGCCCCCAGGCCCCCCAAATCCAACCTCTTCATTTTATGGATGAGGAAGATGAAGCTCAGAGAGCTCCACTGATTACACAGGTACTTGTACAGAGTAGGCAGAATTTCAACTCATCTTCCTGTTTGTACGTTCATCACTATCCATTACGAAGGGCTTAAAAGATTTGTGGAATTGGTTCTTTTGTTTTTTTTTCTAATATCATTTAAAAATGTATAACTGAATTTATCTCTTTCTTCCTTTCTTTCCTTCTTCCCTCCTCCATCACCCTTCCCTTCTCTTTTTCTCTCTCCTTTCTTCCTTCCTCCCTCTCTCTCTTTCTTCCTTTTCTCTCTCTTCCTCCCTCCCTTTCTTGCCTAGTTCCTTCTTTCTGTCTTTCTTTCTTCTGCCTTTCTTTCTTTCTTTCTTTCTTTCTTTCTTTCTTTCTTTCTTTCTTTCTTTCTTTCTTTCCTTCCTTCCTTCCTTCCTTTTTCTTTCTTTCTCTTTCTTTCTTTCTTTCTTTCTTTCCTTCCTTCCTTCCTTTTTCTTTCTTTCTCTTTCTTTCTTTCTTTCTTTCCTTCCTTCCTTCCTTCTTTCTTTCTTTCTTTCTTTCTTTCTTTCTTTCTTTCTTTCTTTCTTTCTTTCTTTCCTTCTTTCTTTCTTTCTTTCTTTCTTTCTTTCTTTCTTTCTTTCTTTCTTTCTTTCTTTCTGCCTTCCTTCCTTTCCCTCCCTCCCTTCTTTTCCTTCCTTCCTTCCTCTCTCTCTCTCTTCTCTGTCTCTCTCTCTCCAGCTATAGGTGCATTTGTAGTGACACTCTTCTTAAGACTTATCAAATCCTAAACAGAGAGAAGACTCAGAGCAGCACCCAAGCGCAGACATTGATAATTAGGAATTACTAACATGATACAGAAAAAGCTTAAGGAAAAAAATACAGTTAAAAATGGAGGGAGCCAGTCATGGGTGACAACACAAGGGAACTATTTTAGATAATGAGTGGGGTAGAGAGAGGGTTGGAAAATCTGCTCTCAAAGTTCACTATCAAATGTAGCACAACAGATTCATCTTCTGAGAAAATAGTCTCATCAGTCTTTGTGAAGGTATCATGCTGACCTTTAAGGCATCACTACATTACAGTTTTTCATGCTGACAAGCAGAAAAGAAAATGCAAATGTTGAGTTAAGTAAAAGAAAACAGGCATCAACGGATAAGAGGTAATCTAGACCAGACTGTGCCCTTCACTAGCACAGTGACCCAAGCACTAGTAATAAAGGGAAAATCTATTCATTTAATAATGGGAGAGGGGGTGTCCAGATTTACTCTGATATTTCTGTTAATAGTAGCAACAGTAACAATAATAACACTATACTATACTGGGACCTGAGATTCAACTACAGCAAAGGATTAGGAAAAAGAAACCACTAGATGGAGTGTGAGGCAAGACTTTCAAAAATCCCCTAGGGCCAAAGAAAGACCACAGTGGGGAAAAGAATATTGTTTTGGTCAAGGTTCAACTGGAGAACCTACAAAAGGTTAGAACTAGAAGGGACTTAAGATATTGTCTTACCCAAATCCCTCATTTTAGAGTTCCAAAGTTGACTAGTCCAACTCCCTCACTTTACAAAGGAGGAAACCAAGGCCAGAAAAGTAACATGATTTGACCAGGATCACACAAGTAGAAAATAGCAGTTTGAGGACCAGAATTTAGATAATGTTACTCCAAAAACCATACTTTTCCCCACCAAATCATGTTGGAAATAAGAGACTCTAGGCAGGAAGTTACCAAAAGGGGAACAAGTTGAAAAAATAAGGGTAAGGAAAGGATTGGGATCACTGTGTTCCATTTTTTTTTGATCTCTAAGGTTACTATTTTTGAGGAGATGTTTCCCCTTAAACTCACAGCACACAGGTTTTATCCATTTCTTTAACAGGATAATGAATCCCACAAAGTAGTCACATGTATTTGGCTTGGCATTATTCAAAGTAATAATTATGTAAAATGTAGTCATAGTTTCCAGCCCAGTGCAGCTATGCAATGTGAATTTTATTTTATTTTTTCCAATTACATGCAAAGATAGTTTTCAACATTCATCCTTGTGCAAGCTTTTGAGCTTCACATTTTCCTACCACCATCCCTTCCTCCCCCCCACCCCATGGCAGTGAACAATCTGAACATGTAGAACCATGTTTAACATTTTTCTGTATTAGTCATGTTGTGAAAGAAGAATTAGAACTAAAGGGGAAAATATGAGAAAGAAAGAAAAACATAAAAGAAGTTTAAAAACGTGAACCTAGTGTGTTTTGTTCTAAATTCAGACTCCATGGCTTTTCTTGGGATATGGATGACATTTCCATAACAGGTCTCTCAGGATTGTCCTTGTTGCTGTATTGTTGAGAGGAGCAGCTTCCATCACAATTGATCAACTCACAATGTTGCTGTTAGTGTGTACAGTGTTTTCTGGTTCTTCTCATTTCACTCAGCATCAGTTCACACAAATTTTAGAACTTTTCTGATATCCAGTCATTTATGATTTTCTTCAGAACAATAGTACTCCAAAACATTCATATACCCTATCTTGCTCAGCTATTCCTAAAATGTGAATTTGACACCTGATATATTATTCAAGTTAATGGAGCAAATGCTGCCCATATTTTACATGGTATCTTTAACTCTGGGTCCAAATCCCACACTAGAAGACTTTGGGCAAGACTCTTAATCAACTTGAGCTTCATTTTCCTCATCTGTAAAATGAGGAAGTTGAGCTAGGTAGGATGTCCTCTGAGATCTCTTCCAGATTTATGATTAGTAAGGACCTTTCCTTAATGTATAATAATAGGAAATAACATAAACAGTAAATCAAGATTGATATAGAGGGTTACCACTATATATCATTAGAGGTCCTGGGATCCCACACTGCCCAATGTAAGGAGAACCTAACTTTTGTTTGTTTCAATGTATACAGTACAATACAAGGAGTGTTGTATTTGGAATAAGAAAATCCAGATTTAAATCTTGGCTCTGCTGTATTGCCTACATAGATAGCCCTAAACAAAGTCCTGAGCCTCAGTTTCTTCCTCTTATTAATACACAAACATTTCTGCAGAAGTTCAGATTAGCACAATTGATTCTGATGGAATTGGGAATCCCATCTTTTCTTAACTAATTTTCAACTTACATTTTCTGGTAATTATGAAACAAAAGACAAATTCTATAGAAAATTTAGTTTTTTTTTAACTTTCAAAAATAAAACAATTGCAAATGTAAATTCTGGAGCCTCACCCTCCAGAAATATCTTCTTGTAAATCTAAGATATTTAGGATCCAGGTAAAAAAAAAAGTTATTTCTCTAGCTCTGGTCCCCAAATAAACTAACTGACCTTTTTTTGGATAACAAAGGGACATTCCTTCTTAGTAATCACTGTTCTTTTTCAGGGAACTAAGTACAACATCCAATATTGACCTGGTTCATGATTCAAGGGATTCCAAAACAGACTCCTTGGGTTTCCTTCCCATTCTAAACCTAGGAGTCCTTTCT
This sequence comes from Macrotis lagotis, assembly GCF_037893015.1. NCBI lineage: Eukaryota > Metazoa > Chordata > Mammalia > Peramelemorphia > Peramelidae > Macrotis > Macrotis lagotis. The sequence goes on along the minus strand of NC_133664.1, from coordinate 115,594,673 downwards.
CCCAGTCCCTCTTACTAGACGCTATCTTTGGAGTGATGGATTTTGCTTTTTTTTTTAACCTTGAAGAACACTGCAATACTAATGTAAAATATTGCTGCTGCTAAAAATGATCTATGTATGATCCTGTACTTAAGAATATGTGATTTCTAGAGAGCAAATATGTCCTTAAAAAAGAGGTGTGTGTGTGTGTGTGTGTGTGTGTGTGTGTGTGTGGAACTGGTTCTACCTGACTATGCAAAGAATTCCCTGCAGGTTTTAATTTGGTTTTGTCAAAGAGGGCACATTTGCATTCCTTGACTTATGACTTTTAAGAATATCAAATGCATCTCCCTCCTCCCTTTGTAAAATGAGCAGGCAGTCTTTGAACAACAATAACATTTAAACCAACACTCATGAGGTTTGGATGCTTTTCATTTTGGCATGCCTGAGTTTCTTGTACTTTTCTTTCCTTCTTCCTAGTCCCCATCTTTTCTAAAGCCTTCTGTTAGATGTGAGGTCTCAGAGATGGAGTTCATCTTCATCTATGGAAGACTGTGTGTATGCATATACAGATGTGTCTGAAAAGTCTTAGTGAGCCTTTAAGTTGTCATAACTTAAAAGAACATAAAGAATTTAAGAGGAAAACTTATATAAGGTAGGGAACCCACATACAACTGAGAGAATATAAGAATAAGAGGTTGTAAATATTTTTTGACCTTTTAAAAAATCTCATTGTGGGGGGCAGAACCAAGATGGCAGCATGAAGGCAGCATTTCTTGGGAACTCCTTCCCCACAAAATTCCCAACGCTGTCAAATTATGACTCTAGCCAAAATTTAGAGAGGCAGAAGTCACAGAAAGACTGAGTGATTCATTTTCCCAGTTCAAGATAACTTGGAAGCTCTGCGGGAAAAGTGTTTGCTGTTTCATCAGGACTGGGAGTTGGGAAAAACCCGGTCACAGGGCAGCTCAACCCAGTCCAGCCCAGGGATCACCGGGAACAGTTTGAAGGGGCAGTGAGAGAAAACTTTGCTACACCAGAATGAGTATGGAGTGAGGAGCACTAGCTGCAGGACCTGCAGTGAGAAACGGGAGAAACCACCCTTCACTTCCAGAGCACAGCCCACAGATGGTAAGGGGGTCAAGGGGAGTCTGAAAAAATCTCTCTGCTCTCTCTGGGGCAGGACTCTGCTGTATGCCCACACTCAGATCCAGTTGCAGTTTGGACTTCCATACTAAGATAGCAGGGATCCTCCTCACAGCTCCAGGGCAGAAGGAAGTGCCTGTGGTCATCTCCATATCAAAGCACAAGCAAGAGAGCAATAAGACCTTGGAAGAATAAAGGTCCCAGTGAGGGTGTCCCAAAAAAAGCCCAAAGTCTTGGAAGTGCTGTAAATTAGTCTTGGGCTGAGGAAATGAGTAAACAACAGAAAAAAGAATCTGACCATAGAAAATTACTTGAGTCCCATGGAAGATCAAAACACATACTCAGATGATGACAAAATTGAAGCTTCTGTATCCAAAACCTCCAAGAGAAATAGAAAATGGGCTCAGACTATGGATGAGCTCAAAAAAAGACTTTGAAAAGCAATTAAGGGAGGTAGAGGAAAAATTGGGAGGAGAAATGAGAGCGATGCAGAAAAATCATGAAAACCGAATCAGCAGCTTGGTGAAAGAAATACAAAAAAATACTGAAGAAAACATGTTAAAAACTAGTTTTGGCTAATGGAAAAAGCAAAACAAAAGGCAAATGAGGAGAAGAAGGCCTTGAAAAGGAGATAAAAAATCTCTCTGAAGAAAATAACTCCTTCAAATGTAAAATAGAACTAAAGGAAGATGATTACTTTATGAGAAATCAGGAAGAAATAAAACTCTTCCAAAAAAGCCAAGAATTACAAGAAAATGTGAACCATCTCATTAGAAGAACAACTGATCTTGAAAGCGGATCCAGAAGAAATAATTTTAAAATTATTGGAAAAATAGTCAAGACCAGGAAAAAAGCCTAGACTTCATTTTTCAAGAAATAATACAGCAAAATTGCCCTGAGATCCTAGAAGCAGAGGGTAAAATAGAAACTGAAGGAATTCACCGGTTACTTCCTGAAAGAGATCACAAAAGAAAAACTTCCAGGAATATTATAGCCAAATTCCAAAACTCCCAAGTCAAAGAGAAAATTCTAAAAGCCACCAGAAATAAACAATTCAACCACTGTGGCTCCATAGTCAGGATTATACAGGATCTGGCAGCATCTACGTTAAGGGCTTGTAAGGGTTGGAATATGATATTCTGGAAGGCAAAAGATCTTGGTTTACAACTGAGAACCAACTACCCAGCAAAACTGAACATCCTCTTTCAGGGGAAAAGATGGACTTTCAATGAAAAAGGGATTTTCAAACTTTCCTATTGAAACAACCAGAGCTGAACAGAAAGTTTGATCTTCAAGTATAGGACTCTGGTGAACCATAGAGGTGGGTGGAGGAGAGGGACTAACTATGAGGAATTTAATGATGTTGAATTGTTTGTATTCCTGCATGGGAAGAAGATACTGATAATGCTTATGAACTTTCTTATTTATAAAATCTGTTAGAAGGAGCATATATAGAAAGGGCACAGGAAAGAGCAGAATATAATGGTATAATATAGTAAAAAGATGGAGTCAATGGGTGATAAAGGGAAGGAGAGGAAGGAGCTAATATATTTCACAGAGGAGTCAAGAAAAAGTTTTCCCAATAGAGTGGAAAGGGGGAAGGCAAGGGGGAATGAGTGAGCCTTCATTCTCATCAGAAATGACTCAGAGAGGAAATACACATTTAATCTTACCCTAGATAAAAATGAGAAGAGGGTGTCTAGATAGCACAGTGGCCCTGGAGTCAGGAGTACCTGAGTTCAAATCTGGCCTCAGACACTTAATAATTACCTAGCTGTGTGGCCTTGGGCAAGCCACTTAACCCCATTTACCTTGCAAAAACCTAAAAAAAAAATGAGGAGAGGGATGGAGAAGGGGGAATAGGAGGGGGAGGGAAGGGGGGAATAGGTGGTAGAAGAGAGGGAAGATTGAGGAAGAGGGTACTCAGATATAATACACTTTTGGACAGGGCCAGGATGAAAGGAGAGAGAGAATAGAATAAATGAGAGTGGGGAAGAATGGAGTGGAGGGAAATACAGCTAGTAATAGCAATTGAGGGAAAAATATTGAATCAACTTCTTTGGTGGACTCATGATAAAGAAAGCAACTCACCTCAGAGACAGATCTGAACATAGTACATTTTTTTCCTCTCATTATTCTTGAGGTTTCTCATCTTCTTGGGGGGGTGTTTATGTTTACTCTTGTAACAAAATTATTGTAATAATATAAAATAAAGCAAAAATCATACTGAAAAAATATCATTATGGTCTGAATCATAGTTCATTTGTTCAATAAATATTGTTCCCTATTTAGGGGAAGGTATCATGCTAGGCATTATGGAGGATATAAAGATGAAGAAGATAAGCTCTCTGCTCTCACAGAGCTGATAGTATAGTAATTATACAACCTTAAGCTCATCACCTTAAGATGCTTAATACTTGGGCAACAGTATGATTTTATGAAAAGTGTTTTGGGGTTGTACTTCTCAGGCTCAGATGTGTGACCCTGGATAAATCATATATCTTCTATGAACACAGTTTCTTTATCTGTAGATGAGAATAATAATAATTACAAAATGGCCAGGTTATTGTGAAGAAGGTATGTAAAATTCTGGGTATCACAAAAATGTTTTAATACTTTCCTTCTCTAAAGTAATATGCTTGAAGTAAGTTCAAATGTTTGGGACTATTATCTGAAGTGGAGATAAACAAGTATTCCTCCCCTCTCCACCGAAAAAACTCCTTTCTTGAAGTGCAGTGAAAAATGTTTATTCAGTTTCACTTTTAATAATATTGGAAGTTGTACTACAGCTTAAGGCTGAACTAAGGTCTTTGGGATACCTTGTATAGGAATCAAATTCAAAATAACCTTGATATATTGAAAAGAAGGTAAGAAGCAAAATGGAGGTCAACAAGGTGGTCAGGTTGGGAGGCAATAGAGACTGAAGAATGAAAAATAGACAATAATTAGATATTGTATGAAACTAGGAGTTTACATATCATTTTAAGACTTATAAAGTGCTTTTCATGCATAACATAACCAACAAATATAACACTATTTAAGATATATGTAGTGCTTTAAAAATTTTATTTCATGTTATCTTCAGAGCAATCCTAGAGAAAGGTACTATTATTATCATCTCTATTTTACAAATGAAGAAACGGAGACAGGCAGAGGTTAAGTGACTTGTTCTGGATCTTCTTTTGATAAATGTGTAAAATGCTAGTTTTTGGCTAATTTCTTCCAGTGTGCTTTCTAACTTTCCCAAGAATTTTTACCAAATAATTAATTTTTATTGCATTAACTTAAGTCTTTATACTTGTCAAAGACAAGGTTATTTGTTGCTATACACTGTATTTCTATTCTGGTTCATTGATTTGCCTTTCTATTTCCTAGCCAGTCAGATAGTTTTGATAATTACAGACATAGTTTAAGATCTAGTGCTGCTAAACCTACTTACTTTACATTTAAAAAAATTAGTTCCTTTGATATTATTGACCTTTTACTCTTCCAAATGAATTTTGTTATTTTTTCTAACTCAGCAAAAATTTTTTCGGAAATTTAACTGAGATGGCATTGAATATCTGCCTCTATTTCATTTGATCCTTTGATCAATTCCATGAAAATGGCAATGCATGTATTATGCCCATTTTACAGATGAGGAAAATGATCTCTCAGAAAGGATAAAGTGACTTGCCCAACATCACACAGCTCATGTCAAAGACAGGACTCAAATCTCATTCCAAGATATTGAGGTCAAACTAGATGATAACTGAACTTGCGGCAGAAATACTATAAAAGGTGGAATTAATTTAAAAGCAGAGGTAGTTCTATTTGACTTTGGTTCAACTTCTATTGAATCCACTGCTTGGTTCCACATCTGAAAAGGAACATATTGAACCTGGAGGAGATATAGGGGAGAGCAACAAATATGATCAAAGAGTTGAAAAATAGGGTCTTGGGGTGGCTAGGTGGCGCAGTGGATAAAGCACCGGCCCTGGAGTCAGGAGTACCTGGGTTCAAATCCGGTCTCAGACACTTAATAATTACCTAGCTGTGTGGCCTTGGGCAAGCCACTTAACCCCATTTGCCTTGCAAAAAAAAAAAACCTAAAAAAAAAGAAAAAGAAAAATAGGGTCTTAATGGAAAAGATAAAAAGAAGTTAAGGCATGACTTAAAGGCAGTTACTAAAGATAGTTGCTTAAAAAGACTGAGCAAGAGGAATACTTCAAAGTGAGGAATTCAAGTTAGATGTAGCAGGGAGGGTAGCTAACAATTAGTTCCTAAGGAAAGGAAACTGAGATGCTTAAGAATAGGTCTCTGGTCTATTCTATTTAGTTCGACAATCATTTGTTGGTACTATTATGTCCCAAACTCTTGGCAGGCAGCAAGACAAATTATTAAGGTACTTACAATTTTATTGAGTAGATGATATACATACATATATATATATATATATATACATATATATATATGTATGCTTGAAATATTATCCTATATGTTTATTGAAATAACACTGGCTCAAGACCTGAATTCAAATTCAATCTTTGGCACTACCCATGTGACCCTGGGCAAGTCTTTTAAACCTCCTTGTATTTCAATGACCTCAGCTGTAACAAAAATAAAATTGGACTAGTTTGACTCTGAGGTTCTGTGTAGGTCTATTATATCTATCAGATCCTAGGATCCAATGTAAAGGGGAACTGACATTTGACAACTCCTACTCTTAAAGCCCAGAATGTAATTACAAGTTGTTAATGAAGTATTAAATTAACCGTGAAGGTACTTCTAAGTTTTATGAGGCATGAACATCTTTCTCTGAGTAAATCAGAAGAAACAATTCTATTGACTGACAAGATGGGTATACTCTAATGACTTACAGTTTGTGAGCTAGAGAGAAAACTTTATGGGTGGGGAAGCAGGTTGGAGAAAGGAAATCTTTCTCCTTTATGGGTCATAACATTTAGGGGTGTCTTTCTAAGAGGAAATCACTTTATTCAGAAATACAAGAGATCATTGTTTGAGAGAGGATGAGGTACAAGGGAGGGATCAAAGACATATATTCCAAAGGGATGAAGATAGAGACTATTCTATTCATTAGATGAGACAGTTTCAAGGAATAGATGAAAGCCAACTATGGACTCAGGAGACCTAACTTTAGCAATGGAGAGGAACATACCCTGGGAATCCACCCAAGCAACCTACTTAGCTGACAGGCCCCATCCAAAGGAGTGGTGAGTTGCTTCTACCATACATGGATCTTATATGTGGCCATCGCTACCATTGTCTATCAAATTTGAGCACATTCTTTCCATGGACATTGTATATATTTGTGGAGAAATCTGGCGATTTTATGTGAGGAATGTTTAGTCACTATTGTTTTTAATAGTCTTTTAGCCATCTTAGTAAAGTCCTTTGCTAAGGGTTAATGATGCCTACTGTGTGATTGTTAATGAAAAGCAAACTAGTGGGGGCTTTTGAGCTATATTAGTATGTGTGTTCAACTTCAGGCTTGCTTTTAGAACACAGGATAGCAACCACTCTCTGGGCAATCCTTAAGTATAAATACAATACCCAGAGAGAATGGTTATACAATATCTCATCTTGACATAGAGATGACCCTAGATTTTAAAAGGAAAGCAAGTTCTGATAGCTCCTACTGAGATGGAAGGGCTTAAAGTATGAACCCAGTGACAGATTATATATTTAGAGAGACTGGCCGCACAATTCAGAGAGGCTCATCACCAAGTTATTCACAGCGTGGTAAATATTCAACGATAACCATTCATCAAAACCATCTACTGAGGTGTAGAGGGAGGGTTTTCTATCTTTGGTAAGTTGCTCATACCAATAAAATTGTAGTATTAAATTTCAAGGATCTAACTGAGTGTCTCAGATGCATCACTCAAATTTAAATTTAATCCTCCTTGGAGTTAGGTGAAGGGGCTTAATGACCACTCAAAGTCTTTCGCAACCCCATAAACCTGTTCTACTTGTATTGATTATACTTGCAAATGATGTAATGTCTGTATACAACATGATTTTTTTCAGTATATGTTCTCTTTAAAGCCATTTGGAAACTTATCATTGTTTGCCTTGTTCTGGCAGTGAAAGGGTACATACTAATTCCCGTATTTTCTATCCTCTTTATTTCTTAATTAATCAGAATTGAATGATGGTCTAAATAATAACAAAGAGCTTTAAGGTTTGCAGGGTCCTTTAAATGGTTTTTCATTTTATCATTACAACAACCCTGGGAGGTAAGTGCTGTTTTTATTCCCATTTTACAAATAATGAAACTGAGGCACAGAGAAGTTAATTGACTTGCCCAGGGTCACATACCTAGTAAGTGTCTGAGGGCCAATTTGAATTCAGATGTTCCTGCCTTCAAGCCCATTGCTTTATGCACCATACCGCCTTTATTTTATGTATAGATCATGAACTGCATTGTAGGCAATGCCTCTTTAGAGTAGCCAATAATGCATGAATTGTTTTTTTTTGGTTTGAGGGAGTCGTAAATTCAGGTTCTCCAGAGAACCTCTGGTCCTCAAGATGAAATGTGCTTAGAACAATTTAGATACCATTATTGTAGAATGTGAAATTTTTGAAAGTATAAATCAGAGTTCTTAATTTGACATTTACAGAACCTAGATGGAGGTTCCCAAGCCTTGGGAAATTTATTCAAATAGTCAAAGAAAAAAAGATCTAGATCTGGAAAGGACCTCAGAGGCCATGTATTTCAAACTAATCAATTTACTGATAAACAGAGGCTGTTGAGTTTATTTACTGGCCCAAGGTCACTAAAGTAAATAACAGAGACAGGATTTGAACCTTACTCCTTAGTCTCCAGACAGGTGGCAAGGAGATAAAATGCTGGATCTGGAAATAGGAATACCTGAGTTCAAGTTTATCCTAAAATACTTACTATCTGTGAGCCCCTGAGCAGTTCACTTAACCCTGTTTACCTCAGTTTCCTCATCTGAAAAATGGACTTAAGAAGGAAATGGCAAACCACCAGACCATAAAATAAATCAAATGGGGCAGCTAGGTGGGAAGTGAATAGAACACTGGCCCTGGAGTCAGGAGGACCTGAGTTCAAATTTGACCTCAGACACTTAATTATCTGGCTGTGGGACCTTTGGCAAGTCACTTGACCCCATTGCCTTGCAAAAAAAAAAACCTAAAAAAAAGACTAATTATATTAAAATATTTAGGAGAAATAGCCCCAGTTTCCAGAACCCAGATTAAGAACTTCTAGACTAGATAATCTCCAAAGAATCCATAGTTCTTAATTCTATGATACCCATGTAATTTCCTTCTCAAATTTATTAGAATTGTTCAATTTATACCAGGGGCTCTTAATCAATTTTGTGTTATAGACAGTTTGGCAGTCTGGTGAAATCTATGGACTTATTGGAACATTTTAAAAAATTCATCATTAGGAAAATGCTAAATTTCAGTTAAAGGTTAATGAAAATAAAGATGCATTTTTTCCCCACCCAAATCCACAAACTCTCTGGAATCTATTCCCCTGTTGAAGGTCTGTATCAAATTAAGAACCATGATTTATACTTTCACAAATTTCAGATTCTACAGTAATGGTATCTAAATTGTTCTAAGCACATTTAAGGATCAGTTATAAAGGGAAGATTCTGTTTGAGGAATTGATTATAGCAATTTTGTGAGATAACTTTATTGTTCACTCATTCATTTGACAAATATCTAATCACAACAGCACATTCAACCGTTACAAACATTGACAAGGGGCCAGAAAGATCTCAGATATATAGAGAAAACCAGAGAAATCTTGAGCTTCTTTCTCCCTCCCCCCCAAAACAGATTAACATTAATATTAATTTTCTGTCTTTAAATAAAAATAAATTCAACAGACAACAATCCATTTATACTCAGCTATAGTTAGTGCATATATACATATATGTATATATATATATATATATATATATATATATACACACATGCTACTGTATTTTCTCTACCAGTTGTCCCCCAAAATATCGGTAAATACATATTCATATGCTTATTATCCCATTTTTTACAGAATTTTTATGAAAATGATTTATCTATCCACGTAAAACTGGACATCATTGATGAATATATATAAGAAGGGAAAATTAGATTTTTTTTAAGGCTTTTTTGCAAGGCAAATGGAGTTAAGTAGCTTGCCCAAGGCCACACAGCTAGGTAATTATTAAGTGTATGGGGCCAGATTTAACTCAGGTACTCCTGACTCCAGGGCTGGTGCTCTATCCATTGTGTCACCTAGCTGCCCCTAAAAATTAGAATCTTACAAATGATATTCTATAGGAGACCACCTATTTTGAGTAATACTATTGACTCAAAAGTGTCTTGTTATTAGAGGAAATTATTGTTGGGTGCTGAGGGAAACTCTCAAAAAAATAACTAGGGGGCAGCTAGGTGACACAGTGAATAGAGCTCTGTCTCTGGAGTCAGAAGGGCTTGAGTTCAAATTTGACCTCAGATACTTTATAATTATTTAGCTGTGTGACCTTGGGTAAGTAGTCACTTAAGCCTATTGCCTTGCAAAAAGCCAGAGAAATAACAGATATTTTAGCCTCCACACCAGAGGATGGTTATATAGCCAGGTTTTGCCTGGATAACTATATTAAATATAAATATTATTATAAATATATATAAATGTAAATATTATTCATGTTTTTCTTGTCACTACCTATACAATATTTATTCTTAGAAGTGATATTTACTAGCTCACTCTGCGCTTTCCCATATGAACAATGGAAACCACAATGAGTTTAAGGTGAATTCCCTTGAATAGAAAAATTGTTGAGATTTAGCTTAACAACTTAAGCTCTCTGGGTCTGAATTTGGAAAAACACTGTCCTCAGTCTTGAATGCAGGTATCTTTAGACTAGTCTCAATCAGTGAATTCCAATTATATAAACTGTTATACATATATATGAATAGCCATGATTGTATAAGTGTAGATACAATGGTAATTATGTCTGTTTCTTTAGTTTTATAATGATGCTCTCAGAGATTCATTACAGTTTAATTGAGATATGATTGTTAAATGAAAAAAAAGTCCTACAGATAGTCTCGAGATTTCCTGGGATTAAGAAGGTTTTGAATAACTTGAATCTTCAAAGTATTTTAACTCAAGCAGAATTTTAAAGCCCCAGAGATAGTTTTATCAGTAACTCAGTAATGATGTTAACAATTTAGCATACTTTGATATTTGATGGATCTGTGATCTTCTTAATTTGGGTACTTTCTCCAATGGTGTAACTCTTTCATTCCCTCTACTCCTGTACAATTCTTGTTTATGTCTTCTCATGAATCCTCTATAGGGATCTATTCTTATATCTCTTTCTCTTTCTTCTCTGGCTCTCTGGCTCTGTGTGTGTGTGTGTGTGTGTGTGTGTGTGTGTGTGTGTGTGTGTGTCCCCTTTTCCTTTCAGTGGAGCATATTGGCTATCCATTAATTATCCCTTACTTTCACTAAGTGAGTGATTCTGTTCACATCATACATCTCTCCCATGATATCCTTTATACTTGTCCTGTATAATGCTTGATTGCAATATGAAGAAGTCAACATTACTTTTTGTAGTCTTCATACTTAATTCTTCAGAGACTGTGAGAGTCTATAATACAAAGCCATATAAGGCACTGGGATAATATTGAGTTTTAAAAGTTGGACCTTTGTTTCAGGAGAAAACTTGGAGTCATTAAAAAAGCATAATCTAATTTTTAAATGAATTTTAATGCAAACCGCTTCTTTTCCTCAAATAAAATTCTGGGCTCATTTCATTGACCATCTATAGTATCTGTCTCAGAAACACCCACACACTAATGGACCCTCTCTATTGGTTGTCCCCCAAAATATCAATAAATACTTATTTGTATGCCTATTTTCCCATTTTTATAAGAATTACACACATCATCAGGACATTCTTGATGAATATTTAAGAAGGTGAAAATGGGTTCTTGTAAATGATATTCTATACAGCCCCACATATTTAGAATATTACAAATGACTCAAAAGGGTAAAGATGACAAGATCTCATTACAGACAGTCTTCACTTTACATAAGTGAACCACTCTGCCTTGGCAGTGGTGGTAGCCATTATGGTCTTTCCATGAGTCCATTCTGTTTTCATTTGAAGGCTTTTAGGCTTTTTTATTTATTTTTTGATAGGGGAGGCCACAGACTGTTGAGTAGAGAAAGTTAATGTCAGTGGATTTTTCTGCATGCAGATTTCTTCAGAATTTTTTACATAAGGTCAAATGGGTGTGATGTAAACTTACATAAAGCAAGCACAATCTGTATACTATTGTGTATTGATAAATTGGCAACCATAAAATTACATAATGTGCTTCTGTGAAAGAACACAGAAGAAATAGCTATGGTCTAATAGACAGAGTGGTGGGCTTAGAGTTTGGATGAGCTGGGTTTGGATTATACTTCTGACACTATTTATTTGATCCTGGTCAAATTCCTTAACCTCTGTGTCTCTGAAACAATTCCTTGTGGACTTATCTAGTAAGGCAAGTGGGTGACAATCAATTGGTTGCAATCTCATATTTAAAATTCCTATCCCCAAATTACAGATCCTTCTTATATATGCTTATTCACATTTAATGTTTGCTAGTAGAGTTCAGATGGGGAATGAGAGAGGAAGAAAGAGACTGAAATCAGAATGTATTTTTGTGAGAAGCTATTTTAATTCATCTAAGGATTTCTATGTCCATTTGTCCCTAAAATTCCAACCACATTGGGACACAGAAACAATTATACATTTTCATGCTTCAACTGCTTGCTAATACTGTATTCTAGGCAATAAAAGGATAACATTCAGAGAACAGCTGGGGAGATGCTGTGCATTTGGCCAGATAGATGGTGACTGTTGCTGGAGAGCAATCATTAGTCTCTTCCCAAGGACTGAAGGGCATCCATACTCACTGCTCTTACAAAGTTATTGATACTCTGAAGATATTGTTGGAGACTGTAAGTTTTCAGTCTCTCATTGCTCACACAACTCATTCACTATTCCTTTCCCATTAGATCTTCCTCCATCCCCATTTATCATTCTTTAAATTAGATTCTCAAAGTATGGTTGAAGTTCCTTTAGGAGTTCCAAGATCTTTTTAGGGAGGTCTTCAAGGTTAAAATTATTTTGATAATAATTCTAAGACATTATTTGCTTACTAAAATATTCCCTTTTTCAATAATATGTCTGTTAGGCCAGATTTTCTTCATATGTTTCAACCAAAACAGCATATTACAATGGATTAGAAAAAAAGCAGATAAGTCTCCTTTTTAATCAGACAATAAAGAGATTTGTAAAAATATGTAAAACAATGTCTCTTTTCTCACTGAATTTATTTCTTTTGGAAAACAACTATTTTCATAAAATATGTAATTCCTATTAACATGTAATGGATTTATTATAATTATTTTCAATGAATACACATTTTAACATTTTATCAGTTTTCATTTCTAATATGGTAAATAACAAGAAATATAATCCACAAAAGCAAAAACTCTTTTGGATGAAGTAATTTTTTTTTAGTGTGAGGGGGTCCTTGATAATTTTTAAGAGACATTTTGTGTATGGTTTCTGATCAAAATGTTTGAGAACTGCTGCCTTAGATCAATACCTTGATTCATCTCTTCCCCTACTTGCTGAACTCTTATCATGGGTTCTTTGAAGAATTTAACTGAGTAGCAAGATGGACAAGCAGAGATAGTATATGCTGGTTCCATCTGTGTTCTCAGTGGGCCCCTGCTCTAGCAGGGCACCAGTTCAATTAAATTAAACATTAAATCAGTGACTACTCAAGATAAAGGGCTTTGCATAATGCACAAAAATAAACAAGAGAGGGTCCCTACTCTCAAAGAACTTGCAATTTCATTAGGGAGATCCAAGCCCAGAAAGCTCTGTCTACCTACTTCCTTTCTCTTAGAATCCTTTCTTTGCTCCCTTTAAATTTCAGGTCAAGTACTTCTTCAAGAGTCCATTTTTGGTTATCCTTGTTGGTATCTCTACCTTGCTCCTCCTCCCACAGGGGCCTGCCAAAATGACTTTGCATTTATTTTGCATTTATCTGGTATTCACTTATTTGTGAACATTTTGTTTTCCTGCCATAAAATAGAAACTTCTCAAAGTCAGAGATGGTCTTGCTTTTCTATTTATATCCCCAGCATGTTGCACAGTGGTTGGTATTTCATTGACATTCGACAAATGCTTGTTACTTGACAGATTTATATATACACATAATAGCTACTATATAAAAATCAAAGAGAGTTATATACAAAGTGCTATGAGAACTGTGGGGAGGGAAGGATCACTTCTGACTGAGAAGATCAGGAAATACTTCTTAGAAGCAAAGGGGACATAAACTGAGTCTTGGCAAATGGGCAAGATTCCAACAAATGAAGAAGACAAGCAAAAGTTTAATTCTAGGTTGAGAGAAATATATATTTGGCATCAAGATAAACGTCATGAAAGGTGTTCAGGGAATGGCAAGGGAAGAGCATTTACAAAAATGAGGATATCAGAATAGCCTTGTGTAGAAAATGGTGCCTGAATTGAATCTTGAAGAAAGTAGGATTCTGAAAGAGATATGACTACCAAAATAATAATAATAAAAAAATGGTCTAGTCATGTAAAGAAAGTGATAGATAATCAAAGGATGCTAGGTGTTCCTTTGCTGTCCCTGTGATGTTAGGAGAATAAAAGAGAGACCCTCTGCACATTGGATTGATATTCTAAGACAAATTTTGGGGCGAGATGGATCAGAATTGTCTAAGAAGGGCAGATATAAATGAGTTGCAAAGTGATTGTTGGAGAAATATCACACTGATGAGATCATAGATTCCTTGGAGAACCACAGAATAGTCAGATGATGGTTTTGGATACTGGAGAGACTAGAGTTAGAGAGGGCAACTAGGAGATTGTGATAATAATTCAGCCACAAGAGATGGAATTTGTGGGCTTAAATTATATTGTTTTGTATTTTTAATTATTTTATTTATTTAAGGTAATAGAGTTAAGTGATTTGCCCAAGGTCACATAGCTAGGCAATTATTAAGTGTTTGAGGTCACATTTAAACTCAGGTCCTCCTGACTCCAGGGCCAGTTTCTATCCACTGCACCACCTAGCCGCCCCAAATTATACTAGTTATAGTAAGAATGGTGATCATGAAGATTAAGTGAAGTTTGCAGAGACTAAGTTAAATGGGCAGTTCTTTTGAGTTTGAAAAATTAGATTGAAGCTAATTATACATGTGAATTGCTTTGCACATCTTAAAAGGCTACATAAATACTAGCTATTAATTTTTTACTATTATAACTTCACTCAAGGGGATGGTTGTCACTCATTTCTGCTGAGAGAGTAACAGACACCTCAAAAGACAGATCTTGCAATCTTTGGTTTCCTTCAAGGATCAAGGATCAACTCATCCCACTTTCTAGATGAAGACTTTTGTCAGATACTATGCCTTCTCTCACAAGATATTACATTCTTTTTTTTGTGTTCTTATTCTCTATATAAATACATCCCATCTTTCTCTTCATTAAAATGTAAGCTCCAGCTAGGTGGCACAGTGGATAGAGCATCAGCACTGGAGTCAGAAGGACCTGAAATCAAATCCAACTTCAGACACTTAATAGTTACCTAGCTGTGTGATCTTGGACAAGTCACTTAACCCCATTCCCTTGCAAGAACAAGAAAAAATGTAAGCTCCTTGGGGGCAAGTACTTTTTCCATTTTTTTTGTCCCCAAAAACTCTGTATTAATTCTCTATTCCAAATTTAAAATGTTATTAGGTATATCATCATACTCCCTTTTTATTTTTGTACTCCTACAGTTAACAATGTAGGCTAGCAGATAATAAGTGCTTAATAAATGATTTTTGCTTGTTTGATTGGATCAGGAAAAACTCAGAATATATTGAATTTAATTGTAGATACTATATATGAAATTCATGTCATGGTTTTCGGAGATCATCCAAACCTATCCCTTTGGTATTGTAGTCAGCAGGTGCGATTGACAGTACTTGTAAGGTATTTCCCAGGTCAGCAGAAACACTTTGTATGTGAAGGACAGTGCATGTTCTGCTGCAGAGAAGACTCATAAGTTAAATCCCCTGAAAGTTAGTAATTGTTCTGGGGTGTCTGCCTCTCAACAATAGGACATGTGCTTTGTGTTAATGGGGAGATGTAGCATGGAAGCATCTTCAATTTCTCACTTGGTAATGAATGTCACACATTTGCAAGATGCCTGGCTGGGGCTAGAAAGGTCTGGTTTTACTCTGTGTGAAGTTTACTGTCTCTTACAGGGATTGAGCTATGATGTAAGGTGATCCAGCCAGTTTCCACAGACTCCAAGTTGGAGACCAAGGCTCTGGATCCTTCTGCTAAAACACTTTAAGATGGCAAGGAAACATCACAAATATATTGAATCCCAAGCTTAGCCTCTGGAAAAGCTTTCTTGTAGGATCTCTCAACCAGGTACTCCATGGAGTCTTATACCTGTATTTCTAGTGCATGTATTTCTTTTCCCCATCTTAGCCTTTTTTTTCTTTAGCAACTTAAAACCAATGTGAATTTTAGATAGAATAAAGATAGAAAAGAGGATATGAAAGGAGCTGGAATAAATAATATTCTGAATGCTATATAAAATTACCAAGTATTAAATCCTTCGATCCTTTATCCAACTCCCTCTTAACTTTATCTCCCATATTTCCTGCTAATTCCACTCCTTTTCTTCCTAGAAAGTTTTACATTTTTCCCCCAACCCCAACTACCATGTGATAAGTATGTTAAAAAAATACCACTTCTCTTCTCCATATGGGAGACATCACAGAATCCTGTATAAGTAAACCCCCTTGCTACCTCAGTTTCAGTGAAGAGTGTTTGGGTATAGGGGTATGGATAATCAGTTAAGCGAAACCAGTGAATTCTGTACTGACAGACTTAGAATGACAAATTAAATAGCAAAGTCTTTAATTAGGACAGAATAGCAAAAAGGAAATTCCCAATTCACAAAAGAGAAGACATGACTATCTATAGAAATCTACTCCACTAGGGAGAGAGGGAAGGTTACCCAGACAACTCAACTCTTAGGATTGCATCCCTTGACTTCTTCTCCTGGCTCTAGGTTCAAACAGTGACTAGTAGCTCATTAAGGCTCACAAGGACCATTCCCCCTCTGCTTCTGAAGCTGTCACTCCTCAAGACTGTGAGGGTTACCTCTCCCCTGGGCTTCTGACATCTGCTGGAACTATCTTTCACTGCTGGGGCTTCCTTCTCAAAAGGAATATTGCAGTCCTTTTGAGATTGTCTTAGCAAAACATGCCTAGGGCTAATTAACACATTTCTAAAAATACATTTTTATTGCTATCTTTTCTTTTTTCATTGCTTAAATTTTGCCCTGTATTCCTCCCCTTTTTCCTTCCCAGAGAGCTATCCCATATGAGAAAGATTTTTTTTAAAGAAAAAAAGAGGGGGGAAGAAGAGGAAACTCCCCCTCCCAGCAAAATTAATAAATAAATTTAATTTTTGTTGATGCACTCAGGGTTACCTGACTTGCTCAGGGTCACACAGCTAGGAAGTATCAAGAGTGAAGCTAGATTTGAACTCAGGTGCCCAATATGAGCTTGATAAATAATTTTTTTTTTAGTTTTTTTGTAAGGCAAATGGGATTAAGTGGCTTGCCCAAGGCCACACAGCTAGGTAATTATTAAGTGTTTGAGAACGGATTTGAGCTCAGGTCCTCCTGACTCCAGGGCTGGTGCTCTATCCACTGAGCTACCTAGCCACCCCTGATAAACACATTTTAAATGTACTGCCAATATATGTTATTTCCACATTCATTGAGTCCTACCCCACAAAGGACTGGGGAGAGGACTAATGTAATATCTCTTTTTGGGTGCCAAACTTTTTATTTGTAATTTTGCAACATTCATCCTCAATTTCAGGGGTTGTTATTCTTTCCATTTACCTATTGTAGCCACTTTGTATATCATTTTATGACTCTATATTCTTCATTTAGACTCAGTTCTTGTACATCTTTCCACAATCAACATATTTTTATTTCTCATATTAGGCCTATAGCCATATGTGATTGGCACAAACAAGAACTCCAGAGTTAACCCCCCCATATCCTCCTCTTCTCCCCATCTCCCCACCCACACACAGAACCTCAGTTTTATAAAATGGGGATGATCATGCTTGCAATAACCTACCTAATGGGGTTGTTGTGGTGATCAGTGGAGACCATGAATAGAAAATGCTTTGTAAACTTTAAAACATGATATAAGTACCTGTTATTATTATTTCTTGACAAACTTAGCTAAAAAGCCTAGACAAAAACAGTAGTCAAGGGAGATGTGTTTGAATCATGCTTCTCTGCGTACCATCTTTGTAGTCAGCCAGGTAACACAATGGCTAAAGTACTGAACCTGGAGCCAAGAAGACCTGAGTTCAAATTTGGTCCCCTGTACCTAACTATATGACCTTAAGGCAGTCACTTAACCTGTTTTCTCATTTGTAAAATGAGGATGATAATAACACCTACCTCCCAGAGTTGTTGTAAGAAACAAAGGAGATAATTATCCCAAAGTGCTTAGCTGTGTCTGATACATAGTAGATACAATCTAAGTATTAGCTATTATTATTATTATTAATATTATTGATAAAAAATAATAAAATGGGAATAAAAATAGCACCTTCTTCTCAGGGCTATTGTGAATATCAAATGAAGTAATTTTTGTAGAGCATTTTGCAAAACTTGAAGCATTATTTGAATGTTAATTGTTATTAAGTATAACTTTGGGTAGTTCATTTTAACACTACATTCACTTTTTTTTTTTGACAAGGCAGTGGGGTTAAGTGGCTTGCCCAAGGCCACACAGCTAGGTAACTATTAAATGTCTGAGGTCAGATTTGAACTCAGGTACTCCTGACTCCAGGGCCAGTGCTCTATCCACTATGCCACCTAGCTGCCCTGGTAGTTCATTTTAACCTCTCTGGGTCTTAATTTCTTCATCTATAGAAAGAGGGGATTGGATTAGAAAAAGCTTCTTAGCCTAGCTTACAATGACTTGGTTTGTTTGTTTGTTTTAATATTTTGTTAACTAATTTGAATTGGTTTCCTTTGCTGTTCTCTCTACTGTATACATTTTAATATATTCTTTAAGACTATTTAAACCTTCCTTTAAAGTATTTTAAAACATTCTTCCAAGAAAGCATCCACAGATTTTACCAGACATGTATTCATCAGGGATTCATAACAGAAAAAAAGGTTAAAAATCTTTGGATTTTTTTCCCAGCTCTAAATCTATAATCGCCGTCCATGGTTATGTATAGAAAGAGTGAACCAAGTGAGCTAGATTCTTGTTCTATGCCTCTGGATCCCTCTTACATGTAACTGGAAAGATACCAAAAAAGAAGACAAAAGCACGATGGATAAGGGAGAGTTTCAGCTCAAAGCAGACTTTTAAATTGCATGCATTGCCTGTAAGTAAAGAGTGTGGAGGGGTGTATGTGTGTGTGTGTGGGGGGGGGGGGGCGAGTACGACTTGATGAACTTGGCTCCTCTCACCTTCCTCTCATGAGTTCTCATTCCTCACTCTTGTCTTCTTTCATACAGAAGGCCCATCCTGCTGCCTCTGCAACTGGAGCCAGGAAGAGTTTGGAGAAGCCCCCTGAGAGAATGTGCACAGTAAATTTCAGACTTTTACGTGATCCTCTCTGGCTTTGCTGAAGAGTCAGGCCATGTGTGCCACCAGCTGTCCTCAAGCCCATTAAATACAAGATGTGTCTGGGGTAATCAAACCCATGTGCTGCAAATCCTTGGTTAATATGTCATGACCTGGCATAAGCCACTGCAAACACACTCAGGGGGGTTTGTGGGTCACTTGTCAGATGGCCTTGGCAAGCCTGCAACACTTGATGGACTTGGTTGCTATTTGGTTTGGTGAAGCAATGAACTCTGGGTGAGTGTTATAAATTAGCAATGCCTTTCTTTTTCCTTTTTAACTTATTTCCACCCTTCTTGGATTTGGTTGGAACTGTGAGTAAGATAGGGGAGATTGTTCCTCTATGAAAAGGTTTGGGAGAAATATCTCTTCTTTGAGTTTGCTTGGTAAGTTATTGCTCATAAAGTAAATCTACCACAGTACAGAAATTATAGAGGCAAAAATTTAGCTTTTATTATACCTAAGCACAGGTTCAGGAGATAGAAAAATAACCCTGAACAAGATTAAGATTCTAACAAGGTTTTTTTATAGACAAAATTATACCTGAGAGGCAGAGAAATCATTCCTTTTACAAATGCAATCTTGTACATTCTTTTAGACTATAAAAGTAAAAAGACAGATTCATAATCCCATGCTTCCTTCAGTGTCATAGAAGTTGAACAAACTTAATTAAATAGAATCATTATCTCATATTCCCCCTAAGGAAACAAACCTAGTTAAAATAACTCTATAAGTAAACTAAACCAGGTTATCGATTAAGCTACATTTTTAAAGGTTCACAATGGGCAGATTGAGAGGGGAGGTTTTACATGCCTACAGAGACACATCGGTTGAATTTCTTTACAAATTGTTAACTAAATCATCTTGGGAAACTCACAACTCCCCTTCCACCTTTTCTCTGAGAAATATCAAAAAGTCTTCTCTTAATATTAGCAGTTCATGAGTCAGGTTTGAAATAGGTGAGGTAAATATTAACAGAAAATAGGCTTCAGGGATGGCTAGGTGGCACAGTGGATAGAGCACCGGCCCTGGAGTCAGGAGTACCTGAGTTCAAATCCAGCCTCAGACACTTAATAATTACCTAGCTGTGTGGCCTTGGGCAAGCCACTTAACCCCATTGCCTTGCAAAAAGTAAAAAAAAAAATAGCTTCAACCAAATGTTGCAGAATAATTGGTCCTAAGTCCCAAATAATAAGATCCATTGAAAGAAAATTTAAAAATTCTTATAATAGTTTGTAGATTCCTCATAACAGTCTTGATTCTGCCCTTTTAGGAATATAGGAATAATATGGCCATTTATAGGATACTTCAATAGGGTATAGTGGAAAGAGTGCTGATTTTTGGAGCCTTAGGACTTGGGTTCAAATACTGATTCCATTTCTTACAATCTATGTGAGCTTAGTCAAATCAGGAAACTGAGTCAGTTTCCTTATCTGTAAAATGAGGGATATAAATTAGACGATTTCTAAGCTTTTCAGTTCAAGGGTTTTAGAGTGTCACAAAATCTCTACCCTTTACTACATAAACTAATCATATCTGATTCAGTTAAGTTTTCAAATTAGGTAGATCAGAGTCCCTAAAACTTCCTAATAGAAACTAGTTACTACTTTGACTTCCTACTGAAACATTCCTTCTATGCTGCATTGTGGGATGAGGGTATCCCTCATTTCCTGAAGTTTTGTTAACATGAGTGTTGTTAGATTTTTCTCATAAAGGCAGCAAGGTAGTGATTGGATAGAGTTTGGTTCTCAGAGACAAGAAAACAAGTTCAAATCCTGCCATAGATTCATACTTGTCTTTTGACTCTGCTCAGGTTTCTTAAATTCCTTGAACTCCAATTTCCTCACCTGTAAAAAGTTAATAACTAGTATTTACCTTACAAGATTGTTGTGAGAATCAAATGAGATGCCATATGGAAAGAAAACACTTTGAAATCTTAAAGCATGATTAACATGAGCTATGCCAGATTATGTATCTGTCATTCAGTGACTAGCCAGTTATGTGGAAAAGAAGCTTATTATCAGAAAAGTGACCACCAGAAGATAAATCTTATGGCCAAGAAAACTCATGAAATGGAAAGGGTCTTGATCTGCTTAAGTGGCGGGGCAATAGCCACACACACACACACACATCTCTGGAGGCATCAAAGTCTTAGTTTTTATTTTGTCTTAGTTTTCTCATTTGAAAATTGAAATAACAATTAATCAAATTTACCTCTAGGGAAGGACAAATTGGGACAGTCATTCCACACTGTGGGCTTTCCAGTGACTGTTCAGGCAACTTTGAGGACAGGATAGTTGAGCACTGATCCTGGGAGTTCCCTGGGGGGGTGGTGAAAAAAGGTGTCTCAGGCAGAATAGAGGGAAGTTCTCATTTAAAAAGAGTAGTGACTAGATTGTAAGCTCTCTGAAGGCAAGGACTATGCCATTTTCTCTCCCTAGCATCTAGCAAGCACTTCTCTTAGGGGTAAGCATTTAACTTGTGTTTCTTGTATTGAAATGGTATCATTCCAGAAAAGCACGGACTAGCATATAGATTGTGTGAGGACAAATTAAGAGTTGTTATAGAGGCAGAATAGAAAAGATCTGGCAAGCCTAAGATTGACTTAGGGATAGAGGGAAAAGGTAAATTCAAGCATGATGCCAAGGTAGCAAACCTAGATAACTGAAAGTGACTGAAATGGGGAATTTTGTAAGAGGAATAGGTCTTTGGAGAAAAATAATACATTCTATTTTGGAAATGTGATGTCTTTGGAACATCTATGGAAATATATACAATAAGCATCCTCAACCATCGTCAGGACCCTATCCCAATGGAGGGGTCCAAGATCACAATATATGGAACTGAAATTCAGGAGAGAGATTAAGACTGGCAACTTAAATTTGAGAGTTAGCTAAATATAGAATGCTTGGGAGCTGATGAGATGACCAAGGGAAAAAATATAGAAAGGGGAGTGAGAAAAGCCCAAGAGAGAACTTGGTAGATATTAGGGAAACTGAAGGACAATCCAGTAAAGGTGACTGAAAAAGAGAAATTAGATATGTAGAATAATTAAAGAGAGCATTGTAATAGAAGTAAAGGAAGGAGACTGTTTGGAATCTACACAGAAATTTATGATATTGAAGTTGTAGATCTCAATTATACAGAGATCCAAGAGAATTCCAAAGGATTTCATGATGGAAAATCTTGTCCACATCCAGAGAAAGAACTGACAGAGGCTAAATAAAAAAAAATTGAAGCATACAATTTTCACTTAATTTTTTGTGAATATTTTTTCCTTTTGAAAAGTAAAATTTTTTTTCAAACTCTTTCCTCTTTCACTTAACTAATATGTAAATATGTTTTATGTGATTGCATATCTATAATCTACATCAAATTGCTTACCATCTTGGGGGGAGAAAAGAAAAAAGGGAGAAAATTTGAAATGTAAAATTTTACTTAAAAAAAGAATGACATCTAATGGGAAAAACAGAATACTATTTAAGTTTTTTTCTTAAGTTGCAAAAAGAGCAAGGAAAATGAAGACTGGAAAGAAAAGGGGAGGCATAGAATTTAGCAATTAGATCATTGGTGGAAGTAATAAGCCACAAAAAATTGCAAAATGACAAAAAATAAGCAGGAGAGATAAGAAAAGAAATGGAATAGGAATTCTGAGGAGAAAGGAAAAGTTTGAGAATAGCTGCTATGGAGATTATAATAGTCAATTAAGGAAGAATAATAAGATCATCATGCATTACTTAGAACCTAGTTGAGATTAAATTACATAAATATGTAGACAACACATTCAGCAGAGTTACATGACTTTTTTTTCCCCTAGGAATATTCAATAGTATATTGTAGAAATAGAGAAAGGAGATTGTGGGACTAACCTAGGGTTAGGGTTGGTGACAGGACAAGTGGGCAAGGGGTTTCAAGGACAACTGATAGCCTGTGGTCAACTATAGAGTCAATAATAAAAGCAAAGAAATGAAAGCAAGAGTTGAAATGCTGAACTGGGAAAACAAGGAGGAGTGGAAGGAATGGAAATCCCTATAAATTATTTGGAGGAGGGAGATTGAGGAAAGAGAGACTGAAGAAAAGGATTTTATAGTTATAAAGAGAAATTTCTGAGCCATGTAGGTGGCACAGTTATGAGTGATAGTTGGATTAAGTGTATGGCCATCCTTGTGTATTGATGTTGATGTGGAGTATATACTAAAACCATGGAAACTGAGAAGACTGATGAAGTAGGGTAGAATATCAACATGTACATTAAAATTCCTAGATATGTAGGTAGGGATTGGGAAAATTATAATTCATATACTGAACTCCTTGAGACTTCAAGTCTTCTTCCTTCCCCCTCACATGACATATCACCTTCATGTCTTTATTCCAACTCTTCCCCATACTTGGAATGCTCTCTTTCTTCGCCTTTATCTTCTAAAATTCAAGACTCAGCTCAAATCTCATCTTCTATTAGATGTTTTTTCCGGTTCCCCATCTCATCTTCTTAGCTGTTGCTAGAGAATCCATGTCTAAGATCCTTTCATCTACTCTGCATGTATCTAGAATGTACTTATTTAAATATTGTCTCCCTTTTTGACTGTGAGGTCTTTGAGAGCAAAGGTTGTTTTTACCTCTTTTTATACACCAGCATTAGCACAGTGTGTGATACATAGTAAACACTTATCAAATGTTTGTTGTTGATTGAATCAGAAAGAAGAGAAAATAATCTAGGAATACATAAATAATACTGACGAGGAGTTGGACTAAATAATAAAGATGGATGGAGAGAGACTCAAAGAAAGAGCTGCTGCTGAGTGATGGTGAGAAGGGACTAAATGGAAGAGGAAATGAAAATCAAGGAGTACTCTTTCTCTTTCTCTTGGTTTATTACTGTAGGGATTATGAATAGAGAGGAGAGTGGCCAGGGATTATCTTTTTTAGGCAGAGACAAATTTTCTGATAGTAAAACAAGGAGAAAAGGAAAGGAAATAATAAATATAAAGAGTAATTTTTACAAATATATCAAGATTTCTAGATAGTGTATTGGAATGGAAGGATGGAAGATGATTTGGAAGAGTAGAGCTGAGATAATTAAGGATGAGAGAACCAGGAGAGATAGGAAGTAAGAAAGGATTTTTATCTCTATGGATATTGATTTTGAAGCACAGATATCAAAGAGCTAGACATTTGCCATTCATAAGATGAGAGATGACTCATTGAAATGGTCCACTCACCAACCCTTTGGGGTACTATGATGACAAAACATTATATGTCAGTATGGACCTTCAAAGTCATTGACTCCCAGGTGGCCTGGTTCTCTTATAGACCTGAGACCCTGGTGTATGAGTGAGAGTAAAGTAGTGAGGACATTCCTGTACTCTGTGTGAAACTTGTCTTCTTTACTTTTTCTAAAGATTCACCATTAAGGTGATGGCAGATAAAATACAGCAAGTTGGTACACTATACAAAGTGTAGGTACTAAACTCCAAAGCTTTTTGAGTCTCTTCATATAGATAAGAAGCATTTAGAACTTGAAGTGGAGCTGGTTAATTAAGGGAGGGGGTCAGGAGTGATATCCAATTCTTCTTTTAGTTGATTGTACACAGAAACACCCACTCTGAGCAAATACAAACCATTTTAGGATACTCCTACTGTTTCTTCTTTCTGCTCCTTTTTTCTTTATCTTCTTGTTTCCTCTTCCCCTTTCTTCTCCCTTTCCCAAAGCTAGACTCATCACATGAAACCATGAGTAGCTATGGATGATCGTCAGATTACATGTACAAGGCATTACAAGATTACAAGTAAGAGGCATGAGCCTCTTACTGTTGTTTTGGAGAAAAGATGGAAGTCATGGAAATGGTGGAGGCTGATGGACTGGTAAGCCAAGACACATCAACATGCATGTTAAAATTCCCAAATATGAGAGAGAGGCTAAAGGGATGGAACACTGTGATGCTGAACTTAACAATTTCACATTTACTTTCTTTTTCTCAAATATGGCATTCCAGTTCCAGGACTTTGTCCCATAGGTATTGATGGTGGTGAGTGAACAATTCCATTTCTTCTTTTCCTATCTCTGACCATATAGAGTAAAAGAATCTTAGGAATAGAAGGAACTGCAGGGAACATAGGTGTACTTGGCCGAGAATTCCATCTACAATATATACCTGACCTTTGTTGTAGACTGTTAGTGAGTGGACTCACTATTTCCAGGCAGTGATTTCCATATTCAGATAACTAGATAACTATAATTGTTAGGATGCTAATTTCCTTACACCAACCCTCTAGCTGCCTCTTACAATTTCCACCCATTTCTCTGTGGCCAAGGAAAACAATTCTAATCGTTCTTCCAAATGACAACCCTTCAAATACTTGAAGACAGCTGTGCTTCCCTCCCTAAGTCTTCTTTTCTCTGGGCAACACGCCCATTTCCTTCAACTGATCCTCATTTGGCATGATCTCCGTGGCCCTTCACCATCCTGGCTGCCCTCCTCTGGATGAGCTCCAGATTATCAATGTCCTTCCAGAAGCGTGGTGCCCAAAATTGAACATAATACTCCAGATGTGGTCTGAATTGACTGAAATGATTCTGCATTCTCAGGAACAGCGAAAGACTCATTTGATGCAGCTTGAGAACAGGGCAGCTTATTGTTCAGCCTGGTTAAAAAAAAAGTATAAAAAATTGAACCAGCTGTTAAACCCTACTGGCTCATTGGGCAGGCCACTAACTCAACAGATAAAAGAAATAACATATTGAAGTGAGACACAGAGTCAAGGCTAGAGGGTAGCTAGAGTAAATGGGTGAACAAAACCTCTGTCCTGGCTTGGTTATTGTTCTGGTATGTGACATCAGCTCAGTCATTTTCTCCCCAATACAGAGGACCTGGTATTACTTCTGTAATTTACTGAGCCCTGGCTCCCCAAATAAGGTCACAAAGATGCTGAATTATAACAACAAAGAAGGCTAATAAGAATTGCTAATAACATTTTGAGATCCTCAGGAAGAAAAAAAATGCCCAATGGTCCATTCATTTCCTGGGTGAGGATACAGAGTCAGACATGGTGCTAATGGCCTGGAGAGAGCATTAATGATGCTCATAGTCATTGGTGAATAATTGTGGCACATCATAAACAAGGATGTGTAGGTACCTAGGAGCCATACTCTGACTGTTGATCAATTCATCTGGAAAGGTTGCCAGTCTACTTCCTTCAAGAAACCTTTCCTTATTCCTGGTAGTACTAGTGTCTTTTCTCTGTTAATTAACTCCAATTAATATCTGATACATATCTTGTGAGTATGTAATATTTTTGAAATTCCTCAGTATACCCAGTCCATAGAACAGCCTCTGGTACATAAGGGGCACCAATATTTATTGAAAAAGCCTTATGTTACACTCCTTTAAAAAATCAAATTTTTTGTTATATGGGATGGCTCTCTGGATAAGGGGAGGATAAAGGTTCAGGGGAAAGTTTAGATGATGTAAATACAAAAAACCCCCATTAAAATCTTTTGCAACGCAATGGGGTTAAGCAACTTGCTCAAGGGCACACACCTTGATGGACTTGCTCATTCCATCATTCCACAACTAGGTAATTATTAAATGTCTGAGGCCAGATTTGAACTCCAGTCACCTAATTGCCCCAAAATTCATTTTCTTTTTTAAAGGTTTTTATTTATTTTGAGTTTTACAATTTTCCCCCTAATCTTACCGCCCCCCCCAGAAGGCAATGTATCAGTCTTTACATTGTTTCCATGGTATACATCAATCCAAGTTGAATGTGATGAGAGAGAAATCATATTCCCAAGGAAGAAACATAAAGTACAAGAGATAGCAAGATCAGACAGGTTATCAGGTTTGTTTTTTTTTTTTCCCCTAAATTAAAGGTAATAGTCCTTGGTCTTTGTTCAAATGCCACAGTTCTTTCTCTGGATACAGATGGTATTCTCCATTGCAGACAGCCCAAAATTGTCTCTGATTGTTGCACTGATGGAATGAGCAAGTCCATCAAGTTTGATCATCACCCCCATGTTGCTGTTAGGGTGTACAGTGTTCTTCTGGTTCTGCTCATCTCAGTCAGCATCATTTCATGCAGATCCCTCCAGGCTTCCCTGAATTCCCATCCCTCCTGGTTTCTAATAGAACAATAGTGTTCCATGACATACATATACCACTGTTTGCTAAGCCATTCCCCAATTGAAGGATATTTACTTGATTTCCAATTCTTTGCTATCACAAACAGGGCTGGTATAAATATTTTTGTAGAAGTGATGATTTTACCCTTTTTCATCATCTCTTCAGGGTATAGACCCAGTAGTGGTATTGCTGGATCAAAGGATATATGCACATTTTTGTTGCCCTTTGAGTGTAGTTCCAAATTGCTCTCCAGAAAGATTGGATGAGTTCACAGCTCCACCAACAATGTAATAGTGTCCCAGATTTCCCACAACCCTTCCAACAATGATCATTATCCTTTCTGGTCATATTGGCCAGTCTGAGAGGTGTGGGGTAGTACCTCAGAGAAGCTTTAATTTGCATTTCTCTAATAAGTGATGATTTAGAGCAATTTTTCATATGACTGAATTGCTTCGATCTACTCATCTGTAAATTGCCTTTGCATATCCTTTGACCATTTGTCAATTGGGGAATGGCTTTTTTTTTTTTTTAATTTGCTTGGGTTCTCTGTATATTTTAGAAATGAGTCCTTTGTCAAAAACCTTAGTTGTAAAGATTGTTTCCCAGTTTACTACATTTCTTTTGATCTTGGTTACAGTGCTTTTGTCTGTGCAAAAACTTTTTAATTTAATGTAATCGAAATCATCTAGTTTGTTCTTCATCTTTTCCTTACACATAAACTGCTTCCCTTTCCATAGATCTAACAGGTTAACTAGTCCTTGATCTTCTAGTTTGCTTATAGTATTGTTTTTTATGTCTAAATCCTGTATCCATTTGGATCTTATCTTGGTATAGAGTGTGATATGTTGGTCTAATCTAAGTTTTTTCCATACTAACTTCCAATTTTCCCAGCAGTTTTTTATCGAAGAGATTTTTGTTTTATCGAAGAGAGAGTTTTTATCCCAATAGCTGTACTCTTTGGGTTTATTAAACAGCAGATTACTATAACAGTTTCCTGCTATTGCATCTAGTCTATTTCACTGGTCCACCACTCTATATTTTAGCCAATACCAGACAGTTTTGATGACTGATGCTTTATAATATAATTTTAGACCAGGTAGGGCTAAGCCATGTTCTTTTGTACTTTTTTTTCATTAAATCCCTGGAAATTCTTGACTTTATTTCCCCATAGGAATTTACTTACAACTTTTTCTTACTCATTACAGTAATTTTTTGGCATTTTGATTAGTAGGGAAGTAAACAGATAATTTAGTTTTGGTAGAATTGTCATTTTTATTATATTAGCTTGACCTATACACGAACAGTTGATGTTTTCCCAGTTATTTAAATCTGATTTAATTTGTGTGAGAAATGTTTTATAATTGTTTTCAAAAAGTTTCTGAGTCTGCCTTGGCAAATAAACTCCCAGGTATTTTATATTGTCTGAGGTTACTTTGTTTTTTTTTTGTTATTTTTAGGTATTTAAGGCAATGGGGTTAAGTGGCTTGCCCAAGGCCACACAGCTAGGTAATTATTAAGTGTGAGGTCAGATTTGAAATCAAGTCCTCCTGACTCCAGGACCAGTACTCTATCCACTCTACCACCTAGCTGCCCACTGAGGTTACTTTGAATGGGATTTCTCTTTCTAGCTCTTCCTGCTGTATCTTGCTAGACATATATAGAAAAGTTGAGGATTTATGGGGGTTTATTTTATATCTTACAACTTTGCTAAAATTGCTAATTGTTTCCAATAGTTTTTTGGATGATTTCTTGGGATTCTCCAGGTAGACCATCATGTCATCTGCAAAGAGTAGGAGTTTTGTCTCCTCCTTCCCAATTCTAATTCCTTCAATTTCTTTTTCTACTCTAATTGCTGAAGCTAACATTTCCAATACGATATTGAATAGTAGTGGTGATAATGGGCATTCTTGTTTCACCCCTGATCTTATTAGGAATGCCTCTAGCCTCTCCCCATTGAATATAATGCTTGTTGATGGTTTCAGATAGATACTGGTTATTATTCTAAGGAACAGTCCATTTATTCCTACATTCTCTAGTGTTTTTAGTAGCAATGGGTGCTGTATTTTATCAAAAGCTTTTTTTTTCCAGCATCTATTGATATGATCATATAATTTCTGATAGGTTTGTTGTTGATATAATTGAGTATACTAACAGTTTTCCTAATACAAAATTCATTTTTCATTTTCTAAAAAAAAAAAAAGAGAAAGGTAGAGTAGAAAAGGGCATTGACTTTGGGGTTGAAAGACCTTGGTTCAAATCTTCCCTCTGTCACTTACATGTACTACACCTTAGGCAAATTATTTAACCTTTCTGAGCCTCATTTGTAAAATGAGAGGGTTGGGGTAAATGACTTTCAAGGTCCTTAAGCTCTGTGTCTCAGATCCTATAGCTATCCTTTGAAAAAATTCATCACAACATCCAGAATCAGTGTAGTGTATCAGGTAAGAATGCAGTAATATTTGTTAAGTTGAATTTCTTGCTTTGTGAGAAGATCTGGCAGCCCCACACATTATCCCCCAACCCCTCTGCTTTCCTTCTTTCCTTTAATTTTTACAGAAGCACTGCACCAGACCCCCATTGTGTCAGTGTGTGGTTCAAGATGACAGGAGCAAAAATATATTTCTGCATCACTAATCTGTAAGGATGTGACTTTGCCAGCTCAAATTAAAATTTAGATTTGCTGTTTAAAATTCTAGTGTAATGAGGGATAGTTTCATCTAATCTCCCTCCCCCATCCACTTGTCTCCTCTATCCTTAGTCTTCCTTGTTTTTGATATTCCTCAAGTGTCTACCCAGTTGAAAGAATGTAATTTTGTAGCTATAAAAAATAGCACTATTCACAAACCTGAGCTGGTCAAGTTGTATGACTTTTTACCTGCCCATAAGCCCGATTGCCTGTTCAAACCCATTCTTTTTGTTCTTTTAGAGGATTGAAAGAAGTACCAATCACAAAGATCCAGCAATTGGCATGGTAGGTTTTTTGAGAGGGAGGGGCTTTCTTCTCCAGACTCTGACTTTCTTGATGCTTAGTTTTTAAACTTTAGCAATTCAACAAATTGAATAATTCACCCAACATTTATTAAGCACTTCCTGAATCCAGAGTAGCATAAATAGGTACTGTGACTACTCTGAGGTGATAATATAGTCCTTACTGCCAAGAAGCTCATGCTCCTTGGAAATCACATGAGTCAGTCAGTAGTTCAAAAAGCATTTATTAAAAGCTCTTAATATGTCCCAGAGGTTGTGCTAAGGATTAGGAATACAAAGAAGGGAGAAAATAACACTGGCCCTGAAGAAGTGTATATTCTAAGGTGTAGACAACATATAAATTAGTAGATACATATAAGATATAGACAGAGGAGATAGAAGGTAACCTGAGAAGCAGAGACACTAGTGAAAAGGGATAATTATGATAGGAAAGGACAATAACTACATAGGAAATGTCCAGAGTAATATGAGAAATTAGAGGGGGGGAAGAGGGAAGGAGGGATAAATTACATAGCTATGGAGTTCAGTATGGTGCATTAAGTGGCTGCTTGGAGATGAAAAGGATAGAGATTCAGTTAAGACTCTTCTTTCTGAGTTCAAATCTAGCCTTAGACACTTAATGGCTTTGTGCAAGTCATTTAACCTTGCTTGCCTCAGTTTCTTCCTCTATAAAATGAGCTGGAGAAGGAAATGGCAAACCAGTTCACTTTCTATGCAAAGAAAACTTCAGATAGCGTCTTGATGAGTAGAATACGAATGGAAAAGGACTGATCACATATACACACTTCTGACTCCAATCCATTTTACCTCTGCTTTCAAGCCCAAATCCAAGACTCTGGTTTAAATCCTCTCTTCCTTACTATCTGAGTGACCTCTTTGGGCTTCAGTTTTCTCAGATAAAAAATGAGGAGGGGATTGTATAATATAGATTTTTAAAAATCTTTTAAAAATATTTCTTTATTTTTCAAATGCATGTAAAGAAAGTTTTCAACATTCATTTTTCTGTAAAGTTTTGAGTTCCATATTTTTCCTCCCTCCCTGCATTCCTTCCCCTCTCCCCTTCTCAGTGAGTAATTTGATTTAGGTTATACATGTATAATTATGTTAAACACATTTCCATATTAGTCATATTGTGAAAGAAAAATCAAAGCAAAAAGGGGAAAAAAACCAAGAGGGCTTTTTAATCATAAAACAAAATTTTAAAACTGAAAATAGTATGCTTTGGTCCACAAGTTGACTCCATAGTTTCTTTTCTGGATGCAGATGACATTTTTTTCATCCCAAATCCTTTAAAATTGTCTGATCATTGTGGGGCGGCTAGGTGGCGCAGTGGATAGAGCACTGGCCTTGGAGTCAGGAGTACCTGAGTTCGAATTTGACCTCATACACTTAATAATTACCTAGCCGTGTGGCCTTGGGCAAGGCACTTAACCCCATTGCCTTGCAAAATCTAAAAAAAAAAAAAAAATTGGCTGATCATTGCATTGCTGAGGAGAGCTAAATCTATCACAGTTGATCATAATACAATGTTTTGTTAATTTGTACAGCATTCTTCTGGTTCTGCTTGCTTCACTTAGCATCAGTTTATGCAAGTTTTTCCAAGCTTTCTGAAGTCCACCCATTCATGATTTCTCACTCCATAAGATTCTTTTGTGTTTGAAATCTTTGATTCTATGAGGCATATTGTCTTGTCCAGTTTTCATTGTGACCAAGAGCACACATTTGCAAGATGACTGGTTAGAGTTGTGATTCAATCACCAAAGAAGCATAACTGAGTCTTTAGAGCTCATTTCTAATGAAATTTGGTCCTATTTAGGTCAAAATGATACAGAGTAGCTCTAAACCCATGATGCTCTCTATGCCTGACCTGCTGGTCAACTCTGCCTTGATGTCACAATCAATATCACTTTAAATTTAATATACATTTCAAATTAAGCTTATTGTTTTTCTCTTCCTTCTGATTCTACCATTTCTGTCTGTAGTACCATCATTTCTCCATGTCCCATACTAAAAACCTTAAGGTTATCTTTAATTCTTCCCTCTCTACCTTTTTAAATATCTAATCCATTACAAACTCCTGTTGATTCTATCTTCAAAATATCATCGGCATCTGTTTCTGACTTATTCCACCAGCTTATCACAGATGCTTACTACCACCTACAAGGCCTATAATAGCTTTCTATCTGATCATCCCTCCTTACTATTCTACCTACCCTTTCCATACATCCATTACACAGTTGTTAGAATCTGGTATTATCACTCAACAATCTCTAGTGATTGCCTACTATTTACTGAATAAAGGTCAAATTATTTTGTCTGATTTTTAAGCTCCCCACATTGTGTTGCTACTCTACCTAATTAGCCTTCTCATATTACTCCCTTCCATAACTATCTCATGGTCCCATGGACAATCTTTCCCAAATACATTCTGTGCTCCTATGCTGTTTCTATGCCAATGTTATTCTTCTTTCTTTAACTATTTAATTCTTTCTATCCTTTGAAAAGCTAAATGATTCAATGAATAGAGTGCCAAGTCTCAAGTCAAAAACTCCTGAGTTCAAATCTAGCCTCATCATATACTTCCTAGCTAGGTGACCTTGAGCAAGTCACTTCTCTGCTCATTGTCTCAGTTTTCTTATCTGTAAAATGGGAATGATAATAGCATCTACTTAGAATGGATGTCATAAGGATCAATTAAGGTAAAAGTTGTAAAGTACTAAACATAGGCTCTGGCACATAAATGTGAGCTGTCATCATCATCATCATCATCACCCAACTTAAATGCCATCTTATCTCAGAAATTTCTTTTTACTTTTTTGGTCAATAACTTTCCCCATTGGACCTCACATAGAACTTTGTTTTGAAACTCTAATGAAATTGTTAGGGAATATTGTGGACATACCTAGTTTTGGCGTCTCTACCCCCACTGAACTGTAAGCTCCAGAGGGCATGGATAGCATGTGATCTAAATTTTATATATCTCTGTAGTCTAGCACAATTCTATGCACACAGTCATTGATCCATAAGTGTTTGATGAATGAATGAATATATAAATAAAAAAGCAAGAGTATAAAAAAAGATCTAGGGGATGTTAAGGACAAGGTCTAGAAAATTATTTTCAAAGTGAAATCTGTCTCTTACAAGAGCCAATGAATAGCCATGATGTCTCTCAAAAAAGAAAGCTGAAATAATTCTTTACCTGAATTATGAATTTCTCTGTTCCTGATAGTCATAGACTTCTCCCCAGCAACTAACTGTCATGTCACAAATGGATAGGCAGAAACAGCAGGAGCAGAGATGAACTGTGAAACCACCAAGATTCAGCTTCCATGCAAAAGAGCCTAAGTCACAAAAATAAAATGAAGAAAATATCTAAAATGACAACTAAACATCCAGGAATATATATATATTTCATATTCAACTTTTTTTTAACATACTGATTTTTTAAAAATCATTTAAATAACACAATAAAACCATAGCTAAGGATAGCTTCAACCAAACTAATAAAATCCTAATGCTGAAAGGGACTTTGAGAGGTCACCTTGCCCAGTCTCTACTTTTCAGACAAAACTGATCAGTAACTGCTATTTTGAAAGATCCTCCAGAGAAGGTAATTCTATAACATCTCTCAATCACATATCTCTCATTTTACAGTCCCCACCATCAACAAATCCCTTTATATATTAGTCTTGTATCCCTCCAGGTGAATTTTAAGTCCATCTCTTTTTATTCAGTTCTCAATGGACCAAAACCCCCAGCTGTTCCTCTATGAATGTTGCATTTCCAATAGATGGTAATTTGTCTATGTGTGATAAGCAGAATTCCTTATTGTTCTTCTGTCAATGGTTGTTGGCTCTGTAGTGATAACTCTGGGGAAAGCACATTGATTAAGGAGAAGAGAAGGGAGGGATATGGCCATTTCTCCTGCAGTCAGGTAAGAATAAGGAAAGAATAAAAACTAAAATCTTTTCCCCTTTAATGGAAACAATGATAGTGAAGTTTAGAGCAGCTTTAGGGGGAGGTGAAGGGAAGAGAAGTTAAGGGGTTCATGAAATCCAGCCTGGGAACCACTAATACACAATTTTATCTTTTCCCAATCCCATGTAAAAAAACAATTTTTAACATTTGGGCTTTTTAAATTTGAGTCCCAAATTCTCTTCTTCCCTCTCTCTCCTCCCTCTTCCCTGAGATGGCACACAATTTGATATAGGTTATACATGTGCAATCATGCAAAACATATTTCCATATTAGTCACATTGTGAGAAAAAACACAGACCAAAAGAACCCCACAGAAAATACATAAAGTGAAAAATAGTATGCTTCAATCTGCATTCAGACTCCATTAGTTCTTTCTCGGGAGGTGGATGGCATTTGGAATTGTCTTGTATAATGATATCCACCTTTATAAAGATTTCTATTCATACCTCATCTATAAGAAATTTAAGCATATCACCCCTCTCCTCTTATATCGCTTTTCTGTATTCATTGTTATTATCATTTCATTCATATCATACATTAAGGTTTACAAAGGGCTTTCCACATATTATTTCCCCATGTGGGATCTCCTCTCTCCTCATCTCCACCTCTTGGTTCTCCTGGCTTCCTTTAGTCTTTAGGTTTTTTTTTTTTTTTGCAAGGCAAATGGAGTTAAGTGGCTTGCCCAAGGCCACACAGCTAAGTAATTATTAAGTGTCTGAGACCGGATTTGAACCCAGGTACTCCTGACTCCAAGGCCGGTGCTTTATCCATTACTCCACCTAGCCGCCCCTAGTCTTAACTAAAATCCCACTTTCTGCAAAAGTCTTTCCCAGTTAATGCACTAGACTTCCCTCTCAGATTATCTCCAAAACATCTCTCATGTATCTTGTTGAATACTATTGTTTCCCTCATTAGATTGTGAACTCCTTGAGAACATTAGCATTTGTATTAGGCATTAGAAATAGAAAGATTTATTTTTTTTAAAAAACTCCCATTTAAAAAAAAAACTCCCATAAAGTCCTAGATAGTCATCTATGGATGACCTTCATTTTTCAGGTAAGGAAGTTGTGGACCAGAAAAGTGATCTGGTCAAGGTCAAGAAGTAGCAAACCTGGGACTAGAACCAGGCCTCTTGATTCAAATTTTACTTCTTTCTTACTCTTTCACATTATTTCATAGTTATATATCTTCTTCTACACAGAAATATTCAAATATACAAATGCAGAACATAGATGGATTGATACACAAACACATGCTCAGATAGCCACATTCAGAATAGTGGGTGAGTAGATAGAAGAGACGAATAGACAGAAATAGAGAGACAGGGATATAGAGACACATTGAAAGAGACAGAGACAGAGACAGAACTAAAGATAAAGAGGAGAAAGAGGAAAAGAGAGAGAAGAAGTCAATAGACAAGTAGGCAAAGGAGTGGTTAGAGGAAATTAGTTATTAGGAATTAGTTAAGGAGATAAAAATGTGTGCAGGTGGATAGGAAAGAGGGAAAATGGTCATGAAATTAATATGATAATGTTAGTGCTGCCTATAATAATTACCTGAGGAGTTTAGATGTGTGATTTCATCAAGAATTCCTAGTTTGTGGGCCAGCTAGGTGGTGCAGTGATGACCCTGAAGTCAGGAGGACATGAGTTCAAATCAGACCTCAGACACTTAATACTTACTTAGCTGTGTAACCTTGGGCAAGTCACTTAAACCCATTGCCTTACCAAAAACAACAACAACAAAAGAATTACTAGTGTTGGATCTCCTTCTACCAGTAAGGCTGGCCAGTCACCTGTTATTTATGTTCCTTAATAGTTTACTGAGACACTGAGAGGTTGCTCATGGTCACACAAGTAGTATCTGATTTAGGCAAATTTTGAACTCAGCTCTTTATCATTCTAAGATTGACCTTCTTCCACTACGCTATGGTGCTTCTCACATAACTGATGGTTGACCTTCATTCTTGAAGACCTTGACGTCAGGAAGGTGATGTTATGACAAGCACATGAATTGGATTTGAGTGAGGGGGTAGTGCTGTGCTAAATCACCAATCTTACTTTCTCCTCCAGAGCCATTTGGATCCAGTGACCAGATAGGGATAAGGACAACCGGAGATGGCTTTGGATGCGAGGCAGCCAGGGTTAAGTGACTAGTCCAAGATCACACAGCTAATAAATATCTGAGATTGAATTTGAACTCCCATCTTCTTGACTCCAAGACAAGTACTCTAACTACTGTGCTATCTAACTGCCCTTCTCATATAACCATATTTTGGGGAAAATATTCCTTTCCCCTGCTATGTTTTTCCTGATATGCTTTCCCTCCTTTCATCATGCATTCACATTCCAGTCCTTAATCATTTTCTTTGCTCTCTGTGAATCTTTTCCTAATCTTCATATCTCCCTTTAAACTGGGAGTTAAAGCAGATAAGGTACTCAAGAGTAACATGAGGATATGAATGCCAGCGCTCTTTTCTCACAAGGATTAACAAAGTTAATATTAGTGAAAAATACATTTAATAGCTATAGGATCAGAGATTCAGACCTAGAAGGGACCTTAGAGATTACCTAATTCAATCACTTTTTTTTTCCAGATGAGGAAAATGAGGCAAGTTGAGGTTGAGGTTGAGTGACCTCTATAAGGTTGTAATGTGCAATGTAAATATAGTATGGGATTGTTGAATGGGTATCCTTAACTCTCACTTACAGTGAGAGAGTTGGAGATTCATTAAGTTTGCTGGTTGGATCAGTATCACAATCAAAACTACTGCAGATTGATAAGGTTTTTAACTCTACCACTGACCACAAGACAGTTGAGTGGCACAGTGTGTGAAGTTCTGGGTCGGGAATCAGAACCACAGACACTTCCTTTGTGACCCTAGGCAAGTCATTTAACCCTGTTTGCCCCAGTTCTTTCTAAGCTGGAGAAGGAAATCATGAATCACTCCAGTATCTTTGCCAAGAAAATCCAAATAGGGTCACGAAGAGTAGGACACAACTGAAGTGACTGAACACCAACAACAAATCACTGACTACAATGTAGCCCACAGCTTCATGAAAGCCCTCTATAGTGGTTCAGTGAGTATAGAGAAATAGAAGAACCAGGTTATAAAGTTTATAAGTTTAAGAAATAAGCACTTTTTGGTGGTTATAAGTTTGGTAGATCAGTATAAATTTACTGTGGTCCACTATTGATCCAAGAAACTACAGTAGAGAAGCACTGTTAGTTTACCATGTTGTTAATGGTAATGACATCAAAGATACAGGATCTGATTCTTTTGTTTCCAATAGTTCCCTTTGCCTTGTACAATGACCTCAGATAATACCTTTAAACCATTCTATAAATATAGAGCAAATATATGTATTTTTAGAAGAGTATTGGCTATTTCCCGCTTTCATGATTTTGCAGAGGGTCTCTGAATCCGTATTGCATTTTCTCTTCACTTTTGGCTTTCCCAGTCTCATACTTCCTTCAAGGTACATTTATGCTCTATCTAGAATTCTAGGCTTTTTTCTAATTCCCACCTTCCCTCCTCTTCTTAGTCCCTTCTCTCCCCCTGAGTTACTTTGTGTCTATTTTTAATGGATTTTTCCATGTATATCTGTCTCTCCTCAGTAAAATGTAAACTCCTTAGAGGCAGAGATTGTCTCAGTATTGTCTATGTATCCCCTGTGACTTCCACAGTGCCAATCATATGGTTGGTCTTTAATAAATTTTTGCTGAATGAACAAATGAGGCTCTTAAGAGTGTGGACTACTCAGCAAAAACCATCAACTCTTAAGACTTAAGGACCACTTGTGGTTTTTCTATATCATATGTTCCATAGGAGCAAGGTCTCCAAATAATGAATGTAGGGATTGAGACATTTAATTGTGTGAGAATCTCTATTATCTACTTGGTTCAGTCTATTTGGTTCTACTTCACTTCAGAGTGAAGAGCCTAGTGTGTGGTGATACCCTCAAGAGTAAAAGGAAAGTTTGCAAGAAGTTGGGTTTACAGGGTCAGTCAGTCAATAAGCACCTACTGTATTCAGGCACTGTACTAAATGCTATGAACACAAAGAGGCAAAAGACAGTTCCTACCCTCAAGGAGCTCACAAGCATATGTATCAATTCACAAACATATGTACCAGAAAAATAGGAAATAATTAAAAGAGGGATGGCACAAAAACAAAAAGGCTTTGGCAAGATAAGTTCTATTTTGGACATATTTAGGTTGTTAGCTTAGTTCTTCAAAAGTCTTTCCAAAGGAGTAGAGGAATTGACCTGACATACCATATTGCTTCTTTATCCAAATATTCTTACACCTTTTTTGAAAAATTTTAATTTTAATGAGTTATGATGTTCGTTAGCCTATTATTTGTTATAGTTGTTGGACATGAGTGTCCCTGTAATGCCTCACCATTCAAGAGGCTGGCAAGCCCTCCTCCGTTTAACAGAAAACACATCATTACATAGATTCTTTTTATCATGTAGGCCGATTTCTAAATAAGGGATAATGCAAACCCTAACATAACTTCTTCAATATAAAAATAACCCCCAATAACTAAAAAACTACTTTCTCAACTGACATATCCCTTGTTATTCACTCATCATATCTATGTACCTTGGTACATGAACTATAGAAACCAGACTGAAATATGAAGCTGAACCTGATTTTCCCCAAAGGTAATTAGCATCAAGCCCATAGTAAGTGCTTATTAAAGGTTTATTAAATGAGTGATTGATTAGTAGAAGGTTGTCCTCCTTGGGGGACAAATTCAAATGAGATTCCCCATTTCAGGACCTTGCAGACTATAAGCTTCCATCCTTAACTGATATGAGCATATAGGGGTCATCCCACTCAGGTTTGAGAAACAGGTCATTCCTAGGTCTGTAGATACTATGTTGTTGATTCTTTCTATAAATACATCTGGGTATGAGTCTTAGTCCTGTTGATATTTCATATTTCTTGTTTTGAGTCTATGAAATTCCAGCCCAGTTTGTAATTCCCTAGTAAAATTTATCCTCAAGACTTTTATCAGCATATTTTGTCTAGATGGTTATGATTAATTGACTAGATAAAGTTGGAAGTCATTTTCCATGTTCTCTTAAAATTCTTCCATTACCCACAGGGTCAAAAATTAGACTTTAGTCTAACTTTACAATGTGAGTAACTTGAGGGTTGGTAGTCATTTTATTCCTTCCCTGTTGCAACTATTTTGATCAATTGGGTACAAGAATCCAACACCTAACGATGTGAACTGCAGAGTGAAAATGAGTATTGGACTGAATCCTATGACTTTGATACCTTCCAACCTTTGGGGGAAAATCCCATTATTATTATTACTATCAATAAAGTATCTTCAAATTATTACCTTGCTCAGAGCCTTATCCCACTATGATCATTCTTTCACCTTGCCTAGTGCTTGCCTTTCCACATTTCTAGAATATAATTTTGGGCCAAGATAGGTCCAAGCCTATCTGAAAAGTTGAGACTCTCTTCGAAAACAGATTTTCTACACAAGTTATCTGAAACTCCATGTTCTACATATATCTCCTAGACATTCCTACAATGTGATACTGAATTGGCTCAATCCATATATTGATAGATCAATCAAAATCCTCCAGGATGATCCAGTTCTTATTTCAGGCATTGTTTAAGAGTTAGATATAAATGGCAATATACTGTTATGGATTTGTACCTGGATTTGAACTTGGAAACCCTACTTTGGAATAGTGACCCTGCTGTTTACAACCTATATGACTTTAGACTAGTCAGTATCTTCATCTAAAAAATGAAGAGTTGAACTAAATTACCTCTGAAATCCCTCCTTCTGGGCCTAGAGTCAGGATTCAAATCCTTGTTTTCAGGCATTGATTAGTGACTGAAACAGTTACTTACCCTCTGTTTGCTTCAGTTTTCTCATTTACAAAGTGAAGATAATAAACAATATAAGATTTTTAAACTCCTTACCATAGGTCATAGGACCTGGAACAGAGTAGGCCCTAATCCTATTAATCAATTCTGAGTTCTACCTAATTATCAATCCAAAGGTTCAGATTATTTATATGGACTACACCGTGCCTTTTTTCCCCCAATAAGACAATTCATGGCAGATATCGCCAGAAATTAATACAGTTAATAGCATCATATCCAATATGAAGTGCATCCACATACCATCTTTTACTAATCAATGACAATCATTCAATTCATATAGTGAATCGATTTAATCCCCAAATAATTAAATAGTTCCAGTTATCATAGGAAAACCCAACTTTCATCCCTATAAAATCCAGCAAATCCTTGTGTAACCAAACTGTACCTGTAAGGAAACTCAATTAATAAAATCATAATGTCAATCAAAGAGAGAGATAGAAGGAATACTGACATTTACCAAGTTATTCTTCCCTTAGAAAGCAGGATTCTGGTATCCTTGATTGTCCTTTGTACTGAGAGATACTTCACATGGAAAAACTTACATCCTAATGCACAAATTTACTAAATTCATGCATCTGTTCACCATAATTAATTTAGGCCCTGAAACTTATCCTTCCAAGATTTATCATGAGAAGTTAAATCTGCTAAAGCTTCCAAATTCCTAAACCAGCTCCCTAATTGCCAAATTCAGATGACCAGTGGATTCCTCATTCAAATGCATGGTATTTTCACCCTTGCCATGATTGAATTTCATGAAAATTGGAAATTATATGGTTATTTACACAAATATGATTTCTAATACTTCTGATAGATCTATGGACACTTGGTCAGTGTTTATAGAATACTCCCACAATCCCAAACAAATTAACCCTTAAGGCATTATCTTATAGATATTCAAAACATAGATACACATGGAAACATACACACTTAGGCATCTATTTAATTCTGAACCATAAGAGCTATTAATTATTTCCTTGAGGAAAAGCAATTCAAGCCTTTCAGACAGAGATATATCTAGCTGGTGTCCTAGCATGATAAATGTAGTGACCATTTCTGAGCTTCTGCCTGTTTCTTAGACCCTTTGAATTAAGAATCATGTAGCTTAAAACTACTTTTCACACTTTTGCTAATTATGCCCACCCATTTTAAAACTATATAACAAGATTCTAAGATTTTCTCCCACCCTGGGACTCCCTAATTTTTCTCTCTACATTTCATTGACTACTGGCACTGTATTCTCAGGTACAACCAGACTGACTAACCATTCCTAGCTCCCCCAAATTAAACTTTTTTTCCTCCCTGATCCTATAGTTTCTATTAGCCCTGGAATCCTTCAAAACCAACTGATATGTAAACACATGCTATGACTAGACAATGTTCTCCAGATATTCATATCTTCATTGTCATAGTACCCAAAGCAAGGTCCCTCTCCACTAGACTGTAAGATAACCTATTTTATCCCCTTACTTATAGAACTCCTTCTTGGGACTAAAAACAACTACTATTCATCTGAATTTTCTCCAAGGGCCTCCCTCTCTAGATCCCAGAACTTTATATCCTATCAATATCCAAAGATTTTTTTTTTCAATAAAACTTTCCAGATCTTGGCCTGTATCAGAAGCAGTGGAGAAGATATCCATTCTGCAGTCAACCAGTTTCTCTCTTAGAAAACTTGGGTTTTCTGCTCAAATATCTTGCCCAAAATATCTTGATAGCTCTCAAAACACTATTGCAGTTATCTTTTCCTTCTGTCACATCCCATATAGGATAGAGTTTGCAAAGAAATGTAGAACAGTGAAGATTAAAGTAGGGTGGGTGTCAAAAGATCCACTGGGATTTAGAACCTCTATTTCTATTTATTTTTTTCTAAGAAGGATAAATTAAGCTTTACTAATATTTAACATATAGATTTTCAAAGGTGTCCTCTTTTAATACTTGAAAGAAAGTCATGCAAAGTATCCTGAGGAAAAAAGTGAGAATTCCTGATGGTATGGGTAGGCAAATTGCCTAGCTCTGAGAATGGTACCCTCTCTCCTTCACTTTCATTGTTTATAACTTAATAGAATTTAGTTTAGCAAAATTAAGTGGAATTAAACATTATACTATTTAGTTTTAGTTAAATAAGATGGGTAAGTAGATTTAAATTCTTTCTGCAAAGAAATTACAGATCTGGGAAAATATCAATAAGCTAACATGAGCAAACAAAAAAAAAATGGCAGCCTTTTATTCCTTCCTTGAGTGGTGCAATGACTAGAACACTGGGCATAGAGTGAGGAAGAGGAATCAAATCCAGCCTCAGACACACTCATTATCTTGGGCAAATCACTTTACAGAGTTATTGTAGGGATCATGTAAAATAATATTTATAAGTGTTTAGCACAGTATATAACACATAGCAGGTGCTATTTAAATAGTAGTTCTTACCATTATAATTAGCTCATTTTCAGTTTTATTGCTAGAATGAGAGCTAGTCATATTAACAAGGTGAGAAAAAATAAAATTCAAAATTATCAACATCATTTGAAAGTATATAATTATATGCATGATAGCCAGTAATGAACCTTGCCCTATATATATATTATGACTTCATCAATTAGTTAATGATATTATGAAGCCATCGTGGTTAGCAAGACATTTAAAAACTAAGTTTTTGTTGTTGAAAATAATGTCTCATCTATAAAAATCCTCCATTCTGTGTTCTTAAAAAACTTGTAAACAGTATTTTTAGTCTAAAAAAAATCTTGTGAAGGAAAATTTCT
Organism: Macrotis lagotis; assembly: GCF_037893015.1. Classification (NCBI taxonomy): domain Eukaryota; kingdom Metazoa; phylum Chordata; class Mammalia; order Peramelemorphia; family Peramelidae; genus Macrotis; species Macrotis lagotis. The sequence continues at coordinate 115,552,038 of NC_133664.1, read as the reverse complement.
ATGAAATTTTGTTTAAAATGTAAAAATGTAAGGCCTTTCCATTAATTTTTAGGAACAACAGATTGATGGAATTTTATGAGCTGAATTTCAACAAAAGCTTTTGTATAATAGTTCAGTGCAAGGCTATTGTGAGATTCAAGTGACATGATGGGTATATAGCTTAAGTCCTATGGTTCTATTATCCTATGACCAGGCCAAGCATAAGCCAGAGAGATATGTTCTCATCCTAGGTTTTGCTTCAATGATAGAGGAAATCTAAAAGTCCAAGTTGAAGAAGGATTCCCTGTGAATGGTGAAGACCTCCAGATGTTTGTGGTGGGAATGAATTAAGCATAGATACCTTTGTTGAGTCCCTTTCCTGGTCTCTTATGTTGAGTTCCTTTCTGGACTCCATCAATCTTCTCCAGGAGAGCGTTGGAGGGATGGGAAACAAGGATGACAAGGGAGACAAGTATTCTGTCAAGATCTCCAAGTGCTTCATTTATTTACCAAAACACCAATACTTAAATACTTTTCTAGTCTCTAATCCACTACCACTCCCGTGGCATTTAGTAAGATAAGACTCTGGTGCTCAAAGACACCAGGTGATGATAGTTTACAATGCTCCCATACACAACAGTCCCTAACAGTCTTAATCTATAAGAAGAATTTGACTTGACCATTCACAAAGGAAAAGCCAAGTAGAAAAAGAATATTTATTACTCAGATATACATTTGCAGCAATAAACTAAGGGGATTATCCATCAATTGTTATGTCAGGGGCAGATAGTACTGATGGATGGAACTAGGGTTGAACAGCAAGAAGAAAGTGAGCTACATTGCTTTTGTAAAACTGCAAGGCTTCTTCAGTGATCACCAAATTCCCAAGGAAGTAAAATATTTTGTAAAATACCAACATTATACTGGTGTTGCTATATGATGTTAAGATGCAGTATATGAAGACTCTGAAGAATTAAACTTTATCTTATATAGTGGAAAGTTACACTGTGAATGTGAGTATGCTGCAGTATATAACCCAATTCTGAAGAATAAAGGATTTATAGGTATCATCAAGTAATTGTATAATAGGAAGTGACTTGATCACTTGACAGGGTGAAGGATGATAGGTAGACAACCAGAACATTCCACTGGTACCCTGGTGACATCATAAGAATGCAGGGAAGATTTTTATCATTAGATGGATGCTCTCTGGCAAGAAGACATGAACAAGAGTTACAAGGAGGTACAATTTGTACAATTGGAAAGAACTTCCAAACTCAGTGGCATCAGAAGTTCATTTAAATATTTGAGATTACTATACAAGAAGGTCTATCTAAAATAGTTTTTCTTATTTGGTTTCATTAATTATATTTATAATTTTATTTTATTTATTAATGTATTATTATATATGATATATCAAAATATAATATTTTTATTTCATTATCCTATTTATTTTCTGAATAGATTTTAATAAGGAGGCCTACAGGAAAGACAGATGTTCCCTTCTTTGCTTTACCTGATGACTGATGGCATTTATAAAGACCAAAAGGGAAATAAACCCTAGCAACAATAGAGTGTGGAAAACCTAATCAAAACTGATCTCATAAGTTACTGACAGCTCTAGTATTCCTTAGCTAAGAGCTTCAAACCAATTGACACTGTTCCAACCAACCCAATTAATAATGTTCTGCTGTACTTACAAGGGCAACACATCCCTCAATGGCAACTTAAAATTAACTGGGTCTTTGTTGCCATCTCCAACAGCTTCCCATTTATTTATTGTAAAATTGAATCACTGACTCTTCTTAGCATCCATTTCAAGACTTTTCTCTTTCAAAGTCACCTCATCTTCTCTGTGGTAGTGCGCTTAATAAATAGTTGTATGAGTTTTTCCCCCTACTTCTGTTTACATAGGTTTCCTAATTCAAACAGTGACTATGCCAAGAAGAGCTTATTGAGATGCTATCCAGTGTTGGCATGGGCAGAGGAGGTTAACCACATTATATTGACTGAAAAAGCTTACCCATGGCCACAAATATTGCTTCTGCTAACTGCCAAAGTGACTGAAATTCCATCATTAAAGCTTCATCCCTTTAGGTGAAGTTAGTGATTCTGGAAAACCTCTATTAATAGCTTAATTCAGGGGTTCCTGAATAATTTGATGGTAAATGATGGTAAACTTCAAGCTCCAGTATATTCTCCATGTAATAGGAGGGGAGCAATCCATCAGTAAACATTTATTGAATGCCTACTCTCCTCCATGTTCTGTGATAGCAATATATAAAGAGGCAAAAGACAATTTCTACTCTCAAGGATGTTACATTCTAATGGGGGAGACAACATGCAAATGAATATGTACTAAGTCAGTTGTGTGCTGGATAAATAGGAGATAATTAAAAGAGGGAAGACACTGGAATTAAGAAGGTTTGAGGAAAGCTTCCTGTAAAAGATGAGTTTTCAGTTGGGACTTAAAGGGAAACAGGGGAGTCAGTAGTCAGAGAAGGGGAGGGAGAGGATTTTAGGTATGAGGAATAGCCAGAGAAAATTCCCAGAACCAAGAAATGAAGTGTTTTGTTTTTGGAATTATCAGGATGCCAGCTTCACTGAATCAGAGTATATGATGGGGAATAAGATGTCAGAAGACTGAAAAGGTAAGAAGTGGTAGGTTATGAAGGGACTTTGAATGCCAGACAGAGAATTTTGTATTTGATCCTTGAGGAAATAAGAAATCACTGGAGTTTTTTAAGTAGTAGGTGACATGATTGGACCTGAATTTTAGGAAATTCACTTTAATAGCTAAATGAAGGTTGGGCTGGGGGGTGGAGAATGGTAGAGGGGAGATGATGCAAGTAGTAATCAAGAAATTAGATTTTGAGAGCCTATACTAGAGTGGTGGCAGAGAAGAGAAGAGAGCATATGCAAGAGATGCTGCAAAGTGAACTCAACAGGTCTTAGTAGCAGCTTGGATATAGAGGGTGAGAGAGATTGGAGAATCCAGAATGAGTCACAACTCAGGTTGTGAAATACTGGGAGGTTGCTGTTGCCATCTGCAGTAATAGGGAAGGGGAGAGGATTGTGAATTTTGGAATTTAAGATGCCTACTGGATATCCAGTCTGAGATGTCTGAAGGGCAGCTGGAGATATGATATCTGAGGTCAGCAGAGAGATTGGGGTCAGAAAGATATCCACATAAAGATGGTAATGAAATCCATGGCAGTTGAGAGTTCACCAAGTAAAGTGGTATATAGATGGAAAGAGGAGAGAAGCGGGTACAGGGTAGAACCCTGAAGGACATCTCTGGTATGAGATATGATCTGGAAGAGCAGCAAAGATGACAGAGAAGGATAGGCTTGCTAGGTAGGAGGAATGTTCTGAAAGAAATCCTAGAGAGAAGAGAGTCACAAGGAAGAGAGAGTGATTAACAGTGTCAAAGACTGCAGAGAGGTAAAGGAGAATGACAATTGAGAAAAGTCCATTGGATTTGGTAACTAAATGATCATTAGTGACTTTGGAGAGAGCAGTATTTTTTTAAAAGTGAGATTATAGAAAGTAGAGGCACCATTTGTAAATGGCCTTTTTTAGAGACATTCAACTTCAAAGAACAGAAGAGAATTAGGATAATAGTTAACAGAACTGGAAGGATCAAGTGAAAGAAAGAATTTTAGGAGGATAGAGATAAGCATGTTTGTAGGTAGTAGTCAGTGGACCAGGAAAGAGCGATAGTAACACAAGGGAATGCCAGTCAAAATGCTTTTTGAGGGGACCTTGTGTTCTGTGACAGTTGTGATAGATGTGAAGGTCTGGCAGAAATCCTGAAACCCTGGTTAGCTGGGCTCTGGTGACACTATAAAGTGCATTGTACAGTGGACAAAGAGAGCATCAGGCTTGGAGTCAAGAAGTTGGTCTGTTAGTCTCATGCACTTTGTGTGTGACCCTTTGTCTCAGTTTTCTCAACTGTAAAGGAAAGATAATAAAACTACCTTCCAGGTTGTTGTGAGGAGGCTCAACTGAGTGACTGGACAACAATGCAGCCTTAAATCCATTAATATAACAACTACAGGAATAATAGTTAGCATTTATATAATGCTTTAAGCTTTGCAAAGGACTTTATTAGCACCTCATTTGAGCCTCACAATTTATAACACCTTACAGGGGAGAGAACCAAGGCAAACAGAGATTAAGTGACTTACCCACATTTACAGGTATCTGAGGTCAAATTTGAACTCAGGTTTCCTGACTCCATTTCTAACCTCTACCTAATTACTTCAATAATTATGGCAATTAACATACATGTACATATATACATTTGTGAGCAATATATAATCACTATAAGATGTAAAACTTTTTATAAATTAAATCCTGCTTTTAAATGAACAGAAAACTATTTTTCTTTCTCTTGCCCCCTAATACTTTTAAAAAACTTCTCTTTAACAAATATGTATAATTATGTAAAAGATTTCCTTCCCTTATTCCTCCCTCCCTCTCATTCCCTCTCCCCTCACTTCCCTTCTCTTCCTTCCTTCCTCCTTCCCTCTGTCTTTCTTCCTTTCCTCCCTCTCTTATTCTCTCTCTCCCCCTCTCCACCCCCCCCACTTGCAAGTCATGGCATCACCTGGTCCTCCTCAAGAACATAGGAATAGGTCAAACACTGAGATACCCTGAGAGTCATACCCTCCTCCTCCTCTTCCTCCTCCCCCTCCCCTCCTCCTTTTTCTTTGGAAGTGGTCATTCTTGACCACTTTGCCTTATCTCTTTTTTATCTAATCTGAAGGACTGAATGGGCATTGTCTCATCAAACTGTGACCCGAGAAAGACCTAGCTTTGAAAAGCCAAGGTATGCCACTGCATTCAGGGTCATCTCCAGTCATTCTGATCCATATCTGGCTACTGGACCCAGATGGCTCCAGAGAAGAAAGTAAGATGGGTAACTTTGCACAGCTCCCCCTCACTTAAAACCAATTTACTTGCATATCATGGCATCACTTCCCTGATGTCATAGTCATCTTCAAGAACAAAGAACAAACAACAACCACCAACCCATATTTACTCATTTTTTAAAAAAACAAATCTTCCCTTTCCTTTCTTATGCACAAAGCTTTGCCCTTAATTTCTCTGGGAAGAGTTCTCTGGGAGATTGTCAAAGGGATGCCTCAGACCTCTGTACATGTATTAAGAAGATTCAGGTAACTAAAACTTTTTGGTCAAACTCTCTGGCCATCCTGTGTGTCTTTCATCTCCAGACTCCTGATAGATAAGAGCCATTTACACAGGAGGAGAGGAGTCCTGTAGGTCTGACACCTCCTAGGAATCCATTCCCAATAAGCATACAAATTAGTTTATTCACACATAATGCAGCTGCCTCAGCTAAGCCTCACAGCAAGCCCCCTTGAGTGTCTATCTAACATTTACCCAAGAGCAGATATATTCTGTTGACCTTAGGCCTCCTAGGAATTCTTGTCTGATAAGAACAAATGTTAGCTTGACACATAATATGGCTAGCCTTCTTTAACTTCACCGTTAACCTTACAGGCTAGAAAGCCTCCCTCTTGCCAAGCCAAGGTTAATAAAAAATCTTATTATCCCTATTTTAGAGGATATGTGAGTTTTAGAAAAATTCAGTTACTTGTCGAGGATACTGAGCCCAGGATCACAAGTTTCAAAACTAATTCTCAAATTCCCATCTGCTATTTCCATAGTTAGTCATCTGTCAAAGATACCACCATGCTTAATCTATTTCTTCTATCAAGAAGGGGATATTGTTTGTTCTTTGTTCTCAAAGAGGATCATGACTTCAGGAAGATGATGCCATGACTTACAAGTGAATTGGATTTAAGTGAAGCAGTGCTGTGCTAAATCACCAGCCTTGCTTTCTCCTCAGGAGCCATCTGGGTCCAGTAACCAGATATGGATCAGGATGACTGGAGATGCCTCCATTGGGAGGGGATTGGGGGTATAGAGGATGAGACTTATGGTTTCCTTGGAATTAGGAATTTTTAGGTGAAGAAGCTTCCTTTATCAATACACTCTATCATTTGTAATGTTAAGGAGTGGCTCAGTCAGTTAGGAAATTAGCATTTATGAAGATCCTACTCTATGTCATGCCCTATACTTCTAACTTGAGGTTAAAAAATTTGTCCAGGGTCTCATAGCTAATATGTGTCAGAAGCAGGAGTTGAATCCAGGTTTTCCTGGTCAGCCCTCTATCCACTATGTCATATTGCCTTTCATTACATATATTCACATTTTTTATTCATTTTTGAGATATTATGAAACAGAAAAAATATTATGAAATATAAATCCAAAATTTGAACTCGAGTCTTCCTAGCTTCCTAGCTGTCATGACATCTATCTGGTTACTTTGATTTCTAGACTATCATTAGGCAAGTCACTCTAACCTCCTAGTACCTCCAGCAAACTCAGAAAGACCATAAATTACTGGGACTAATATGCACACATCAATGATCAAATGAACAAATAATTGAAAAAACAAGTGGGTAAATAAAAATCAATAATCTAGAAGAGATAACTAGTGAAATCTTTTTTTTTATAGGAAATGGAGCATCCCTGGATACTAAAGTGCTAATGTGATCAAAATCAATTGTGACATTTAGGATCATAGGCTATAGAAGGAACTTTAGAATCCACTTAGTAAAACCTCAGTTAAATGGCACAGCAGATAGAGCCCTAGGCTAAGACTCATCTTTATTAATTCAAATCTGGCCTCAGGTACTTACTTATTAGCTGAGTGACCTGAGCAAGTCACTTAACCCAGTTTGCCTCAGCTTCTCCATCTGTAAAATGAACTGGAAAAGGAAATATTGAACCACTCAGTATCTTTGCCAAGAAAACTCTAAATGAGTTCATAAAGACTAAAATAGTAACCAATAAAAAAACTGCACTATTTAATTTTTTTTTAAATCAATGGTTTGGAAAAATACATAGGAGACATTCATCAAATTTGCAGTTAACACAGAACTAATAAGTGAGATGACAAAAGGGTCTTGGTGGTTCTTCCAGTTTCTAATAGTGTTCTTTCCTGTGAGACATCCATCCATTTGATCTCTTGAGAACAAGTCTTATCTCTGAAACTTAGCTTTCTCTTCTGAAAAATGGGGAAGTATGGTACTTGCTCTACCTGTGTCACAGTGTTGTGAGGAAAATGCTTTGTAAACGTAAAACAATGTCCATGAGTTAAGTAATCATATATACTGAGTTGCTTGACTTTCCAGTCAAATCATTTTTGTCAAAGAAGCCCAAGATCCAAATAATAACAAATGATGACATTTATAAGGAGTAAAGAATCTGGAAACATCTTCATTAAAGTCACAGAGTGGCTGGGTACAACCTACACTTTTATGTGTGAATGTATTCATGTATGTATGTATGTATGTATGTATGCAGATAATCTGTCTTTACCTCTGTTGCTATCTCTGAGGGCCTTGGAGTCAGGAGGATAGGAGTTCAAATCCAGTCTCAGACACTTGTCTCTTACTATGTGATCTTGGACAAGTCACTTGACTCTGATTGCCTCACATCCAGGGCCATCTCCAGTCAACCTGATTCATATCTGGCCACTGAATCCAGGTGACTCTGGAGGAAAAAGTGAGGGTGTACTTGCCATGCTATCACCTCTCTGAAATCTTGGTATTCTTCAAAAGTGAAGAACCAAAAAAAAACCCCATTAAAAATCTGTACATTTATCCAATACAAGGTTATTATAATCATTTACTACTATGTATTATATATCTGCTTTCTTCCACTAAGCAACCATTCTATTTCTTTCTTTTCTTTTTTTAGCCAGAAAGGATTTTATTTTTTTTCTAGATCTTTAGACAAATGCTTCTTTTTTCTTTTTTTTAATAAAAGAAAGATTTAATTTATTTTGAATTTTACAATTTCCCCCCCTAATCTTGCTTCCCTCCCCTACATTGTTTCCATGGTATATATTGATCTAAGTTGAATGTGATGAAAGAGAAATAATATCCTTAAGGAAGAAAAATAAAGTATAAGAGATAGCAAAATTACATAATAAGATAATTCTGTTTTTTTAAAAATTAAATGTAATAGTTTTTGGTCTTTGTTCAACCCCACAATTCTTTCTCTGGATATGGATGGTATTCTCAATCTCCAATAGCCCAAAATTGTCCCTGATTGTTGCACTGATGGAAGGGGCAAGTCCATTAAGGTTGATCATCACCCCCATGTTACTGTTAGGGTGTACAATGTTCTTCTGGCTCTGCTCAACTCGCTCAGCATCAGTTCATGAAAATCCCTCCAGGCTTCCCTGAATTCCCATCCCTCCTGGTTTCTAATAGAACAATAGTGTTCCGTGACATACATATACCATAGTTTATTTTTTTTAGGTTTTTTTGCAAGGCAATGGGGTTAAGTGGCTTGCCCATGGCCACACAGCTAGGTAATTATTAAGTGTCTGAGGCCAGATTTGAACTCAGGTACTCCTGACTCCAGGGCTGGTACTCTATCCACTGAGCCACCTAGCTGCCCCTATACCACAATTTATTCCATTCCCCAAATGATGGATATTCACTCAATTTCCAATTCTTTGCCACCACAAATGGGGCTGCTATGAATATTTTTGTACAAGTGATGTTTTTACCTTTTTTCATCATCTCTTCAGGGTATAGACTCAGTACTGGTATTGCTGGATCAAAGGGCATGCACATTTTTGTTGCCTTTTGGGCATAATTCCAGAGTGCTCTCCAGAAAGTTTGGATGAGGTCACAGCGCCACCAACAATGTGTCCCAGATTTCCCACATCCCTTCCAACATTGATCATTGTTCTTTCTGGTCATATTGGCCTGTCTGAGAGGTGACATGGTACCTCAGAGATGCTTTAATTTGCATTTCTCTAATAAGTAGTGAATTAGAGCAATTTTTCATATGACTATAGATTGCTTTGATTTCCTCATCTGTAAATTGTCTTTGCATATCCTTTGACCATTTGTCAGTTGTCCAATTTTTTTTTGGAAAATTCAGTTCTGTGTATATTTTAGTTTTTTGTCAGAAACACTAATTGTAAAAATTATTTCCCAATTTTTACTACATTTCTTTTGACCTTGGTTACAGTGGTTTTGTCTGAACCATTTTATTTCTTAACCAGGGCAAGGCAGTTTTGATGATTGCTTCCCTCTAATACAATTTAAGATCTGGCACTGCTAGACTGCCTTCATTTAAATGTTCCTATCAATTCCTTTGACATTTTTGATATTTTGTCCTTCCACATGAATTTTTTTCCTGGCTCAATAAAATTTTTTTTAGTAATTTAATTGGGATGGTTTTAAGTAAGTAGATTAGGTAGAATTGTCATTTTTATTATATTGGCTTTGCCTACCCATGAATAATTACTATATCTCCAATTATTTAAATATGATTTTATTTGTTTAAAAAGTATTTTATAATTATTATCATATAGTTACTGGGTTTGTCTTAGAAGGTATATTCCCTGGTACTTTATATTATGGTATGCTATTTATATTCTGTATGTATGTATATATTATATATGTGGATATTTATATAGCTACAAGTAACTTAAATAAACTCTTACTATCTCTTCTTACAGGTGATATATAGAAATGGTGATGATTTATATGAGTTTATATTCTGTCATATTGTTAAAATTATGAATTGTTTCAACTAGTTTTTTTAGTTGAATGTCTAGGATTTTCCAAATATACATCATATCTACAAATAGAGATAGTTTTATTACCTCATTGCCCATTATGATTCCTTCAATTTCTTTTCCCTCCCATTGCTATTGCTATCATTTCTGATAAATATAGAATAATTTTGATGACAATGGGCATCCTTGTTTCAGGCCCCATCTCATTGAGAAGGATTCTAACTTATTTTGGTTAAAGATAATACTTGTTGATAGTTTTAGGAAGATGCTTCTTATAATTTTAAGGAAAAATTCATTCATATCTATGCTTTCAAGTGTTTTTAAATAGGAATGAATGTTGTATTTTGTCAAAAGCTTTTTCTGCATCTATTTAATATAATTATGTGATTTAAAAAATTTTTGTTATTGATATAAATTGTGTTAATAATTTTCCTTACATTAAACCAACTTTATATTTGTGATATAAATCTCACTTGGTCACAATGTATAATCTTTGTGATATATTGTAGTCTTCTAGCTAGTGATTTATTTAGAATTTTGGCATCTATATTCATAACAGAAATTGGCGTATAGTTTTCTTTCTCTGTTTTTTGCTCATCCTGGTTTTTGCTCATCCCAATATTTATTTCAATTCAATTTATTTTTTTAATTTATTTTTATTAAAGATATGATTTGAGTTTTACAATTTTCCCCCCAATCTTACTTCCCTCTGCCACCCCCTACTGAAAGCAATCTGTCAGTCTTTACTTTGTTTCCATGTTATACCTTGATCCAAATTGGGTGTGATGAGAGAGAAATCATATCCTTAAGGAAGAGACAAAAAGTCTAAGAAAAAACAAGATCCGACAATAAGATATCTGTTTTTTTCCTAAATTAAAGGGAATAGTACTTGAACTTTGTTGAAACTCCACAGCTCCTTATCTGGATACAGATGGCATTCTCCTTTGCAGACAGCCCAAAATTGTTCCTGATTGTTGCACTGATGGAATGAGCGAGTCCTTCAAGGTTGATCATCACCCCCATGTTGCTGTTAGGATGTACAGTGTTTTTCTGGTTCTGCTCATCTCACTCAGCATCAGTTCATGCAAATCCCTCCAGGCTTCCCTGAAATCCCATCCCTCCTGGTTTCTAATAGAACAATAGTGTTCCATGACATACATATACCACAGTTTGCTAAGCCATTCCCCAATTGAAGGACATTTACTTGATTTCCAATTCTTTGCCACCACAAACAGGGCTGCTATAAATATTTTTGTATAAGTGATGTTTTTACCCTTTTTCATGATCTCTTCAGGGTATAGACCCAGTAGTGGTATTGCTGGGTCAAAGGGTATGCTCGTTTTTGTTGCCCTTTGGGCATAGTTCCAAATTTCTCTGCAGAAAGGTTGGATTAGTTCACAGCTCCATCAACAGTGTAATAATGTCCCAGATTTCCCACAACCCTTCCACCAATGATCATTATCCTTTCTGGTCATATTGGCCAGTCTGAGCAGTGTGAGGTGGTACCTCAAAGAAGCTTTAATTTGCATTTCTCTAATAGGTAATGATTTAGAGCAAATTTTCATATGACTATGGATTGCTTTGATCTCCTCATCTGTAAATTGCTTTTGCATATCCTTTGGCCATTTGTTAATTGGGGAATGGCTTTTTTGTTTTAAAAATATAACTCAGTTCTCTGTATATTTTAGAAATGAGTCCTTTGTCAGAGTCATTAGTTGTAAAGATTGTTTCCCAATTTACTACATTTCTTTTGATCTTTGTTACAGTGGTTTTATCTGTGCAAAAGCTTTTTAATTTAATGTAATCAAAATCATCTAGTTGGTTTTTGGTGATGTTCTCCAACTCTTCCTTAGTCATAAACTGCTCCCCTTTCCATAGATCTGACAGGTAAACTAGTCCTTGATCTTCTAATTTGCTTGTAGTATTGTTTTTTATGTTTAAATCCTGTGTCCATTTGGATCTTATCTTGGTAAAGGGTGTTAGGTGTTGCCAATATTTATTTTATAAAAGGAGTTTGATTCTAATATTAAATTATTTGAAATAATAAGCAAAGAATCCTTTCTTATTCCCATTCATTTCTCTTCAGATGTCAATAATATTTAACTTATCTGAGATTCTATTAATCTCTCTCTGACTTCTTATCTGTTTTTTTTTGGTTAGAGTTATCTAGTTCTGAGAAAGAAAGATTGAAATCCCTCACTATTCTTGTTTTGCTTTTTCTACCTATAATTCACTTACCTTTTCCTTTAAAAATTTGAATGCTATAGCATTTGGTATATATATGTTTAGTATTGATATTACTTCATTATCTATGTTACCTCTTAACATTATGAAATTTACCTTCTTTTCTCTTTTAATTAAGCTTCTTTTAGCTTTAACTTTATCTGAGGCCATGGTTGCTATTTCTCTCTCTCTTTTTTAACATCAGCTGGAGCATAATAAATTCTATTCCAGTCCTTTATTTTCACTCTGTATGTGTCTCTCATTTTTAAATGTTTCTTGAAAACAAGATATTGTTGGGTTCGATCCTGCTATTCAGTTCTGTTTTATGGGTAAGTTCATCCATTCACACTAAGTTCCCTCAAGATGACCTGGACATGCTTTAGTTCTTTGAGAATTCATTTCTTTCCCAGCAGGATTGCACTCAACTCTGCTGAGTAAATTATTCTTGTTTGCAAAGCTCTTTGGAATATCATTTTCCATATATTACAGTTTTCTAAAGTAGAAGTTGATAAATCTTTTGTTACCCTGATTGTAGCTCCATAACATTTAAGTTGTTTCTTTCTAGTTGCTTATATTTCTTCTCAACCTAGGATCTCTGAATATTAATGTTGTAATGTTCCTTTGAGTTTTTATTTTGGAAACTCTTTTGGGCATTGAGTGGTGTAATTTTTCAATTTCTATTTTATCTATTTAAAAACCCTAGAGCTTCAAAACAATTTTCCTTAATAATTTCTTAAAGTATAGTTGATTTATGTAACTATATGATTTAAAAATCATAACTTTTATATAGTCTGACAATTCTTATCTTTTCTTGTCATTTTTCCAGGTCAGTTATTTTTCTCATCAGAGGTTTCACATTTTCTTCAATTTTTTCATTCTTTTGATTTTGTTTTATTATGTATTTTTAATAATAGTATTTAATATATTATATTTTATATTATTATTATTACATATAAAGATAGTTCTCAACATTCATTTTTTGTAAGCGTTTTAGATCCAAATTTTTTTCCTTCCTCCCTTTCCTTCACTCTCTCCAAGTCAGCAAGCAATCTCATATTGATTATACATGTACAAACTTGTTAAACATTTCCATAGTAGTCAGGTTGCAAAAGAAGAATCAGAATAAAGGAGAAAAATCACAAGAAAGAAAAAACAAAAAAACAAATTTAAAAATATGAAAATAGTGTACTTTGAGCTACATTCAGACTCCATAATTCATCCTCTGGATGTGGATGTTATTTTCCAACACCAGTCTTTTGGGATTGTCTTGGATCACTCTATTGCTAAGAAGAGCTATGCCTATCATAGTTGATCATCACAAAATGTTGTTGTTAATGGGTACAATGTTCTACTGGTTCTGCTCACTTTACTTTGCATAATTTCACATAAGTCTTTCCAGGTTTTTCTAAAATATGCCTGCTCATCATTTCTTATAGCACAATCGTATTCCCTTTCATTCACATACCACAACTTCTTCAGTCATGCTGCAATTGATGGGCATCCCCTCAATTTCTAATTGGCCACTACAAAAAGAGTTGCTATATATATTTTTGTACATATGTGTCCTTTTTTCCTTTTTTATTATTTCTTTGGGATACAGCTCTAGTAGTAGCATTACTGGATCAAAGGATAAACACAGCTTTATAACCCTTTTGACATAGTTCATAATTGCTCTTCAGAATGGTTGGATTAGTTGAGAGTTCCACCAATAGTCTATTAGTGAACCAGTTTTCCAACATCCAACATTTTCTTTTTCTTTCATATTGGAAGTGTCACCATAGAGTTGTTTTGATTTGCATTTCTCTAATCAATAGTGATTTAGAGCAGTTTTTCACATGACTATAGTAGCTTATATTGATTCCTCTGAAAGCTGCCTGTCCATATCCTTTGACCATTTCTCAATTGGGAATAGCTTGTATACTTTCAAATTTTTCTCAGTCTCTCTATATTTTAGAAATGAGGCCTTGTTTTTATTATTTCTTAATGTTTTATGAAGTCACTGGCTTCCTCTTCCCCAACTCTGATTTTTAAGAAGTTGTTTCCTTTGACAAGTTTTTGGAACTGGTTGAAATTCTTTTCATAATATTTTTATTTCTTGTGTTACTCATCTCTTTTACCAACATTTTCTCAATCTCTCATTTGACTTTTAGGGTTTTTTTTTTTTGCAAGGCAGATGGGGTTAAGTGGCTTGCCCAAGTCCACACAGCTAGGTAATTATTAAGTGTCTGAGACTGGATTTGAACCCAGTTTACTCCTGACTCCAAGGTCGGTGCTTTATCCACTACGCCACCTAGCCGCCCCTCTCATTTGATTTTTAATCAAATCAGAGCTTTCTATGCTTTCCTAAGAACTTTTTTTGGACTTGTAACCATTTTACTTTATTCTTTGAAGTTTTACAAGATGTTGTTTTGTCTTCTTCCAAGTTTGAATCCTGGTTTTCTTTAGCTCCATAGTAGCTATATGTGATTGGGTTGTTTTTACTTATTTTTTTAAAAATAGTTTATTTCTTGGCTTTTAACTTTATGTTGAGTTGAGTTCTGCTCCTGTAATGTGGGGATAATGCCCCAGGCTTCAGGGTGTTTATTTTATTGTTTTATGCATCCTATCTGGGAACCTTTGACCAGTTGGATTATTCTATAATCCAAGGCCATCTGAAGTCACTGCTCCTCTGGTTCATACCTTGGTTTGTAGTGATCTCATTTGTACCTTTCTATCCATGAACTGTGTCCAGGTCCCCCACTGCTGTCACCCAAATGCTGTAGCTACCTGTGGCCCTTCAGGCAACTGCAAACATCAACTCATCCTGTGCCCTGGAACTGAAACCAGGGTCTTTACTTTCCTGTGAGAAACCACAACCAGCTGGACTCTTCCCCCTACGACCACAAATACTGGTGTGTATTCATTCCTCCTCATCCACAACCATAGCCTAGAATTGTCTGGTCAGTTCTGTGTCCAACACCAGTGAAGGACCTCCACAACCCAATCCCATATAAACCTCAGGTTAGAGCTCCAGAAGCTAAAGCTGTCTGCTGGTTGACATGGTATCCTTGTACTTCAACCAGACCAGACTACCCCGCCCCCCCGCCGAGAGATCCGATCTTTCCTAATATCTCTCAAGTTGTTTAGACTGGATGACTAGTTTACTCCAATTATTAATTATTCCTGTCCTCTAAAATTTACTCTGAGGAATTATCTTAATTTATTTGTGAGAGATTTTTAAGAAAGTCAAGGAGTTTCCTGCCTAATTCTGCCATCTTCCCACAATTTCTCCTGTTTCATGTAGTTTTAAGTTTTGATCATTTGAAATGTAGAAATGTTACAAATTTACAAAAAAAAATTGAAAATTTATTTAAATTTTTACATCAATGTAATTTATGTGAATTTTTAATAATAAGCTTTTAATTTTAATTTTAACATGACTGTGTATTTTGTCATTATGCAATATATGGATGATTTCAGGATAATAATTTCTCAGTCATCTGGTCTATTTCTATTATACTTTTTCTTGTGGAGTCAGATTCAAAGTATATGCATTAAAACATTATTCTTTGGCTAATCTGCAGGCTAAAATTACAAATGAAATCATTTCAGTCCCTGAGCAACAGCTGACAAAAGTTTTTACAAAGTTCAAAAATCTATTAGAGAAATGTATGGTATAAGATGATGATTATGCGGAATTTTAATAAGAACTCTCAAGTATTATTTTTGTAGGGTTGTAGCATAATACTTCTAAAGTTAGTAAAAGTTGAGTACTGCTCCAAAACTTTTAGGATATGCTCTCTATAGATAGGGGCAGCTAGCTGGTGCAGTGAAAAGAACACTAGCCCTGGGGTCAGGAAAATTTGAGTTCAAGTATGACCCCAACAACTTACTGTGTGGCCCTGAACACGTCCCATAACAATTATTTGCCTCAGTTCCTCATCTGTAAAATGGGGATACTCTGAGAAGGAAATAGCAAGCTACTCCAGTTTTTTTTACCAAGAAAAATCCATGGACAAAATTTGTGGGGTCACATAGATTCAGACATGACTGAATAATAATAATTCTATAACTAACTAGATAGGTGATAAATTCAGACAGACAGACAGATGCATGCAATTCTGGATAATAGCTCACTTTTGTACAGACTCAAATTTCTACAAAATACTTCCCTCACAGTCTCATTTTACAAATAAGGACTTAGCCAAAACTACCCAGTTATTAATTGCAAGAACCCAGATTAAAAATCCAGTTTTTGAGGTCTAGGTCTAGGACTCTTTTGATAAAATATGCCACCTTCCATTAGATAAGATATAGATATAGATGATATTGAAAATCAGTTATAAATAAAGATAGATCTCTCTCAGCTTGTAATAGGATTTCAAATGATAAAGGAGGTTAAGAGCTTTCACTCATGCATTTGCCAGCCTCTGGCAGCATAACCTATTGAGGAATATTTCGAGTACTGATTGCCATCATTTATAAGCATTCAGACAGGCTCAGGAGAGAACGCTTTAATACCCACTTAGGCTAGCAACATGTCTCTGGGAACCTGATATAGAAATGGACCCAAAATTCCAATTGCAACAAATTTAGAGAATGAGCACTTTAGATGATCAGCCATCCTTCTGAATGTCATGTCATTTCAGGTTAGACTTATAATATTCAAGTGGAAAAGTTCATGTTTTTGAGTTATTTTCTTAGCAACTTCTAACACCCTACTTGTAGCCTATTATTTCTAAATGCATTGAGGACACTTTAATTTTGCCATATACTTTACAGTCTGTCTACATTTTAATCTAGGAACTTTTCAGTTCCTCAAGGGAAGAAACTGAGGCTGGGTTTGCTCCTTCTTTCAAATCATCTTTTGCATTCATACCTTCCTTTTCATTTCTCCATTCACCAGTCAAGTCCACATTCTCATCCTTCCATAATTGAATGCTGTAATATTTACTTTCCTCTTCCTGCCCCCTTTTATACCACCCCTCCAGCACCACACTGTCATGCAGAGCCAGAACAAAGGCATTTGTGATCCTAGGTAAGATTTGAAAACTGTACTACTTGTCAGTTCTTTCTAATGGAAGCTATGAGAACTGACGGTAACACATGCAATTTGTCACAAAATAAATATCTATGTGCTCTGAAAAGCATAAATTTCTGTCATTAAAATATGGACATTTATATAAAGTTATATTTTTAAAAGTATCTTGTATTTCTCTTGCATATTCTTCCTTGGGTGGTTGACTTCTCTCCTTACCCCTAGTGCTGGCTTTGCACTCATATTATTCATTATGTCACTCAGCTATGCAACCACCTAAAACAAGCTAAGTCCAACCTTTTCCGCCAGACTTTTAAGGTCAAGAATTAAGTCCCACCTTTCTTACCCATACCATTACTCTGCTTCCCAACACTCACTCTCCACTGCCACCATGATAGCCTCCACATGTTCACTGAAGCACAACTTGCTACTTTCCACCTTGGTATATTTGTTCCTTCTGCTCTCACCTGGTTTGTCCTTCCTCCTTTACCCTTTCACCACCTGATTCTACTGATTTATATCTTTTTTCAGAGTATAGTTGAAGTCCCATTTTCTTCATAAATCCTTCTGTGAGTACTACAACCAATACTGGTTTCTTCCTTTTTTGAACACCTTATTTTTTTTTTTTGTGTTAAGGACTCCTTTGACAGTGATAAAACTGTCAGCACAATGCTTTTAATGTTAATATACAAAATAAAACACATAGGATTACAAAAGAAACCAAAGGTCAGTGAAGATTAAAAATGTAATTCTCTCCCCCCACCACCCAATAGATTCCCCCAATCTACTCATAAACCTAAGTTCTGATTAAGAACCCCATATCTATTGATTTCATAGTCAATACCATATAAAAGAACACATTTTTTTCTTTTCTTGGTTTATTCCTGATGAATGTTCTGGTAGTAAATCTTTCTGATACTAGACTGAGCAAGAAAGGCTTTGTCCTAGGGCACTAAAATTTAGAGGACATAAAATATCATTAATCTAGTGAATAGCTTCATCTTCTGCTCAATTGAATCTGCTTTAACTAATTCTTGTTCCTTTCTTTCTCTCTCTCTCTCTCTCTCTCTCTCTCTCTCTCTCTCTCTCAATTAGGGTTTTGACTTGCCTAGGGTCACACAGCTGGGAAGTATTTGAGATTGGATTTGAACTCAGATTCTCCTGACTCCAGAATTGGTGCTCCATCCACTGCATCAACTAGCTCTAGTTCTTATACATGAAAAAGTTGATTTGAAGGCATGGTACTTGCTTCAGGAGACAAAATTGATCATTATAATTCTCTTCTCCATACTCAGCTAATCATCTATTAGACTACCAGTTTGGTAGCTTTCATTCTGCTGGCATAGTCTTTGCAAATTCCACACCTTCAATGAAGCATCACAGTAGAATGGGGTTTTTTTAGTTTTTTTTGCAAGGCAAATGGGGTTAAGTGGCTTGCCCAAGGCCACACAGCTAGGTAATTATTAAGTGTCTGAGACCGGATTTGAACCTAGGTACTCCTGACTCCAGGGCTGGTGCTTTATCCACTGTGGTGCTTTATCCACTGCACCACCTAGCCACCCCAATCACAGTAGAATGTTAATCAAGGGCATGGCAAATATTCTGAGTTAAGTGTCCACTGACTTATAAATACTTTCACCAATAACTAGTCCAAGATTCCACAAGTCTTTCTTGCAATAAATTAACCTGACTGGGAACTGAATTTGTTGCCTGTATGCTGTTCAATCAACTTCATCAAATTTGTACCTCCAATGAGTCTCTTCTTTTGGAATACCATTATATATTTAAAAATATTATAAGCATTTGCAGTGTTTCAACAATAACCAAAAAACCCTCTGCTATGGATATTCATTTTATAAATTCTTTGTGCTAAGAAGGACATGATTTTAACTTCTGGTTTCCCATGGTGGTTTGCATAAATGTATCTCGATATTTTCTCCCTATGCCTCTTGGGGACCAGTTCTGTGCATTTGGAAGACAAGTGATTTTAGACCAAGGGTAAAGTTGTGATTTTATAATAGAGTAATCCTAATGGGCTCATTTATGAATGAAACCAATGTTTTTCTACTCCCTTTAGTCTCTTTTCTATTATAATCCACTGAGTTTTTAGGAACTCTCACCTTCGTCTGCATAGTATGGTATGATGAAATTCTGGAAAGTATCTTATCAATGTGAATCACAAGCATAATTCTATCACAGAATCACAGAACTGTAAGGTATCTCAGAGGCCACTTAGTTCAAATTGACCATGATTCTTTCCTGCAATGTACTGGACAACAAACAGACAAAAACTCACTTTGAAGACTTCAGAAGAGAGGGGACTTGCCCTAGGCATCCATTCCATTTTGAGATAGCTCTAATTGTTAGGAGTGTTAAGCCAAAAATTTGCATCTCTGTCACTTCTAACCATCCCTCCTAATTCTGCTCTTTAGGGACAAGAACCAATCTGATCCCTCTTCTGCAAGAGAGCCTATTGAATGTTTCAACTATGAGAAAATGTGATATGAGTAGCAACTACCAAGGTTTCTGCCATTCAGGCTAGGCTACTCTTCCTCTAAAGAGGTAATGAAGCTATTTCAAAACTTAATGGCTGAAGTCAAACCTGGAGTCAGATCAGTCAACTAGAATTTGTTGTGTGAACCATGGTGCTAAGTGCTATGGATACAATGAAAGACAAAAAAACAATTCCTGCTCTCAGGGAGTTTGCAATCTAATAGGACCAGAACATATACCTACCAAGTCTTCAAAATATTCTTATATGTCACTGTTCCTAGTTCTCTTTCCATCCTGGGTTCTAGAAACAAAATAATAGAGCTGGAAGGGATCTCAGAGACTTTCTGATTCTACAAGAATCTCCTTTACATCATTCAGACGTGGTCATCTCACTAGACTTTGTTCTCTTGAAACAAAATCCATTATTTCTTGAGTCAGCTCATTCTACATTATGAACGTTTTCTTCAATACCAAAGAGCCCAAATCTGCCTCTCTGCAGTTCCCTGCAACTCTGAAATCTTGTCTTGAGGGTTCTTTCTCAGTTTTCTCTTTCTTCTGATCTATATCTGCCCTGCTTAATGGGAACTTATAGCCAAGTGTCTAGAAAATGGTGTCTGTGGTCATGGAATGATCATCTAAGAGTCTAGGTACTGGATGGGAAATACTTTATTGTATTCCCACCAGCAAGCTAAGTAAGGATTTACTAACTGTCTACTAAATTCATAATGCAGCCTAGGGTATTATGAACTTCTTTTTAATCTGTCACACCATTAACTCATATTGATCTTGTGGCTCATTAAAAACAATCAGATCTTTTTTCAAAAGAACAGTTGTCTAGCCATGCTGTATTTGTGAAATTGATTTTTTTTGAGCTTCCAAATTTATCACTATTAATAGTGTCACATTATGTCATATGGTCCATTATTCTGGCCTATCAAGATCTTTGGATCCAGACTCTGTCATTCTAACATTGACATATTTCTTATCCCAACATACCTCTCTTTTCCAAACTTTGTGTCATCTGCAAATTAGATAAGTGTGTCATCCATATCTTTGCCCAAGACATTAGTAAAAATATGGATAGTTTCCTGCAATAGTTCATTAGAGAAATCTCTTCAAATTGGTATTGACTCATTAATAAGACCCTTTAGGTTCCAAAAGTCAACCAGTTCCAAATCCATCTAACTGCACTATTATCTAGCTGTCTCATCCACAAGCAGAGCATGAGAGTTTTCCACATGTTGGATTAAAATCTAAGTGCACTAAAGTCATAGAATTTGGTCAAATCCAGATGTTGAATCAACTCTTACCCATAGCTCCTGAGGTGATCCCTAGGGTTCATAACCTTATCCTCCCTATCAGATCAATCTTGCTTTGGATTGGGACCTGCTTGTGACAGTATCTTACCGTAAACCTCTTCCTAGCAAATCCAAAGGTTCATAGAGTAGGAATATAGTCTAAGAAGTTGGGCTGAGGGTTTTATATATTGCC
This sequence comes from Macrotis lagotis, assembly GCF_037893015.1. Classification (NCBI taxonomy): domain Eukaryota; kingdom Metazoa; phylum Chordata; class Mammalia; order Peramelemorphia; family Peramelidae; genus Macrotis; species Macrotis lagotis. The sequence continues at coordinate 115,531,195 of NC_133664.1, read as the reverse complement.
TTCTGGACTGTGTTGTGTGCCTTATTGGTCAGGTGCTATATAGAACTAAATTAACTTTATTTTTAAATGCATTTGTGTGTATATATATATATATTATTTTTAAGGGAAATTTAGAATTAAGTTATTACTTTTTTATGGAAGGTAATATAATAGAGTGGAAAGCAAAAGGATGTCATCAGAAGAAAACTGGATATGGCTTCTGATTTTGTTACTCCATAGCTTTGTGATCACAGGCAAATCATTTAATCTTATTGCCTCAGTTTTCTCATTTATAAAATGTGAAAAATAAATACTAGAGTGCCTGTCTTACAGAAAATGAATTAATACATGAAAAATATTTGTAAGCCTTAATGTATAATATTAATCTATAAAATTAAAAGCCTTGGTGAATATCCCAAGGTATTAATAATTTTTATTTAAATCTCTCTAGATGTACAGGAACCTTATGATGATCTGAGAATTTGTGGTTTCTCTTAGGAGTGTTTGAGCCTGAGATGTTGTTTGCCCTTATTCATTTACTCTTTCTAACCCTCCCCATACAGTTAATTTATAAAACCATATAACAGTGACCACAGATTATTTATGTTATACATAAATACAGTAATATTTTTGTGGTGGGGAAAGTCTGAAGAACTGGATTTGAGTCCTGGTTATAATATTTATATAATATTTACTATTATAAGTCTGAAGAACTGGATTTGAGTCCTGGTTATAATATTTACTATATGACCTTGGATAAGCCACCTCCCTGAACATAAGTTGTATTCTTTCTAAAACAAGCATATACAACCAAGTTCAAGGGCTGTTCAGAGGAAGGTATAATGCAAGTGTTAAACTGTTACAGGAATTAACTATTAAGAATGAAGTAGAATTTCATAGCCAGGTTCTAATGCTAAGCTATATGATGATTCAGTTGCTTAAACACCTTTTGCCTGGTTAGTTCAGGTAACTAAAGCTGTCACGAAAGGTGTGTGATGTTAAACATATTTGGATAGGAACCTTCTGGAGCAAATGCCAATGTAGACAGCTATATTAATCACATGGGAGATGATCTTATTTGAGATTTTTTTCTATGCACCTCTGAGTTACACTGTTTCATCCATCAAGGGCTTGCTGAAGACATCTGTAAACTTTGATTTATTGCACTCTTCCCAGTACAGAATTAAATAGTATTATACTCAAATATATTGGCTTAATTGACGGGCAGAGATTTAATCCAGTTAATTCTCTTGCCATTTCTAAACTTTCCATTAACTCCTTGCTGAATCTGTACAATGCAAAGGAAATTTTTTCAGTGTCTGTCCTTAGTTCAGATATCTTTATTTTTTCTGCTTAAAAACACTTTAAAATGTTTTATTGATACCTTTATATGTGTGTTTGTGTGTGTGTGTGTGTGTCTCACAGCCATAGATATAACCCCTTCTCCAGCTCAGCAAAGTCAAATGACACAATGATTTCTGATGGGGCAACTTCTCCACCTCTAGCCCTACCTTCCATTTCTCTACAGAGAGGATTCTAAGACCCTGTTATTGCTTATCCTAATTTTTGTATGGGCACTCTTGTCTGTTATAGTTCTTTCTATGTTGATTCTAGGTTCTTATCTCTTTGGATTAATGACCAAATGAGTTTTTAGTTTTGTTTTTATTCTTGGTTGTTGGCATTGACCAGAATAGAAAACAGACAGTGATGGCAAAAGAAGAGTATACAATTTTCTAGAAATTGAGACTTGTCCCATCTAAATATTTGGAGTCAAAGAATCTAGAGGTGGAAGAGGCCAAGATATCAACTAAGGACCAAGAGAATGAAATGATTTGTCCATAGCCATATTGGAAGTAAACAAAAAAAGTAGGATTCATATTCATATCCTGATTTCCTGTCCTTTATTCTTTCCTGATTTTTTTCTGATTTCCTGTCCTTTATTCTTTCTATCAAAAAATCCTGGACTCCTTTCATTTAGGGTGACCCAAGTCTCTAGGTAATATGCCATATGAACTAGCAAAGGAGAAAATATAAAGGAAAGAGCCTGGTATTTGAAATTAATGGATATGAAGTCATTTCCTAGCTCTGCTACTTTGCTACATTTGACCTTAGAAATATCACTTTCACTTTCTGGGTCTCTGTTTCCTTTTCTGCAAAAATGGGAGGATTGAACTAAGTCCTCTTTAAGTCCATCTAGGGTCTAAATTCTATGCTTATTGCTACTTTCATGGAAAATAAACCTAGGTGGGGAGGGGAGAGGGAATTTTCTTTTAACATCCATAAGAGGTGCAGGAGCATAAGCTAGAAAGGAAAAAGAAGAAAGGATAAAATGAAACTTACTTTTTCCAGTGGCAATAAAAGGTTTTTCGACCCCAAAACAGGTAACTCTTTATGTTAGAGTAGGGATGAGCACTTGAGAGGGGAATCACTTTTCCAGGAAAGGAACAACTTTAGTGTCTTCCTCACTCCACTCACTCCATCCCCATTAGCCAGAGAAAGACAGCACACTTAGAAAGGTTACAAGACATAGGATTTTTCATTTGGTATAATAAAAGTGTCCTTGAAACAGGAGTGAATGACAGCAGACACATTGAAAATAAACTAGACACTGAAGAAGGTAATTTCAGCATTCCACAAGGATCCTAGCAGAAAGCAACATGATACCCAAGAAGAATGCCATATGAGGACTCTACAAAAGGAAGAAGAGGACCCTTTGGGCTTTCTTTGTCACTGTGGGAGAGAATAATAATCAGAGCTAGTATTTACATAGCATTCTAAGGTTTGCAAAACACTGTGCATATGCTATCTTATACCTCCAGTTTGGAGGAATGTTTTGTACCAACTGCTCTAACGATATTTATTGGGGGTGGCTAGGTGGGGCAGTGGACAAAGCACTGGCCCTGGAGTCAGGAGTGCCTGGGTTCAAATCTGGTCTCAGACACTTAATAATTACCTAGCTGTGTGACCTTGGGCAAGCCACTTAACCCCATTGCCTTGCAAAAACCTAAAAGAAAATTTAAAAAATTAAAAAAAACAATATTTATTTCTCACAAACTAATTAAGTATGATTGACTACTTGATATCAACTGACAGTCAACTGACATTAAATTCCTACTATGTGGAAGTACTGTGCTAGGTACTAGGGATACAAAAAGAAGCAAAAGACAGCCTCTGTCCTATAGGAGCTTTCAAGCAAACAAATATACACAAACAAGCTATTAACAGAATAAAAAGCAAGTAATTAAAAGAGGCAAGACACTAGAATTAAGAGGATTAGGAAAGGCTTCCTGTAGAGGATGGAATTTTAGTAGGGACTTAAAGGAAGCCAGTAGAGCACCTGCCCTGGAGTCAGGAGGACCTGAGTTCAAATGTGACCTCAGACACGTAATAGTTGCTTAGGTGTGTGACCTTGGGCAAGTCACTTAACCCATTACCTTGCAAAAACTAAAAGAAAGGAAGCCAGCAGTAAAGAGGAGGAACCAGATCACAGGTTCAAAGAGTGTATATTGGGCAACAGGTGGAAGAAAATTGAAAGGCTAGAGGGAGATAGTCTATAAAGGAAGGACTTTGAAAGCACAACAGAGGATTTCATATTTGATTCTTGAAGAGGTAGGATACCTCTAGAGTTAAATGAATGGTGATATAGTTAGACCCGAGTTTTAGGAAAATCACTTTGATGGCAGAATGGAGAATGGATTGGATTGGGGAGACTTAAGAGAGAAGAACTAACAACAGGCCTAATTCAATAGTGCAAGAGTAAGGAGTAAGGAAAGGCTGCACCAAGGTGGTGGCCGAGGCATATTAGAGAAATGTTGTGTTTGGGAAATTAATAGGCTAATACAATACTTTGAATAATGGGAAAAGAGAGATAGCGCGGAGTCCAGGATCACTCTTGGATTGTGAGTCTTAGGGAATGGGAAGATGGTGTTGCCCTTTATGGTTAACAGGGGAGATAGAAGGTTGTGGGAGTCAGAGGGTGAAGGGGAAAGATAATGAGATCCTCTGTTTGAGTTTAAGATGTCTACTGGACATTCAGCTCAAAATATCTGAAAAGGCTGGAGATGTGAGATTGGACATGGGGGAAATACAGGCAGATTTGAGAAAATATGGGCAGCAGTTTTGTTTTATTCAGTTGTTTCAGTCATGTTCCACTCTGTGACCCCAATTTGGGGTTTTCTTGGCAGAGAGATACTGGAGTGGTTTGACCTTTTCTTCTCCAGCTCATTTTACAGGATGTATGTATATGGGTGTATATTTGTGTGTGTGTGTATGTGTGCATGTGTGCACACATTCTTCCTCCAGGTTCTCTAGCAAGCTTCTGGAGGGCAGAGATGGCTTTACTTATCTTTGACTATTCAATACTCAACACAGAACAGGCAGGTATTTAATAAAACAGAATGGGTATTTAATCAAAGCTTGGTGATTGGTTGATTGATGGAAAGCACTGGCTGGTTCTGGAGTTAGAAGATATGGGATTCAATACCAGTTCTGCTGCCTATAGTCTGTGTGACCAAGGGCAAGTTTATTTGGGGCCACAGTTTCTTTATCTGTAAAATGAATGGGTTAGACCATATGGCCTCTTAGGTCCCTTTCAGCTCTAGAGCTAAGATCCCAGGAACTGGAAACACAGATTCCTTTTATTTTTCTTCCTCCCTCTCTTTACTTCCTGGTCAGTTCCCTCCTTTTCCCCCCAATCCCCCATCCTATTTTTTGAGCAGCTGAAAGCCTTCAGGCTAAGGCTGAAAAAAAAAAAGCAGTCTCTTTGCAGGGAACTGAGATATTCTACCTGTCCTGTTTGGGTTGGCAGACACTCTTCTAGAGGTTGCAGAGGAGCTATTTTTGAGTCAATTGAAATGTCAGTCAAAAATAACTTACTCAAGTATTTTCATGCTGTTTTTAGTATTAGTTGACTGTCTTGAATACTAATTTACTTGCAAGACTATAATGATCAGCCTGGAATTCACACCTACTCAATCCCTGACCTAGGCATCTAAACCAAACAGGTGTGAATCCAGATGGGGGAAAAAAGTGTGAAAACAAACTCTTCTCTGGGCTCTTGATCAATTTTAGCTCAAAAGGCTAAAGAATAACAGGAGTACAAAACCAAAGAATTGTAGGAGGCAGCAGAGTATGGTGGAATGAATTCTTAATTTAGGATCCTGGATTTGAAAAAGGAAGGAAAGAATCTCAGAATTCCTCAAGAGCAATCATTTTATAAAGAAACTGCAGAACAAAGGATGAATAACTGGCGCAAGGACACAGGTAATAAATGAGGACAGTAGACTGTGAACCCAGGTTTCTTAACTTTTCATCTAGTGCCCTTCCCATTGTATTATACTTCTTCAAGTCAAAAGACCCAGATTTAAAAAATCCTTCCTCCTGTGTGATCTTGGACAAATTATTTAACTTTGATTTCCTCTTCTATAAAATGAAGATAGTAATCAAATAATACTTATAAAATGCCTACTGTGTGCCAGGTTCTAGAGATACAAAGACAAAAATGAAATAGTGTCTTCAAAAACCTTGCGGGGGGATGTAAAATGGAAATATTGCAGAAAAATGTAAGTTAATGAGAGAAGAGCAGCATCTGGGACATTAGGAAAGACCTCTTTGTAGAAGGGAAATATTTTTCTCTTTCTAGATGGAAGTAAAGAATTTTATGAAGCAGAAATGAGGAAGGATTACATTCCAGCCATGCAGTCTTGCCAAGACAAAAACCCAGATCTTCTGTGTGAGAAACATGGAGAAGTTCAATTTGGCTAGAGGCAAGAGTGTGGGGAAAGGGAGTTATAATAAACATACCTGAAAAGTTAATTTGGGGCCAGATTGTGAAGGGTTTTGAATGTAAACAAAGGAGTGAGAGGAATGAAAAACCTGAGAGATAGAGTACTGGGTAATTAATAATCAATTTAATTAGGCTAGCTGATAATCAATAAATTGATGGTCAGTGGTTTTTCTCTATACCCAAAGACATCTAATGGATATATTGAATGCTTTAAATATTTTTTTGAAAAAGGGATGCCTCTGCCAGGAGAAATCAACCCTGACTGATGAATAATTAATGAGAAGGTAGACATATTATTGAGGATTTGGCTAAAAGTCTTCATCTTCTCCTGCTGAGAACTTAGCTTGACTATGAGATTCAGTCACTTCCAGAAATTTGAACAAAGGAATCCATCTCTACCTAGACTACTCTGTTTTTCTCCTTCATCCACTGGATCACTCTAAACTCCAGTGGAGGCAGGCAAGGACATGGGTTTAATACTTAAGGACTGGAATACTCCTTTTTTTTAATTAAAAAATTTATTTGAGTTTTACAAGTTTTCCCCCAATCTTACTTCCCTCTCCCCACCCCCACCCCCACAGAAAGCAATCTGTCAGTCTTTACATTGTTTCTCTGGTATACATTGATCCAAATTGAGTATGATGAGAGAGAAATCATATCCTTAAGGAAGAGACATAAAGTATAAGAGATAAAAAGATCAGACAATCAGATATCAGTTTTTTTCTAAATTAAAGGGAACAGTCCTTGAACTTTGTTCGAGCTCCACAGTTCTTTCTCTGGATACAGATGGTATTCTCCACTGCAGAAAGCCCAAAATTGCCCCTGATTGTTGCACTGATGGAATGAGCAAGTCCATCAAGGTTGATCATCACCCCCATGTTGCTGTTAGGATGTATAGTGTTTTTCTGGTTCTGCTCATCTTGCTCAGCATCAGTTCATGCAAATCCCTCCAGGGTTCCCTGAATTCCCATTCCTCCTGGTTTCTAATAGAACAGTAGTGTTCTGTCACATACATATACACAATTTGTTCAGCCATTCCCCATTTGATGGACATTCCCTCAATTTTCAATTCTTTGCCACCACAAACAGGACTGTTATGAATATTTTTGTCCAAGTGATGTTTTTACCCTTTTTCATCATCTCTTCAGGGTATAGATCCAGTAGTGGTATTGCTGGATCAAAGGGTATGCACATTTTTGTTGCCCTTTGGGCATAGTTCCAAATTTCTTTCCAGAAAGGTTGGATGAGTTCACAGCTCCACCAACAATGCAATAGTGTCCCAGATTTCCCACAACCCTTCCAACAATGATCATTATCCTTTCTGGTCATATTGGCCAATCTGAGAGGTGTGAGGTGGTACCACAGAGAAGCTTTAATTTGCATTTCTCTAATAAGTAATGATTTAGAGCAAATTTTCATATGACTATGGATTGCTTTGATCTCATCTATAAATTACCTTTGCATATCCTTTGACCATTTGTCAACTGGGGAATGGCTTTTTTAAAAAATATGATTCAGTTCTTTGTATATTTTAGAAATGAGTCCTTTGTCAGAAACATTAGTTGTAAAAATTGTTTCCCAGTTTATTACATATCTTTTGATTTTGGTTATAGTGGTTTTATCTGTGCAAAAGCTTTTAAATTTAATGTAATTGAAATCATCTAGTTTGTTTTTGGTGATGTTCTCCATCTCTTCCTTAGTCATAAACTACTCCCCTTTCCATAAATCTGACAGGTAGACTAGTCCTTGATCTTCTAATTTGCTTATAGTATTGTTTTTTTATGTTTAAATCCTGTCTCCATTTGGATCTTATCTTGGGATAGGGTGTGAGGTGTTGGTCTAATCTAAGTTTCTTCCATACTAACTTCCAATTTTCCCAGCAGTTTTTAGCAAAGAGAGAGTTTTTATCCCAATAACTGGACTCTTTGGGTTTATCAAACAGCAGATTACTATAATAGTTCCCTGCCATTGCACCTAGTCTATTCCACTGAGGACTGGAATACTTCTAACTTAGATTCTTTTTATATGCTAAACAAAAGTAAGGTCTTCTAGTTAGTCGGGTGGGATCCTGCTCAAGATTGAGGAGCATGTTCCAGGAAGATTTGAGTAATCTCATCTTTCTGCAGTGTATTTCAGACAATGACTGACTGGTCTAGAGGGGTTGGTCTCTGATTGAGGAAGCAGAAAAAAAATGTTCATCCTTATTTAATAATTAGTTATTAATGGGAAAGAAAATAATTTCTCCCAGGAGAACCCACTACAGTTTTATTAAATAGGATAATGCTTACACATGGTCTGTTTTATGGTTCATTACTATCATTTGGGAAGTTATGTGGAGAATAGATTGGCAGTAGATAGAGTGCCAGTCCTGGAGTCAGGAGGACCTGAGTTTAAATCCTGCCTCAGATACTTTTTGCCTGTGTGATCCTCGGAAAGTTACTTAAGAGAGAGAGAGAGAGAGAGAGAAGAGAAGAGAAGAGAAGAGAAGAGAAGAGAAGAGAAGAGAAGAGAAGAGAAGAGAAGAGAAGAGAAGAGAGAGAAAGAATACAAATAACAAAACCAGTTAAAAAGTTATTGAAATAGCCTAAGTGAACAGTGATAAGAGTTTTGGACTAGGGTGGCAGCTAATATGAGTGGAGAAAAGGAATTAATGTGAAAGATCTTATTAAAATAGAATTGATAAGACTTGGCAATTAAATAGATTGATGGGGTCAGGGAGAATGAGGAGTTGAGGATAACCCTGAGGTTAAGAACCTAGACAACTAGAAGAATAGTGATGATCTTGCCAGAAATAGGGAAGTTTACAAGAAGAGTGGGTTTGAAGAGAAAGTGCTTTTCTGGACATGTTAAGTGGGAGGTCTATTGGACATTCAGATGGAACTATTCAATAGGCACTTGGTGATGGAGATTAAAATTCAGAAGAGAAATTGGTTCTAGTTATAAAGATCTGAGAGTCATCTAAATAGATATGATAATGGAATCAACCAATTAATAAGGATTTTTAAATATCTACTATGTGTCTAACACTAGGATACAAAAGTTAAGAGACAGTCCCTCCTCTCAAGGCTTTTTCCAAGAATTTGACAAGAAGGAGAACCATAGAACCATAGCTAGAGAGAATGGCATATTCAAATGAGGGATGAGCTCATTGGCAATGACCTTTATTTTCTCAATAAAGTTGGAAGAAGACCCTTTGCTGAGAGGGGGACGAGCAAGGGATTTGTGAGGAATCTCCCTCCTCTTTGTGGAGAGAACAATAGAAAATCAGTTAGGGAAGAGTAAAGGCTTCCTTTGTAGTTTGGTGGTCCAGCAGATAGATCACTGGATTTGGAATCAGGAAGACTCACCTTCATGAGTTCAATCTGGCTTTCTAGCTACATGATTCTGGGTAAATCTTAAAATTCTTCTGGCCCCAGTTTTCTCATCTGTAAAATGAACTGGAGAAGGAAATGACAAACCATTTCAGTATCTTTGTCAAAAAAAAAAATCCAAAAGAGTCAAACATGACTAAAATCCAAACAAACAAAAAGACTTAGAAGGCCTAATTGAGAAGAAATCATTTAAATTTCTAATGTCAGTAAAGCTAAGTGACATCTTTCAAAGGCAAGTTAAGTGGGTGAAGAGAGGAAAAGTGATGATGTTTTTGACAGTCAGGAACAGAAAACAAAGACATACAAAGTATTTTTACTCTTGTTTAGACAGAATTCTTCCCCTCCACACACATACACTTTCATAGGAGTTTAGGAGACAGAAGACTGGGGAAACGTGAAGAGCTCAAACTAACTAATACTGTCCTCCTTTGAAGGACTGAAATCTTTTAGATGAAATTTTTTAAAAAAACATTTTCATACAAAGAGAAGTTGGAATACACAGATCACTTTTTTTGCTTGTTTGCTTAAAATCAATGTATTTGTTATTTTCAATAAGTCTAAGTCTGGAATTTAGGAAAGGTCATGTTTAATTTTTAACTGAGAAAGTCTTTTTTCATGGAGTAAGACTGCCCTTCATAGGCAGTTTCAAAAATAGCTACTAGTGCAACTTAAAGCTGAGGTTTATTTTATACTTTAACCTGGTACTTCTTAAATTAATTTTACTATACGATCTTTTTAGACTTAAAATAGATTCGCAGATCCTATAACATGCAAGTACACAGTGATCTGAGGGCTATATCCCTCAGGGATATATCTTCAACATTATTCAAGCAGGTTGGGGAAATTTTGGAGGAAAAATAAATGCACTATTTTATATCCCTCCCAATACATCATTGAAAAAAAATGATTTTCAAACATTTAGAAAAGCAGTAGTGACCACAAAGAGCTGATACGACAATCATAAAATGAGGCATGCCAGACTGACATCATTTCTTTCATTTGATATGTCACTAGATCTTTAGATTAAAGGAATGGTATGATCATATAGTAATTTTTCAACAAGACATTTGACAAAACTTTCCATGATATTTTTGGGAACAAGACAGAAAAAAAAGGTGGGTAAGATGATAGTACAGGTAAGTGAACAAGAATTCAGTTGAACAAATAAACTTTAAAAAGTGGTGACTTTTGATTGGTGCACATATTTGTATATGTATACGTGAATATATTCCTATATTGCATATTAGAAATATACATATTATTGGAGCACTGTCTCTAGTTCTCTTCAGCATTTTGGATGAGACTTGGATGAAGGCCTAGGAGGCAAGCTCACATAAAATTGGCAGGCAACAAACACCATGCTAGGAGAAATACCTGCCATGTTGGGGGACAGACTTTAGGTCCAAAATGATCTCAACAGACTAGAACAAAGGGCTGAAAAAAATAAGATGCAATTTGACAGGGAAAAAGGCAGAGTTCTATATCTTCATGCAGAAAGTCAACTACATAAGTAGTGTGCACTACATTCTCAATTTGAGTCAACAGTGTGACATGGCAGCCAAAACACTTTTACAATCCGAGGTTTCATTATTAGAATTTTGATGTCTGGAGTGAGGAAGGTTATTGCTCTGCTGTATGCAGATCTGAACAGAAGACATCTGGAATATTGTGTTCAGTCTTAGATGGCTCTTAAGAATAAAACTGGCAAACTGGAATGGATACAGAAGAAGGCAACAAAGATGGTGTGGGGACTAGAAATATTCCATACAAGAGGAGGCTAGGAATATGCAATACAAATATTAGTGGGAGGGGCTAAAGATATTTAACCTGAAGAGGAGAGGACTTAAAAGACACATGACAGGTAACTTCAGGTATTTGAAAGACTAACATGTAGAAGTGGATTTATATTTGTTCTTCTTGGCCCAAAGGACAGAATTAGAAACAATGGATAGAAGCTGTAGAAAGGTTGACAGGCTTGATGTTAAGGAAAAAAAAATTTCTAATATTTAGAGCTATTCAAAAGTACAAGCATCTCTCCCGGGAAATAATGAGTTCCCTCAAGGTTTTCAGACACAATCTTAATGGACTGGTGATCTATTCAACATTTATTTGGGAAGCACAATGGACTTGGCACTGATCAAGGTTCTGAGAATACAAAGATAAAAGTCAAGTACATATATACATATGTATGCATGAATTCATGGGGATATATTTAAATGTGTATACAGATAGATATGGGGTAATTTTGGAGGAGAGGGCACTAGTAATTAGGGGAGAGAGGGACAGGAAAGTCCAGGTGAAGGAATCTAAAGTTAGAGGGTGGCAAGTAGTTGAGTGACACTCAATCCTTAGCAGTCCAGAGGTGAGGCTCAGTTCTACCTCACCTGCCACCCCCTAAGTCTATATCCCTGGAACTTTTTAGCCAAGTCTTTAAGGAAATGAAGAACTGCATAAGATTGAGGTAAAGAGGGAGTGACTTCCAACTTTGGGGAATAACGTACACAAAGGCACAGAAAATGAAGGTGGAGTATCATGCAGGAAGATTTAGGCCAGTTTGTTATGAATATAATGTTTAAGTGGAATGGAAAGATAGGCTAAAGCTAGATTTTGAAAGACTTTAAATGACAAACAATATTTGGTTCTTAAAGTAAAAGGAGTCATTAGAGAAAGAAAGAAAGGAGGGAAGGAAGGAAAGGAAAGGAAAGGAAGAAAGACAGGAGGGAAGGAAGAAAGACAAGAGGGAAGGAAGAAAGAACAAGGAAAGAGGAAAAAAAGGCAGGCAGAAAGGAAGGAGAAAAGAAAGAAAAGGCAGGAAGGAATGAAGGAAGAAGAAATGAAAAGAAAAATAGTGCTTGACAGTAGTGGGACCACTCCTATTATCCACAGAAGTTGATGCTTGTCCTTTGCTATGACTGACGTTCAAGTGAATTTAATTGGAGGAGGGGTGCTGTTCAGAGTCACAAGTGTCATTCTCTCCTCCAAAGCCATCTGGGTCCAGTGACCAGATACGGATCAGGATTACTGGAAATATCTCTGGATGCACTAAGAGACCTAGAAAGCTGGGTCTTTCCCAGGTCACAGTTGTGTACTCTGTCCAAAGGCCTAGAGGCTTCACAGCATTTTACAAGTCCCAAATCACTCTGGCTCTCCTTGAGTGACCAATACTGGGTTTCAGGATTAATCCTTTTGATCAGGTCTTGTTTGGGCCCTGGTTAGTTCAGAGTATATGTAAATAGCAATTGTTTCTGTTTTGGCCAAAAACACTGAAGGTAGTCCCCTCTCAGATTGATTTTTTGGGACTATGCAAAAGAGGCTCTTCTTGTTCATGGAGAAACCCTGAGGGTCTTGTCCTCCCAGGTTAATTTTTTGTTTTGGGGGGAAGTGGTCATTCTTAGCCCCTTCTTTTCATCTCTCTAGTTTTTAAAAAGCCAGTCTCCCACTGCATCCAGTTATCCTGATCCATATCTGGCCACTGAATCTAGATGGCTCCACAGGAGAAAGTAAGGTTGGTGACTTTACATAGTACCCCCTCACTCAAATCCAATTCACTTGCATGTTATGTCAACATTTTCCTGATGTCATGGTCTTTCTTTGAGAATGAAGGACAAATATCAACCATCAACTGTTGAATTAGTTGCCCTCTAAAGTTTCTTCCAAATCTGAGATTCTGTGATCTTCTAATAGCTACTCAATTTATATAGTGCTTTAAATTTGCAAAGTACCTCAACCATATACCCTATAAAGTGGTTAGTTCAAGTGTGCTTATCCCACTTTTAGTAAAGAGAAAACTAAGTATTTTGCCAATGATTATATGGTGAGCAATTGTCAAAAATTAGATTTTAAATCTAGATTTCCTGAATCTGACTCCAGGATCCCACTACCACTTCTTTCTTTTTTCTTTTTTAAAAATATACAGCCTCATATTTACTTTTCAGAAAGATAAGTGTAGATAACTTATTGGTATTGTTAAGCATAATAAGATTTTCAAAATTATAATTCTGGTAAAAAGATTAATTTCTTTAGAGTTCTCAGTCTTCACATATTAGTCACTTAGTAAGAAATTAAGACTCCCAAGTATCTTCCTTTATATTAATTGCAATCTCAGGAGGACAATGAGCAGGATGCTGGAAGACTTGTCCTTCCAGGAAGAAACGAGATTGAATACGAAGATGAACTCTGAGGAGCAGTTTTGGGCAGAGATATTGTGTAACCTTTGGTGTTAGATCACACAAAGGAGGTTAATAATTTTCCCTCTTCTCTGTTTTTGCATAAAAGACCAATTCTTTTCCATTGGGCATTTTCTGAAATGATCATCACCTATAGGCTAGAGGTAAAATCTTAGAGAATAAAAATTTAAAATGTCTATATTTTCTATTTTATTTTAACTTTATATGTTTTGTGGATAATAACATTTGAAATTTATTTTGTGCTTTATAGTTACAAAGCATTTCACATTTTTTACTTTATCTGAATATAGTAGACCAGTAATGAAGGTGTCAATACTCCCATTTTTACAAATGAAGAAACAAAAGATGAGGCTAAGAGAGATGAGTTGAATATGCACACAAACTTCCATCTTGACTCCAAGTCCACCGTTCTTAATACTAAAACATGCTAATCCTTAGATAACAGCAAATTGTATTAGAGAAAACAAAAATATTCAGGGTTTAACCCTTTATTTTTAAGATTTTTCAATTTTAGGTTTGACAATATAGGATACCTGAGTTCAATCCCTTAAATATGCTGCCAAAGGACTCCCATAGGCTGAATGTCTTTATAGAATGTGAGATATATAATAGGAATGTCCAGGTACAATATAGACAGCCCATAGTCCTAAGGGATCAAGTAAGTTGGGGGAAAAGAGCAGTTTGTGTGTGGAGTGTCAGAGTGAAGAGTCTATATTAACCTAGACAGGAACAAGATGTTTGCACATGAGAAACATAGTTCATATTGCTAAACTGATTGGGTAAAAATTCTACCCAGAATTCATGGGAACTTTATGGGTCAATCTGCCCTGCCCTCTTTGATGGAATACATAGGTATATAGCTATGCTATAGTTTGGGCCTGAGCTTTGATTTGGAACAAAACTTTAACCTCCTAGTGGCAGTTTTATGTATCAGTATTATGCATGATCAGTGGATACCAAGATGTCAGACTGTTTATATTGACATGGTTGCTTAGATGGTTTGAGGGTTCCTTTGAGGGAGAATGAACAGGATTCTAGGGAAGATGTTTAACATTCTTCTAACTTTTTGCATTCATTTATTTATACATATAGCAAAAAAGAGCTGTATAACTTTGGATTATTTTTTTTTGCTTTGTATTTATTTATTTTTTTGCAGAGAAGTGAAGACAGTCTGAAATGCAAGTTCAATTTTTCTCTTTCCCCAACATTTCAAAGTTTTACTTAAATAACCTTGAAAATGACAAGCTATATTTTTGTACTGTGGTGAAAGTAAAATTGAAAGCCCATGGTTTGCTCTATGGATTCTTTCTCATTCATCAGGGCAATCTGACACAAAAAGACCCATAGGGTCAACCAAGCCATACCCTGTTGACAGCAAAGGGTTATTCATCTTTTTAATAGGTCTCCCCCACCCTCAATTCAATCCCACATCTAACTAGTTCAACTATAAAAGATATTTCCTCAGGGAACCTCTTCCTACTCAAATCCTCTTTACCTCCCCCCCTTCTGGAGTCATATCATGATCCTCAGAAAGAAGTCCTCCATATTTCAGGAAGATACCACCCCCCCCTCAGTGTTTTTGTAAACTCTTCCTTCCAGACCACCTACCTCTATCATACTGGCATGCCATAGGAGATATGCCAGAACAAATATTCCCGAATAGGAGAATCTGAGGGAGGGTACAGAGCACTGAATTAAGATGGGGAAGAATCAAATATCTTAGTTCAGTGATAGGATCTGATAGTGAATGGTTGTGTGACTTTGGTTGAGATCAGTCTGTTTTGGTTCTGCCATTTATTAGCTGTGTGGACTTGAGTAAATCTCTTCATTTCTCATAACTTCAGTTTCTATAAACATGTAAGGGGAGGAGTTCAACACTCCTATCTAAATCAATAAATCAACCAACAGACATTATTAGGTTTTTAAGATGTAATAAACTGCTTTGGGGTGGCTAGATGGTACAGTGGATAGAGCACCAGCCCTGGAGTCAGGAGTACCTGAGTTCAAATCCATCCTCAGACACTGAATAATTACCTAGCCGTGTGGTTTTGGGCAAGCCACTTAACCCCATTGCCTTGCAAAAAAAAAAAAAGTAATAAACTAAATTGTCTATATTCTGTGAGCCCTATGCCTCTTCAATTAGATAAAGAATGTAATGGCATTATTGGTTAACAAATTCTTTAGTCTTAAAATAGAGGAACCATTTTCCACAGTTGTTCAGAAAAGTGGAGCAGTTTTAAGAAGTGTGACTTCTTGCACCAGAGAGGAATGTCAGTTATGGACTCAAGAAAGAACTTTCAGTAACAGTTGTGACTTTACTCTTTGGCCACTTTGTTCTCTATAAATCCAACTTACCAACTTTTCATTCTTCCCCAGAGGCTGTATGAATTTGTAGGACAGTATCCTAGACTTTGAGTAGATGTTTTGTACCAAGTATTCTTACCTTCATAAATGCCCTTTTCTAAAAAATTATTGATGTCTGATTTTCTAACATCAATGGAGAATAGATTGGTAAGGATCATAAGCAACAGTACCAGAAACCTAACTCCTCAGGTTTATCCCTGAGTAATAGTCAAATAATCCTTTGGGTATCTTAACCTGTGAATAAGAATGAAATTTGAGGGAAGGGATCCCAGAAAAGTGCTAAACATATAAAAGAAGATGCTTGGGTTAGATTATCTCTAAACTCATTCTGTGATTTTTTTTTTTACCTTATTGAATTGAGTCTCTGGAAGAGAGGAAGAGAACTTTCCTCTCAGAAGAATTTAAGGTGCTATCAATCTATCAATCAGTCAGCAATAGTTTGTCAACTATGGTTCCAGGCACTAAGAGACAGCCAAAAACAAAAGTGCCAATGCTGCTCAAGAACTCTCATTCACCACATTCTATCAGGGAATGGGTAAAAAATATAAAACATATATGCCAGATCATATAGGTCCTAGAAGATAGACTAACCTTCTTCCAAGGGAAAATACTATATGGGAAACCAGATGGAACTATTATCTCATTACTGGATCAAGAATTAATCTTAGATTACCTAGTATTATTTAAAAAACCCCCAAACCCTTAAAGCTCAAGAAAGAAACACTTTAAAATTCTTCAAGTTAAGACATAATACTTCCCCATAATTTGAAGTATGAAGAGAGAAGACCAAAGAACCAGCAATACAATTTCAGATTTTAAATTGGGTAAGAGGTAAACAAAATTCCTACCTGATAATTTGTGCTTCTTGAGGAAAAGTTAGCTTAACTACATTTTCTCTGAGTTCTAGGCTACTTTGAGGATTTAAGGTATGCTCAGATAATTTGAAAATTTATAGTGTTGTGGAGATTGATTCAATCACTACAATGTCAACCACACTCAGAAAAATCTAGAGAACTATACCCTCCATATGGAACCCTTCTTCCATTTCTCTTCTGCTCTAGAAATCCTAAACGATAGTAGCAAACTCTTCTTGTGAACAAACATATTTCTGTGTTATGCCTTGCTTGATTTTGATTATCCGAGAATTATGGGGAAAAGCATCTCCATTGTTACATTTTTCAAGGACCCTTGCAGGATTTTGACATAATCATAGGAGATACTTTATTGGAGAAGAATCTTTTTGCTATATGGAGTCAAACAAGACCAACAAACAAACAAACAGAGATTTTGAATTCTCTATATCTATCAGTTAATTACATTATGGTATAGATGTTTTCTGAAGCAGGATGTCATTTGCAAAAGTCAGCCTGTTCCCTTCTTCATCCTTCATCAAGGATGCTTTTGATGCACATGTAAATTATCTTGTCTAAAAATATTTAGAGATGGACTTTAGGCAGATGGTTCAGTAGTTATTGATATTCTCTCAATAATCTTTTTATAATAATAAAATCTGAAAAATCTCCCCATGCTTTAGTTTCATCTCTTTCAGATACTTTGATAATTGATTCATTAATTTGTACATCCTCCACTCCATCTCATAACATGCTTACACAGAGATCACAAAATAATGTAAAGAGAAAGAGAGCACTATCTACTGGGCAAGTTGAAAAAGATTTATTCTGTCAGTCAATCAGTAAACAATCAGTAAACATTTATTAAACACCTAATGTATACCAGACTCTCTGATAAGGGCTAAGGATACAAAAAAAGACCAACACATAATTTCTCCACTCATTCTATTACCCTATGCTTGGAAAAGACTCCTCAACCTGTCTCTGCCTAGAAATGCTACCTTTCATTCAAGGCTCAATTTGAGGTCCCAAATCTTTCCTGAAGTAATGCAGAATGAAGTGAATGGGATCAATAGAATAATTTTATAATAAAAATTTTATAATAAAAACTTTGTAAATAAACACTCTTCAAAAACACTTCAAAAAACTCATGAATATGATGACCAACCATTGAGTCCAACAAAGTAAGGTTAAATCATGCTTTTCACCTACTAATTGAGAGTCATGATATCATTGGACAAGGACATGGGAATCTTTGACTATGCCTGTTTGTTTTGAAGACTTTGTTTTTCTTTTTTTTTGTCTTTTCAATTTGGGGAATATTGGGTAGGGAAATAAAAGTAAAGATTTGTTCATTGAAAATTTCCCCAACTCGAATACTTTCCTTGATTTTCTCATTCTTCTTTCTTTGACCTCTCCTTTGCCTTTATTTTCCAATTTATATTATGAGCATTTGTGTAATGTCTTATTTCCTCTATTAGATTATGACTCTCTGAAGCAAGGCTTATGTCTGTTATAGTGGAAAGAAGAGTGGACTTGGAATCATGAAATCTGGGTTTGAATCCCAGGTCTTACTTTAATTATTTTGTGTGAACCTAGGAAAACCATTAAGCTTTCTGAAATTCATTGTTATTTTGTGGTTGGTAGCTATGTGATGAAGTGGATAGAATACTAGACTTGGAGACAGGAGGGTCTGAATTCAAATCTTGCCTCAAACACTGACCATGAGACCCTTGATAATTCACTTAACCTTTGCCTGTCTCAGTTTCCTCATGTATTTTTTTTTGCAAGGCAATGGGGTTAAGTGACTTGCCCAAGGTCACACAATTAAGTAATTATTAAATGTCAAAGACTGGATTTGAACTCAGATCCCCCTGACTCCAGGACCAGTGTTCTATCCACTGCACCACCCAGCCATCCCTGGGATGATAATGATAACCACCCTACAGAACTTCTGTGAGGACAAAATGAGATGATATTTGAAAAGCATCTGTAATTCTTAAAGCACTATGGAAATGCTAGATTTATTATTGCTATTGTTTTCTCCATCTGTGAAATATAGTATTTTTTTAGAGGATCAAGTAAAACAATATATCTGGAAAAACATTGTAACTATAAGATGTTGTATAAGTATAGGTTATTGTAATTACTATCATTTTCATTGAGTAATCCTGGATTTCACTACCTGGGTCTTCCTCCTAGATGATCACAATGACTATTGGCCTGTTGTGAGAAAAGGACTTTATAAACCTTAAAGCATCATACATAATAGTAATTATAATAGTAATAGTTTATTATTAATTATTATTCTAGATATTTCTTTGACCTCAAGGATTTTCTGCTACTTGTCCCTGCTACTTGTTGTGTCTTGAGTTCAGGTCTTGATTGCATCCTCTCGAAAGACCCCCCCCCCACCCCAATAGCTGATTTCCAATATGCCCTCTGCCTCAGTTCAACCTATTTACTGAGTAGATGAGAAACATAGTCCCTGTATTGGACAAATGACCAACTAGAAGGGCTATAACTCATGACCTTTATTTCAAAGCTTAGTGGGCTAATAAAAGCAGGTTAATTTATACTCCTTTCCTTGTCTTACATGACCGAAGCTGACCAATGGTTTGGGCAACTAATGATCATGGTTCCATGATGGTTAACCCACCAAGATCCACCTTTCTATGAGAGAAATGCTGACAGCCTCTAACTACACAGCTGCACCATAGAGTTTGCTGTACAGGATGTGATGAGGAGGAGGAGGAGAGGGGAGGAGGAGGGTGCAGGGCTGGAGGAGGGAGAATGTAGAGTAAGGGTTGTTTATTAATATCACAGCTGAGTTCAGATCCTGAAGACCAATCTTCATTAGCTAAAATCAGGTTTTGGGATTCTGGTCTTTGGCTTTATTCCTACAGCTTCGTATATCTTACAGATATATAATGACAGTATTCTACTTTACTGAGCCTGAAGGAACATAGACATTTCTAGTTTATTTACAATTTTCATTCAAATAGAAGCCTGTTGCTTCCGAAGAGAGAAAGGGGAACATCATATGGTTTATTACTGTTTCAAGGAAGCAATGCATTTTGGTGGAAAGCAGTGGGATTTAGGAGTCTTGGGAAATGGTTTAGGCTCTGCCATGAATTAGCCAAATTGCTTTGAGCAAGTCATTTAATCTCTCTGGCAATCAACTTTTTCTTCCATAAAATGAGGGGATTATATTAAATCATAACTAAAATAGTTTAAATATATATATGTTATGCATATATGTACTATATATAAAGATCTTAAATAGCTTAAATAGTTAAAACAATATATAATACAAAATCACTAAATAATAGCTCAAAGACCCAGATCTCTCAATCGCAAGTTTAATACTCCCTCTACTACATCATAGTACATCATTGTTTAGTAGTCTCTAAATCATTTCTTAAATCAAAAAGTCTATGATCAAATAGAAGAGCAGATCATTTATATCCCTGGAACCTAGTACAACAGTTCACACATGGTAGGCACTTAAATGTTTGTTGATCAATTGATTTATTGACATTGTATTTGCCAATAAAAGTACAGGCATTTGAAAAAACAGTTAATAAGCATTAGATAGCATAATGGATAGAGTAATGTACTTGGAGTCAGGAAGATCTGCGTTCAAATCTTACCTTATAGTTATTTTTAGTAACAATGAGCAAGTCACTTAACCCCTCTTAGCCTCAGTTCCCCACTGTAATATAGGGAATAATTGCATTCTACCTTGTGGAATTTTTATGAGGGTTCAATGAGATAATATGTAAAGTGCTTTGCAAGTCTCAAGGTACTATAGGAAAGCTAGTTATTATCATTATCATTATTAGTATTGTTTAAAACTTTTTTCCTTGTAAAGATACTCTCCTTTTCAGAGGAATAATTTGCATTTAGAGTCTATTCATGGTATGCATCATAAGATAAAGAGGTAGACTACAGATTCAGTGATAATGGAGTTTAACATATGGACAGTCATAGTTTTGCATTAGTATCACCCAAGAAATGCCTCCAGTACATTAATTAGTTAGATCCTTTATGGAGAATTTGTGGAAAGAGAGACAAGAATCACATTGGTTTAGAAGTTGTGTATTGGTTGGCATCCAGAGTGGAAAAGCATCAAGGAGATGCTATTAAAATATTGTCCCTTTAGGTTAATCTCTAAATCCTTTTGGGATGACCTGGTTAAGTCAGTTAAGTTTTCTGTAGGTTTATTGTTCTGCCCACAGTTTCTTGCCTTTTGCGAGATGATATTGCTCATATTCTGTTATTTTTTCTCCAACATATTTTTCAATATAATTTGTAAATCTAAGCTAAAGGTTCCTGGTTGTCACATTCTCCAAATTGTAGAGGAGGTCAAGAAGCAGTTTTTGTTGTTCTTTGTGGTGACTCTTATTTTGGTAAAATTCCCTAAGGAATACTGAAAAAATCAGATTGAATTTCTTTAATTTTAACTTATGTGTCAGTCCCTTAACGACTCCTTTAAATAGTTTCCTTTAGAGCTGTTTTGATTGCCTTAAATGCCTTCTCATCTTTATTCTTTCTTCTAATTTGGTGTTGATTCTAACTTTCTTTTTTCTAAATTAAAATTTGTTAATCATCTGACTTTATCCAGGAATTGGTTTTGAAAAGAACTTCAGAAAATGTCCTAGAAAAGTACTCATTTCCTGTCTGCTAAAATAGTTTATTTCATTTTTAAAAAGTGATATTTATTCCCATCCATGGGTGAATGACTGAACAAGTTGTGGTATATGATTGTAATGGAATATTACTGTTCTATAAGAAATGATGAGCAGGATGGTTTAGAAAAATCTGGAAAGACTTATATGAACTAATGCAAAGTGAAAACCAGGCAAACACTGTACACAGTAATAGCAATACTTTATGATTATCAACTGTGAATGATTTATCTATTCTCTGCAATGCAATAATAAACAAACAAAAAAATAAATCCAAGACAATTCCAAAGAACTCATGATGAAAAATGCTATCCACTTCCAGAAAAAGAACTGATGGAGTTTGAATACAAATTAAAGCATACTATTTTTCACTTTCAGTATTTTTTCATGGTTTTTCCCCTTTGGATCTGTATCTTCTTTCATGACATGACTAATATGGCAGTATGTTGGCATGATTAAACTTGTATAACCTATATCAAATTGCTCACTGTCTTGGGGGCTGGGAAGAGGATAGTTAAGGGAGAGAGAGAGAAAATTTGGAACTCAAAATTGTTTTAAAATGAATGATAAAAATTATCTTTATATGTAACTGGGGAAATAAAATATTATTCTAAAAATATTATTCTAAAATATTATTCTAAAAATTGTACTTATTTAAGGCAATGGGGTTAAGTGACTTGCCCAAGGTCACACAACTAGGCAATTATTAAGTATCTATGGCCACATTTGAACTCAGGTCCTCCTAACTCCAGGGCCAGTGCTCTATCCACTGCACTACCTAGCTGCCCCTTATAGAGTTATTTGGAGAGGGAAAATTTTACACTATTCAGTGTTTACTATATGTAGTATCATCTAACTCTCTTTCTGATGACTATATTTATGGCACATGAGCATGAGACTTATGAATAATCAATGATATAGTTTTTTGGTCTTTTTTAATTAATTAATTAATTAATTAGGTTTTTTTTCGTTGTTTTTTTTTTTTTTACAAGGCAAACGAGGTTAAGTGGCTTGCCCAAGGCCACACAGCTAGGTAATTATTAAGTGTCTGAGATCGGATTTGAACCCAGATACTTCTGACTCCAGGGCCCGTGCTTTATCCATGGCACCACCTAACCACCCCCTTTTTAATTTATTTTGAACCACACTTTCCAATATCTGTTTTGCCATCCTCTTTTGTTCCTACCTTTACACTGAAGTCATTGAATCAAGGCTCATATATCGACTTGGATTTAGTCAGGCTTAGAAGAAATCTATTGATCTCAGAGAAAGATAAATTAAATTAAACACTCCTTCTCTTCCTTGTGTAATCCTTTGTGACTTCATTGTTCCAAGGAGGAACAAAAATAAGATCAGAAAAGGATCACCTCCATTATAATACTTCAGCACCACCCCATCATCCCCATCTTTGCTGTCAAACATGAATACTATTCAAACTGGATTCCAATCTAGATTGAAGACTATGATTGGAAGATTGTAATTTGGAACTTGCCAAATTCCAAATTAGAGTTACTCCATATCATGACACCAGCTGGGTAGCACCCCATGCTGCCATGTTCTAGGCCCCCTCCCAACTCTGCCAACACATTTCAAATGTGAAAATGTCTGTGCCAAGCTAAGCTGACAGTCTGATAAACAGTCATGTAAAAATGTAGGACAGAGCATCTGCCTCGACCCTCTTTTTTTTTTTATCCTCACCTACTAAATCCCCTCTTATAAGAGAAAAATCCAACTCAGAGAGTTTAAAAAAAAAACCCTAATCCTGAACATAGAAAGCATCATATTTCAATTTGAGTGTTATACGCAAGACTAACTGACCATAAAAATGTGGTCAGTTAGCTTGCGAAAGCTAACCCACTCTTTTCTCATCTTTCACAGAAGTTGTTCTCAATTATGTCCATGTATTGAGAATCAATAATCCAACAAATATTTATTGTCTACTATGTGTTTTAGGCACTGAAAATACAAAGTCAGAAATGAAAAAATTCTTGTATTCAAGGAGCTTTCTATTTGGGGAAACATCTATCTATCTATCTATCTATCTATAATATGGACACATTTATATACATATATATATATAAATATACATTCATATATTTGTGTATATATGTATATATATATATATATATGTATATAAAAAGGTATTATATTACAGGTAATTGGCACAGTGGATGGAGTTCCAAGTCTGGAGTCAGGAAGACTCATCTTCATAATTCAAATCTGGTCTCAGACACTTACTGACTGTGTTGACTAGGCAAGTCACTTAACCCTGCTGGCCCCAGTTTCCCAATCTGTAAAATGAGCTGGAGAAGGAAATGGTAAACTACCCCACTACATTTGCCAAGAAAACCCCAAAAGGGATCATGAAGAGTCAGCTATGACTGACAAAAGACTTAACAACAGCAACAAATTAAGGATGGAGGCAGCTGGAAGAGGACTTGTATAAGGTGGGTTAAAGGAATTCTAAGAATCTAGAGATTTGAAGTGGCAGAGTTGAGAAGAGAGTGACCTTCAGGAATGGGAACAACCTGATAGTAAAAAACAATAGATGGATGGCCAGAATTGGTGTATACTAGTGACTCCATGATATTAAGGGAGAATTTTACTCATTGTACTAGATATATGAATAAAAATTATCCTTGAAAGTAAAGGCATGTGGTGAGTGAGAACTTGCTGACGAAATTATGAATCTCAACCCATCAAGTCTATGCAGAATTGCCTTTTTTAGATAACTATTGATATTTTAGCTGATTGTTTAGGATTATTTGTTATGTACTGGCATCAGGAGATAAAATAAAGGGAAAAGAATCAAAATACAGTGCCTATAGGAGATAGACTTGATTTTTGATTATTCACATGTGGATTAGCTAAGAATTTTTAATCATGGGCAGTTTCTCTTTGTTACTACACCCAGTCTCAGACTATTTCCGTCCACAGTCCAGCTGGTGAATGTTCAGGGAAGGCAACCTCATTTTAATGTTATCCTAAGCAAAACATAATTAGAAAGGCAGATCTGGTGTAAGAAAATCCTATAATATATTCCAAAGCCAAATATAAATGCCTTTTGGCGTCCAACTGCTTAGATCATATTGTCTCTGTTCCTGGTCTCTTCCATTTTTGTAGATCGAAGAATCATAGAAGAGTTGGAAGAGATCTCACAGGCCAGATAGTTCAACTCATAGCTGATTGAAAATCCCTTCTGCAGCTTTCTAATTATGGAGATTTGATTGCATATTAATACATTATATGTTTTTACTAATTCCTATCACATTGTTCCAAATCTGATTCTAATTTTACTATATACCTTTAGTTAAATCATAACCTCTCTGGTCATCCAGTGACCTTATTTGTAAAAACAGGACTAGAAAATAATCTCTAAGATTAGTCCTAGCTAGGGATGTATTGGTAAATGTTTAACAATTGGCTATCTGAAATCACACAATGAACTTTTTTTTTGAGGCAATCAGGGTTGGTTACTTGCTCAGAGCTGCACAGCTGGTAAGAGGCCAAATTTGAATTCAGGACACCCTGACTCCAGGGCTGGTATTCTGCTTTTAAAATTAATGTACATTATTAACATTTTCTCCATCACTTTTGAAGTTTAGATAATAAACAAAACAGGTTTGTCCATTTTTAAGGTCTAAGTGTTCCCATTGAAAATTTTACAACTCAGGGAACAGTGGATAGAGCACCAGTCCTGGAGTCAGTAGTACCTAAATTCAAATCTGGCCTCAGACACTTAATAATTACCTAGTCGTGTGGTCTTGGGCAAGCCACTTAATCCCATTGCCTTGCAAAAACTAAAAACTAAAAAAAAAAATTTAACAGCTCTAGGAAGTAGGGCTTCAGTTCAATCACTGGGCCATGAGCCAAATCCTAAGTGAAAATCTGGGGAGTCTAGAAGGATTTTTGTACATTGAAGAAAGAAGGACAGCATATTGTCAGATGAAATCCATATACATGTCTTTTTTGATGAGCCAAATTAAGCCGAATTTAACTGAGATTATCTTGCTCCCTGGGAGAGGGAGCAACTTGGACAGGTCAGCAGTTGATGGCAAGGTTAAGAGGAAGTACAGAAAGACAGATATTGCAGCTGTTAGATGATTTGTCTAATAAGACAATGCTTAATGCATAATACAGTTTCTAGGTTAGAGCCAAATGAAGACAGGTCAAATTCTGAAACAAGGCAAGACCAAAGTGGACAAGTCAAGCAGGCAGTAAAGTAGAAATTGGAAAACCAAGGCATAGTTGGCAAGTAGGGATTTGGTAAGGCTGTTCCAAGTTATAACACAAGCTCTTAATCAGGAAAAATGAGTTGAATTGGCAGATCTTCGTGTATCTGCTTTAAAATTTAAAACAATGTTTTTATTTAAGATTTTTCTTTTTTTTTGTCACTATTATTTCCCATTAATTCACTGTTTCTCTTTCTTCAATATAACTTTCATGAAACAAATAAGTATAGTCAACCATAACGTCAGCCAAGTCTCATAATGCTTGACCCATTCTGCCCCTAAAAACCCCATTGATCTGCATACTTCATCAATCTTCTAGGGTCATGATTGTTTAACCAGATTTCTGCATTCCTTAAATAAACTTTTCCTTTATGTTTTTGTAGTATTCATTTACATTGTTGTCTCAGTTCTACTTATTTTGTTTTGCATTAATTACTACATAGAAGCGTCCTCCAAGTTTCTCTGAATCTGCCATCTGTGCTCACTTTCAACAGGTGTCTCAGAGTTATCCAAACAACATCAGAAGCCTCCTCTGGCCATAAAGGGACTGAGAGACCCAAGGGAGTCCAGATGTACTAAAACAATCTTTTCACTTGCTTTGTTCCAGGTAAACTTCCTTGTCTGAGGTAAAAGAGCATGCTATATTTTCATTGCAAAGGAGAACTCTGTCAAAGCTGAGAGGCTTGATCTCTCCCAGACAAATAGACTTTCCAATTATCAATAATCCAGCAGGGGCAAAGGTAGAAGTCAGAATCAGGACCCATTAATCCTGAGGTCTTGATCTCAGAGTAGAAACTTGGTTGAAGGTGGCAGAAAAACCAATGGGTGGACCAAAGAGAGCTGGCAGAAGTTCAGGCATCCTGGAACTGGAAGCAGACTGGAGGCCAGGAAAATCAGCCAGGATATTCATGGTCATTTGGAAGGCCCTCAGTACTAGGAACATGGTTCATCATTTATTTGAAATCACTTCTCATCCATACCTGTTTTCCAGGATCTGAGAAAGAAAGATTAATTGGAAGGTAGTGAAATTGTATTCCATGTCTCTCTCTTGTTTTTTGGAAGATGTGGGGGTGGGGGAAGAGCAGGAAGGGATGGAGAGTAATTAAATGGACTTATATACGTTTTGTCCTTGAAAATCTGAGAAAAGTAGCCTTGACAAACAAGTGATAAAGTAAATGCTCTCTATTTTAATTTCTTACCATTTATTTTCCACTCTAAGTAAATGTATTTTAAAATTGCTATGAGGCTATATTATTGATCCTGATTAGTTAAGAGGTCCCCCAGAACAGAGATTCATGAGGAGTCATTTTGAATAGATGACAGCTTTTAGGAACATGAATGCAGCTTCAGATACAGAGCAAACAGTTAATTTGTCACACACTTGACCATTGGTGTTGTATTGGTTGTGTACAATCTTATGACTTGTATTTGGAGTCGTGTCCAACTCTTTGTGACCCTGTGGACAATATTCCATCAATACTGTACATGTTCTTTTCTTGGCAAAGATATTAGAGAGCTTGCCATTTCCTCTCCAGTGGATTAAGGCAGACAGAGGTTAAGTGACTTGCCCAGAGTCATTCAGATTGCAAGTATCTTAGGTCACATTTGAACTCAGGTTTTCTTGACTCCAGGTCCAGGACTTTATTCACTGAGCTACCATTTATGCCTTAGCCTGGTGATATTTGTAGCAATGCGTTTGTCACTGGGTAGGTGTGCTCCTAAAAGACAATTGTAGAGCCTGGAATTTTTCTCACTTTGAGGGACCCATCCTCTCTGACTGCAGATCTTTCCTTTTATCTATTAGAATGAGGATTCTTCTGATCAAAATAAGCTTTATCCCTATTGTTTTATCTCTTTAATCTCTTGATCTGGTTATTCTCCTGAGTCACTGCCTAATTTACATGACTTCTGCCATATTTTTAACATAACATTTAAACTAATATTCCTCTGCTTACCTTTTGGATGTGGCCCTACCACATCCTATCACATAGCAGTTACTTAGAAATCTTACTATCCATCTATCTTAAATGATACTCATGATACACACATCTGCATAATCCTCCTAGGTTAAGACTCCCTTCTTTTAATGGAGTGAATAAATTCCATAGTATTCTCATAATAATTGGAAGCAGTCAGGGGCGGCTCGGTGGCGCAGTGGATAAAGCACCAGCCTTGGAGTCAGGAGTACCTGGGTTCAAATCTGGTCTCAGACACTTAATAATTGCCTAGCTGTGTGAACTTGGGCAAGTCACTTAACCTCATTTGCCTTGCAAAAACCTAAAAAAAAAAAGACTATTGTTCAAAACCAACAGTTTAGAAACAGTCTGGGGCAGGGTTCTAGAAATTATCTGGGATGCATGGACTCTATTGAGGGAATGCTCTGTAGTTTTTCATCTTTTACCTGTACTTTTGTCTTATCCTTCTATTAAACTATAAACTGAATGAGGACTAGTGCCATATCCTGGCTAAACTTTTTATCCTCAAACAGAAGGTTAAGCATTAATGAAAAGAGCACTAAAATGAAGTTTGAAGCAATCAGATCAAGTTTTATGATGGAAGTGTCATTGGAGCCCATCCTGGAAGGAATCATCTTGACAGATGGAAATAGATACAGGCTATCTGTGCTTTATGAATTCTAATCACTCTCCAACTTGTAGGCACTCAATAGGATGACAGAATGTTAGAGCTAGAAGGGATCCTAGAAACTGCCCAATGACTTAATGATCTTAATCTGGGATTCTTGAACTTAAAAAAAATTTTAGATTACTGTATTTCAATATAATTGGTTTTTTTTATAATCTTTTTAAAAACATCATCCTGAGAAAAGGTCCACAGGTATCACAAATTGCCCAAAGGGACCATGCCACAATAACATTTAAGAATCCTAGACTTAATCCTATATTCCTCAATTTACAAATGAGGAGGGTGGGGGCTAGGTGGCTCAGTTCCAGCCCTGAAGTCAGGAGTACCTGAGTTCAAATCTGGCCTCAGACACTTAATAATTGCCTAGCTGTGTGAACTTGGGCAAGTCACTTAACCCCCTTGCCTTGCAAAAACTAAAAAAACTAAAAAAATAAAAAAAATTACTAATGAGGAAACCAAGACCTAAAAAAGATCAAATAACTTTCCCAAGGTCACACAGGCTGAAAAATATCAATCTAGGCTATACCAGTCAGCCTAGCTGCTTCACCAGCTTTGGTTTTAATTATGCTTTTTGGAGGATTGGTCTCTCATTGCCATTTAGCAACACCTCTGGGTCATTTCACATTCTTAGACTGTTTGATGTGACCATTGCTACATCTTTTATGTCCCTCTGCAGTCTTTCTTTAAGAGATAGATCCTCACCCCTGGAGCTCATAGGACCTTTAGTGTATTTAGCAGGCTCTTCTGTGTAGCAGATGTTCTAATAGCGGCTCCAAGTCAGATGTTCTATTTACACAAATGCTCTGTAAGCCGAGGGGCCCGGGGGAAGCAGCAGGACCCAGAATGGGTAGTACTTTTGCAGAGTTGCCTATTTGTTTCCCTCCCCTTCTCCTGGAGGGAAGATTTTTAATAGGATTAATAAATAAAGGCTGTAAATAATGTTACTCCTAAAATATAGATTTCCCAAGGATACAATTTAATCCCTGCTGAGGGAGAAGTTAAGTCACATGATGTCATCTTTTAATGTCCAAATTGTGTGTGCTGCCAAGGAGAGAATTTCATAAATGCAAACTCTATCTCTGAGGTGTTTGACCACTTAGCATCCATGTTGCTGACACAGGGAAGGGGAAGATGTGGAGGTATGGAAATGAACCTGAATGATAACCCTGTTGGTACCCAGCTCCAGAATTTTACATTCAATTTCAGTCATTTTTCAGTTGTAATCAACTCTTTAATGACCCTCTATGGGGTTTTCTTAGCAAAGATACTGGAGTGGTTCACCATTTCCTTCTCCAGCTCATTTTACAGATGAGGAAACTGAGGCAAACAGAGTGAAGTAACTCGCTCAGTTTTGAACTCGGTTTTGAACAGTCAGATTTGAACTCAGTGCATTCAGTACACTATGGTATCACTTAGGGGCCCAGAGCTCTACTGTCTGAGCCATGAAACAGAAATTTCTTCTGCCAAGTTGAGCCTTGGAACCATGGACTGCCTGCTCCCATGGATTTTCTTTCTGACAACTGTGATATCGCTTTCAGTGGGAGAAAAGAGGAGAGGGAAAGTCAAAGTGGACCATTAAGCCTTGAATGCGTCTTCCCTCTACCTCCTACTTCCATGCCTTAGACTGTTTCCCATGACTGTAATGAACTCATTTCTCACATTTGCCTCTGAAAATCCCCTAGCTTCCTTCAAAGCTCTATTCACGTGCCATCTCCTAGAGAAGATCTAACTTGATCCCCTCAGATACAAGAACTGTCATGAATATAATTATCTGTTTACATGTTGCACCCCCTGTTCCTCAGACCAACATAAACTTCTTTAGGGGAGGAAATATTTTTCATTTTGTCTAGAACAATACGTCATACCGATTGTTGGTGTTCACTTGTTCAGTCATATCTGACTCTTTGGTCACCATTGTCCATGGGGTTTTCTTGATAAAGATACTGGAGTGGTTTGCCAGTAGTTTCCTGCTCTAGTGAATTAAGGCAAATAGAGGTTAAGTGACTTGTCCAGGGTCACACAAATAGAAAGCACCTGAGATTGAATTTGAACTCAGTTCTTCATGACTCTAGGTCCAGTGCTCTATCCAGAGTCGCCTAGTTGCCTCCATCTTACACATTAGACTTTAATAAATTGCAGTTAAATTATTAGATTGTTGCTCTTCACCTGGGGAAGACACCAAGCCTATCTGCATTAGGCAGAGATTTGTAATGGCTAATGAGGGGGCAAAGTTGGGTATGGGCATAGAGAGATGCCATGTGTAGGAAAGACAATTTTCTATAACTGTGGAAGGGTCCAAGAGGGGTCAAACTTTTGGGGCTTTATCAATTATTTTTTCCTACTGGGTTGACAGTTTGGGCAAATGATCTCTAAGGATGTGTGTTGTGAACCAATTATACTTTAGGCATCATCTTTGGAAATATAAAGAATCTGGTCAGTGTTCTCCAATAGAATTGACCCTTTCACCATCAGATCTCTCTTCCTATCATCCATCATCATTATCAGTTCATATTTGGGAGCCTAGATCCAGAACTGACAGGGATCTTTGAGATCATTTAATCCAATCTCTCATTTTTAAAGATGAGGAAAATGAGGTTTAGAAAGATTAAGATAGCCCAAGATCACACGGAGAATAAACATCAGAAGTGAAATTTAAAACCAGATTCTTCTGTGTTCAGAGTTCTTTTCATTCTCAGGGTGTCACCTTGAATGATTGGATGATTCTGAGCATAGTTGAGTTATACAAAGACATTTTGTGAGTAGAATAAAAGTAACAAACTTGGATTACAAGGGAGGGATGGTGAGGGTTGGGAAGGACAGATGGTATATTTGGGGGTGGAAAGCTTCCTGACTGTGGTGGGTTTCTGTGTAGAAGCAGTATGGAAGGAATGGCATGTTTTGAATGGATGGGAAATAAAATGTTGGATGTGTATGAGGTAGGAGTGTTGGATGAAGTGCGTGGTAAAGGATACTGTGGGGCTTTTTGGAGTTGGGGGAGAATGATTTATTGTGAAAATATATGAGCAGCAAGGTGGAACAGTGGATGAAACACTAATCCTCAAATCAGCCTCAGACACTTACTAGCTATGTGACCCTGGGAAAGTCACTTAATCCTAATTGCCTGAAAAAGGAAACTGTATGAAGGGATGATGAGGGAATAATAGGACTCCAGTGGGGTAGGTTATTTGCCCACTCCCATATCTGGTCGCCTTACCCATACAAATATATTCCTTCTTTCTATCCTCTCCTATCACTTCATCACCACAAACTTATTTCCCACTAACTCTATCTATAAAATGGGGATAATAAGACTTTCAATACCAACATCACAGAGTTGTTTTGAGGAAAAACCTCTGGTGAATTTTAATACTCTATAAATATAAATTATTATTACTGTTGATAAATTAAGAATTAGCAAGGCTTAGATTCAAGCCCTGCCTCTAACAGATATTGGCATGTGACTCTGAGTTACTTAATCTCTCCATATTCAATCAACTCTCTAAGACAGTTACTTGTAATGTTGGGATTCACATCCCCAAAATATTGTAGTTTGCTACTGGCTGTCTGAGAAAGAATTCATGAGATAAGCACTCTCACCCAGGCAAGTTGGTACAGTGGACTGAGAATTTGGAGATACTCTAGCAAAGAGGAATCTGACATAATTCTTATTTATATAGGGAGAGAAGAAGGAAAAAAAGAAAAAATGATCTCAAATAAATAAATATTGAAGTGGGTCTGTCAGAGGTTAGCACCACCAAGAGATAGAAGGGACAGAACTTATAATTAAGTTATAAACATGCTTGCTAAGAAGGGCTCTTGGATATCAAAGAAGACCCAAGGTGATGATAATTATCATAAGTGATTAAGTCTCCAAGAAGACAAGGATGACCTTAGGGCAAAGATGACCTTAAGCAGTGGGCACTGATAATGGGCAACCAAAAGACAAAAGGTCTTAGGCAAAAGGCAGAGGTAGAAATGGCAGAGCCAGTAATTAAGTCAGAGTTAGAATTACTGATTCTAGCAAGGACCCAGGAAGGACAGACACCCAGAGCAGATAGGAATGTTATGGAGAGGACTCATTAATTGGAACCCCCATCAGTGGGACCATGCCAATTTCCTTGATAAGAAGGTTTTGTTATGGAAGTTCCTTATGGCAATGAAATCACAGGTCCAATTCAAAACAACAATAATAATAACATGAATTCAAGTTGTATTTTATATTCTCTCCAAAGTAGCTCATAATGAGCTTCTCTGAGAAGTGGAGAAATAGGAAATGCAAGAAGAGGTCTCAGAAACAGATTTTTAGCAATACTTACAGGCCATCAAGTTTCAGTGTGATAATCATAACTGAACACTTGCTTGGCTATTATGATTTAAATATGATGTTTCTTTTCCAGCCCATTGTGTTTTATGGAAGTAATCTCTCTCTCTCTCTCTCTCTCTCTCTCTCTCTCTCTCTCTCTCTCTCTTACTCTCACTCTAATTCTCTATCTCTTTGTTTCTCTCCCCATCCTCCTTCTCTCTCTCCCCTTATCCTTCTCTTTTCTCTCAGGCACTGCTCTTGTATCTTTCTCTGACTTTCTGTCTTTCTGTTTTCATGTCTCTATCTTTCATTTTCTCATTCACTCTCCACCATTCCACTCCATCTTCACCACATTAGAAGCATCTGCCTCTTGTGCTCTTGTGAACAATTTTTGGGTGCAATAATATAAGCATTAATTTGAAATCAAAGAATTTGTTTCAAGTCCCTGCTTTTCTACTTACAGCCCAGGTGACCTTGGACACATCACCTTTTCACTTTCAGAATCAGAGATTCTGAGAGTTATAAGGGACTTCCCTCTCTCCCTCCCTTCCTCGCTTCCTCGCTTCTTCCCTTCTTCCCTTCCTCCCTCCTGTCTGTCCTTCCTTCCTTCCTGCCTTCCTGCCTTCCTTCCCTTCCTGCTTTCCTTCCCTTCTTCTCTCCTTCCTTCCTCCCTCACTCCCTTCCCTCACTCCCTCTTTCCTTCCTTCCTTCCTTCCTTCCTTCCTTCCTTCCTTCCTTCCTTCCTTCCTTCCTTCCTTCCTTCCTTCCTTCCTTCCTTCCTTCCTCATACCTTCCTTCCCATAGATACAGTTCTATATGTGGTTTGCCCTGGCAGAATACAGAGGATCTTGTTCCTAAAATAATTGTATTATTCTCTATGCCTTTCCTTATGAAACTCAAGTTTACATTATTTTTTTATTGCTACATTACATTGCTGATTCAAATTGTGTTTATTTGACCAAAACTTCCAAATCCCATTCAAACAAATTTCTAGCTAACTAAAATCTCCCTGCTCTTATATTTTGATACTCATAACATAGTTCTTAATACTTGTAATTTCGACTTTTTTCTCCTTCAAATGTAAAAGAAGGGACTTGAGTAGATGATGCTAAGATCCCATTCAATTTTTTTTTTTTTGGCAAGGCAATGGAGTTGTGACTTGCTCAAGGCCACATAGCTAGGTATTTATTGAGTGTCTGAGGCCAGATTTGAACTCAGGTCCTCCTGAGTCCAGGACTGGTGCTCTATCCACTGCACTACCTAGCTACCCCCATCCCATCCAATTCTAAAAGACAATTTTTTTTTTTTTAGGTTTTTGCAAGGCAAACAGGGTTAAGTGGCTTGCCCAAGGCCACACAGCTAGGTAATTATTAAGTAGCTGAGACCAGATTTGAACCCAGGTACTACTGACTACAAGGCCGGTGCTTTATCCACTATGCCACCTAGCTGCCCCTAAAAGACACTTTTTTAAAAGTAAATAACTGAATGCTCCAGTTTGGGATTTCAGATAAACCAGGAAAAAAAAACTGGGAAAAATCTAGGAAGGATTAAGGGAGCAAGGTGATTGCAAAGAGCAACCCTTACCTTGTGATGAAGGAAAAGACACCTTTGTGTCTTGAAGAGCTGATAGTCTTGTTCATGAAGAAATAGTCTAATTGGAGAGACAACATGGTGAGAACTATGTACAAAAAAAAAAAGATAAACTGGAGATAATCAACAGAAGGAAGGCACTAGAATTAAGAAAGATCAGGCTGAAACTTGAAGGAAACAAGAAGGCTGAGATTAGGAAGGAGGGCATTCCAAGTACAGAGGACAGTGAGAGAAAGAGGTTGTTGATCCTTGACTTCTAAGCAGAACTTTAGACAAATGGGAATCTAGAGCCCAGAATGTTAGAGTTGGAAGGGATTTTGGAAAGCCTCAAATCACCAACTAACCATCCCCCCCTCAATTTACAGATAAAAAAACAGATCCCAAAAGTTAAAGTAACTTGCCCCAGGCTATATTGCTAATAAATAGCCTCCCCTGGGCAAAAACTTAAATTGATTTATAGTCCACTGGTTTTTTTTTACTGCACCAATACCTGAATTTGTATGTGGCAGGTAGGGGAGGAATATTTTTAACAATTAACTGGAGACTCAAATCAACAGAAAACAAACAAGAAAAAGGCATTTTCTTTGTGTGTCTTCCATGTTCTCCAGAGACAATTCTTTGTCATTGTTTTTTTTTAATGTATTTTTAATGTTGTCATTCAGTAAATCAACAATAAAAAGATGGTCTCTGAGGTCTTTCCCAACTCTAAATCTATTATCTGATGTTGATGCTGTGAACAAACTTGTGACTATTGCTCCAATATATTCATGTTGTATTTGGTTTGTAGTTATGTTCTTAGAGATTTTAGATGTCAGACCTTTATCTATTTATTGCCAATATTTTCTGCCAGTCTGTTTCTTTCCTTTCAATTTTAAAGTTATTGTTTTTTCTTGTGCAGAAACCTTCCATCTACATATAATCAAATCCATCAATTTTGTCTGTAATAATTTCTACTACTTATTTGATTGATAAATATCTCCCTCTGCTTCATAATTGGAAAAAATACATTATTCCTTTTTATTCTTTCAGTTTTTATTGAAAAATTTGGTCTATTTATTATTGTTAGCTTTATCTTTTCTTCAATCATCTTGGTAGGAAGAACAACACACATTTTATTCTTGTTTTGTATATTATTATTTCAAATGTAACCAAACCACTCTAAACCAAGGTCCTCTGTTTTTTTTTTTTTTATTAATAACTGTCTTTCTTCTCCTTTATTCAAGGTACAGGTTTCCCTTTGCCATCCATCACCTTACTCCTTTTCTCCCTCCTGAATTTTTTAAAACCTTTTTCCTCTACTTTATCTGAAACCTTCTACTTCAACAATGTGACCAATAAAATATTCTGAGGTTCCTCACATTGTTTACAACTGGTTCGTCTTGATTTGAGAAGTATGGGCTGTCTGAAAGACTTGATTGTTATTAGAAGACTTCCTTGAAGTAGATATATCTTTTTTGCAAACTTTTCAAGTTTCATCACTTTTCACATCATGACATTTAGAATTTGAAGGAACCTTGCAGATCATCTTTCTAGGCTAATGCCTTGACTTTAAAGGTGAGAAATCTGAGACCCAGAGTGGCAAAGTGATTTTCCCCCAGGCCATACAGGGAAAGGGAGAGTCTTCAAATAGGATTCTTAAATCCTGTGACCTTTCTACTCACACCATGACACCTTACTGGAGATAACTCATTTCAATGGAGCTTTTTTTTTTTAAACTAAGTCAATCATTCTGGGTTTATGGACCAATCTTTGCTTTTTAAATTTTGTACATGTATTCTACCTTCTCAATTTGTTTTTTGTGATCTTTGAAAAGATCTTAGTGAATGCCTATCTTCTAGCAGTTTGTTTTATAGCATTTTTCTCTTATTGTTATCAAAGTATTTAATTATAATATACACAGAAGTATTAAATATTTATTTCATCTTTAAGAATACATGATTTTTTTAATGTATCTATCACAGCTTTTATTTTTTGCAGTCTCTAAGAAGTTTTCTTTGGAAAGTTCCATTTATTTTTTACTTTTCCAAATTTCCTGGGATGTCAATAATCCTGAAATTCCAGTTTTATGAAAAATCATCAAGGTACCTTGATCTTTTACAACCTCAAGTTCTGTCATTTGATTCTCTCTGTTTTTTTAATTGCATTATTCAGTGATTTTCTGTATATATATATATATATATATAAATATATATATATATATATATACACACACACACACCCTCCAACTGATCCACATTATCTATAATTCTGGGTTTGTTTTGTTTGCTGTAATAAACCTGTTATTGATTCATTATGTTAATTCATTCATGTATTCTCTAAATTGTCCATTTTTTTTCATTTTTTTCTCCAAATTAAATATCTTTTCCTTCTAGCTTGATTTCATGCCATTTTTTTCCTTCTCTGCTTTCTTCATATTCAGAATTCTATTTGGCTTTATAATGTACATGTTGTATATACAGAGGACAATGTCTATTTTGTTTTTGCTTTTTTTATATGCCAAACCCAGTCCAGTGTCTTGTACACAGTAAACACTTAATAAATGCTCACTGAATTGAATTAGTGTGAACTCTTGTTAATTTTGTAGGATGTCTCACAGCCACTTGAAGTTCTCTCTCAAGACATTTCATTCAACTGGTTGCTTTTCCCTTCTATGTTGTTTAGTGGACTTATTCTCTATGAACTTTTATGCATTTTTTTCTCTTTTCTCCTCCCATTAGAAAGTAAGCTCTTTGTAAGAAGAACTATTTTGATTGTATTTATAATCTCAGCACTTAGAGCCTGATACCTAGTAGGCACTTAATAAATGATTAAGCTGGTTGATTCAGTTGATCTACAATAAAATTTCAATTCTTCCAATACCCTTCTTCATATTGCTTATTTACTATTTTAGTTAGTTTTTCCTTTCTCTTTTTTAGACCAATCTTTCTCCTTTCAAGTAGTTTTTCTGAGTTGTTTTTATTTGGAGAGGGACATACGAGGAGTCTAGTTTCCTTTGATACTCTCACTGAACTTTTTTTTTAATCTTTATTCTAAACTTAATTGCCAAAAGAAGAGCATTTCCATGTACACAGTAAAACACAAAAAAAGGAGATCCATATGAAATTGTGAATTTCTATTGCCCATTGTTTTCTTTTTTTAAAAAAAATAATTTATTACTAAGTTCTACAAGGTACTTTCAAAACTATTCTGTTTGTGTTTCCTTTTGAATTTCTCTTTTATTCATTTTTTAAAATGGTTTGATGGCGTACCTTTATGGCATCACTATTGCTAGCCATTCCCTTACTTATCCCCCCCCCCCCATTAACCAATAGAAAGAAACACAAACCAAAAAAAATCCTTGAAAACAAATAAGTATTGTCAACCAAGGATGTGACCTGGTCATATCCAAAATTATATTTGACTGCACCTAGATCCATCACTTTATCTGTGAAGAGCTAGGTTATATGCTTTATCATAGATCTTAGAAAAACATAGCTAGGTATTGCATAGATAAGAGTTCTTAAGTCTTTCAAAATATTTCACTAAAATCGTTTCTTTTGCCATTTCTTATGATATAATAATACTCCATTACATTTATAATCCACAATTGATTCAGTCATTCAGTCAGAGGATATTGGGTAGCCCCTTAAGTTCTTAAGTTCTAATTCTTTTCTTTATTTTTACATTTTTAGTTCCCCCTTCAAGTCAAGAAGTTTGTTCTGATTGTGACCTAAAGAGGTCCTATCCTCTTTCCTAAATGCCATCCTTTCTCTGATTTTTTTCCCCTGTTGAGTTTGCTGTATTTCTAGACCAAACTGTGCATGTGTTCAATTCTCTTTTGCTGCCCCCTTATGAATTTAAATTTGCAATAATTTTTCACATCAGATAATATTTCCTTTAATTTACTCAAGCCATAGTGGCAAGATATGTGGGGTCAAATCCAAGCTCTACCATTGACTCTAAATCAAATTCATCTCAATTAGAAGGTGTCACTACACTTATTTTTTAGAGCTTGTTTTATTAGCAGTTTTACAAGAAGATGAGAAGGAAGAAATAGCACAGAGTGAAAGAGGAAGGACAAATAGGAATGGAGTATCAATCAATCAATCAGCAAGAACATATTAAAAGGGGCAGCTAGGTGGCGCAGTGGATAAAGCGTCAGCCAATGGAGTCAGGAGTACCTGGGTTCAAATCCGGTCTCAGACACTTGATAATTACCTAGCTGTGTGGCCTTGGGCAAGCCACTTAACCCCATTTGCTTTGGAAAAAAACCCTAAAAAATAAAAAAAAAAGAACATATCAAGGATGGCAGCTAAATGACAGATAAATATAGAGCAGTGGGTCAGGAGTCAGGAAGACCTGAATTTAAATCCTGACTCATTGAAGCTAATCTGCAATATGACATTCTATTTCCAGTTTCTCTTACTTTGATCAGGCTGTGCCTCATTCCTGAAGTGCATTCTCTCTCTAACTTCCACCTTTGGGACTCACTGGTTTCTTTCAAGTTTCTTCTGCTAAGTGGCCCTTACTGATTCTCTCTTCCCCAAGTAATGTATTTACTTTGTATATGTGCTATATTTACGAGTTATGTATACATGCTGCATCTTCCTAATAGATCATAAAGTCCTTCGAAGCATGGATTTTCTCATTTTTTTATTTATAACCCTATAAAATAGCATAATTGACGAATAGAGAACCAACTGAAGAAATTTAAAAATGAGGTTAAAAATGTTTTTTAGAGGGTGGCTAGGTGGTGCAGTGGATAGAGCACTGGCCTTGGAGTCAGGAGTACCTGAGTTCAAATCCTGCCTCAGACACTTAATAATTACCTAGCTGTGTGGCCTTGGGCAAGCCACTTAACCCCATTGCCTTGTAAAAACTAAAAAAAAAAAAAAAATGTTTTTTAGGATGGTCTAGTTTGGGGTTTGAATATGACAAATTCACAAAAGTATCAGCTCTCCCCACATGTATTTAGGGACAAAAAAGGTTTATTTAAGTATTGCTGTGATTAACAGAAACTAAAGGAGAGAAAGAGTAAAATCAATTGGAAGTCACTGATCCCCTAAGGAAATTAGCAGCAGCAATATCAACAACATCAGCCCCATCAGCTGCCATG